>NC_035448.2:203337543-203937543 GCF_002127325.2 Helianthus annuus | reverse complement strand
TAACGTGTCTTTCCCCAATTTAACGGTTATTGTCAACAAGTGACCAAAGTACCATTTTACCCTTATTATTTGCAATGGTTTACCTTATATGGTAACCATTTAAAAACTCGTTATCTTTTAGTCATTTCATGACTAATTAACCGCATTAGCTCCTTTTTATCCATTAAACATGATTTATAACCATTGACTTTTGTTCCGGGCCGCACTTGCCATGTCGGAACATCATAAATTAAAACAAGACTTACTATTCATGACCTATCAAACCAATAGGTATTAAATAATTAGAGTGTAAGCTTTACTTACCTTGTATCCGGGTTATGCTCTTTTCCGCGTATACGATCCGTTTGACCCGCTTCTTTCCCCAAGCCTCCATCTAGCTTGTCAAGAGTCAAACTAGCATCATAATTCGTAAGATGGTTAGATTAGTCATCATTATTATGACTATTTCATCTTACGGATCTTATGTCGAAACTTCTATTCGACTTCATCATAGGTTTGTTTTACTTTCTAAAGTCAACTACCTTTAATCATATAAGATGCACGATTAAGGCAAATCAACATTATGATTAGAACCCGCTTTATCCCATATCTCATGTAATTAGTCAAGCTTGCCAATTACGCATTTCACTTGAATTTCAACACTTTACTTCTCATTTAGGCATTTTAACAAACACCTAATGGGCATAATTCTACACATTTGCTAACTAGTTCATAACTAGTCATTTTTACCAAGATTAACATCAAAATTCAACCACTATCACTTATGATCAAATACTCAAACGTACAAATTGTTTAAGTATTTCCTGATTACTTAACATGCATGATGATTCTAATCATAATCATATCATCAAATCCATCTTATGACTAATACCCACTTAGCCTAGTGTGGGAATTCATTCAATCATTCAATTCATATCATGTTATGCATGATTTTTACTTAGGGTTTTGTTACTAAACATGTATACATCACTAATTCAGTCCTAATTTCTACGATTCGTACCAAAATCGCATATAGTGATGTTCATCCAATTTTTACAACTTCATGTAATAGCAAAATTTTACATACCTCTAGATCCCCTCGACTTGGTGATCATTTGTATGTATTTGTGCTTTTGATTCGAGCCCGGTTTGGCCTTCAATTTGATTGATTTTGTGTATGCTAGGGTTCAATGTAGAGAACCCCCTTTTCTCCTGTGGAAATCTCGACCAGAACACACACTATAGTGTGTGTTGATGTGTTTTATTTTTAATAAATTAAAAACCATTTAAGTTCTTTGTCAACTTTGGTCCCTCCACTTATTCAAGTTTTATAAAGGGTGTTTTAACCAAGTTTTCTTATTATTCTTAAAACACTTAACTAACTAGGTTGATATTCCTAGTTACTTAGTGGGTCCCGGGAGCCGGTTTATTTTAAGTCCCGTTAACTCGGGCTCTTATAAACTCAATTCCTTAAAACTTTGATTCGCTTGTATTTAATATTAGGATTTCTTATTTAAATCCAAATATTTACCAGGTTATTTTTACTACAAACGGTACTTTAGCCGTCTTTTAGTATTAACGGAGTTTGATTACCAAACCCGTTTTCGGGGTGTTACAAGTTACCCCCCTTAAAGAGGTTTTGTCCTCGAAACCTTTTTTTTCTTACATGATTTATCGAGTTTAACTCCATGCATTTGATCTTGATAATCAATTGAGCATTGCTCATATTTTAACCAATTGTTAGTATTACCAGAAAAGTATGATAATATATTTTTGGTTACTAATCACCTACGTATCTCATACGACATAATGCAACTTGAAATAACGTAATCTCGTTATTTCCACTAGTTTAGTTAACTTAGCAATATTCGTCGCTCGGCTCTAATGTGATTATACTTCACATTACACTTTTTGACCGTAATCATGTCACGTCATGCCAAATTTTATATCAACTTTTTATTTTCAAAAATCTCACTTTTAGAATATATAGTCTTGCACCTATTAGTGTCAAGACTTATATCTTTCATGCTTACTATCTATATGTCTATCCGAATTCATATTTGTAAAAACGTTATTTCTTACCAAAACGGAAGTTTTAGTTTAGCATCTTCTCTTTAACTTTTGTCAATTATCCATACCGGGATATTGACAGTCCAAAATTTATTCTTTTACGATCTGTTTTGTATGCGAGGATTCTCAACTGATTCCCTCGCTTTATCTAATTAACCCGTAGGTTTTATCACTTAGCCTTATGGGCTATTTTGATTAGACTTTCACATCTTTAAGGCAAAGTCCTTATAATTTCTTTTAATCATGACCCGTGGGTCGTTTTAGTCTCGTAGACCTTTCATATGTTTATAACCCTAAAGGTTATGTTGATCCCGTAGATCATTCCTTACTCATGTTATTCTTAAAATACATGTTTGGTGTCAAGGCATCCTGTTTTTGTTTAAAGAATCATTTGGTTTCAAGATTAGGTTCCGTTAACCTTGATTGTAGTTTCGTGGCTACAATTGTTTTTTTTTTCGGAAAATTTTCCGACTTTATGACTTCTCACGTCATTTAGGCATCAGTTCTTCTTATGTTTACTGTTATTTGGTTTGCATATATTCTTATTTGGTTATATCCCATTACCGGGTTCATTATTCTCTTGCATTTAATGCTACCTTCATCTGGCTAGCGCTTATTTGTGCCATTCGGTGTTATATTGTATTCAACCTGTTTGACTTGTTAGTGTGAAATCCATCAGTTATAATCAATCAACTTTATTCTTTATTCAACCAGTTCAACCTCAAATGGTTGAACATGTTATTCAAAATTTCTATTTACGAAATTTTATAGTCATAATTCATAATCCAAGTCTTTTGATTTTCAACCCGCGTTTACGTCTCTTGGTTTACACATGTGTTTAAATTCCTACCCATCAACCGGGTGTTTTACCGAAGTCGTTATTATTGCAACCCTCTCGGTATGCATTAAGACCTCGCTTCACTTTTATATTCCGACTTTGTCCTCAAGTTTGACGTTTTACAAAAACGACCTGTTAAGAGACATATTCGCATTTTCCGGGTTCGAATGTAAGTACACTCCCTCCCAATGCATATCTTGATCATTTTACATGTTTGCATTCTCCGGGTTCGAGCGTAAGTACACCCCCTTCCCAGTGCGTACTTTAATCATTTTACATGTTTGCACTCTTCGGGTTCAAGTGTAAGTACACCCCCTCCCAGTGCGTACTTTAATCATTTTACATATTTGCATTCTTCGGGTTCGAGTGTAAGTACACCTCCTCCCAGTGCGTACTTTAATCATTTTACATTTTTGCATTCTCCGGGTTCGAGTGTAAGTACACCCCCTCCCAGTGCGTACTTTAATCATTTTACATGTTTGCATTCTCCAGGTTCGAGTGTAAGTACACCCCCTCCCAGTGCGTACTTTAATCATTTTACATGTTTGCATTCTCCGGGTTCGAGTGTAAGTACACCCCCTCCCAGTGCGTACTTTAATCATTTTACATGTTTCTTTGTCCCTTCCCTCGGGCTCATTATCCTAATATAATACGCTTCCGTCACTAGACTGTGCATTTACATTATTATCAAATATTTTGCTTATCTGATTCATTTGGGTACTTTTTAATTTGTCCCGCTCACCCGGTCCTTACTACATTGGATGTAAGCATGTCCATCATAAAAAGTTCATGGTACCACGTGCTCACCACTTACATGGCTAGAGTAAGCGATCAACACCTGGTATACATGACCTTTTTATAATTTTCACATTACACCCCATGTAAGTAATGCCTCTATTCGTTTCTCTTGGAAACAATATCCTGGATAGGTTTTCTATTCGGGTTTTTCCAAGTTTTCAATCTACATATGCAACTTTCAATCTCTACGTATTTGTTGCATATTACTATATGTGCAATTAAATTTAAAATGTGCACCTGGTAACGCTTGCCCTGACAGGCTTTTCTTGCCATTAGCCTTTTTTGTGATCGTTACGCGATTTAGGTCCTTGGTGAGCATGTTCTACTTGTCGTACTTTGGACCGTTCCTCCGTCAAGTCCGCAATTTGTTAGACTCCCGCTATCTTTAGATGCGAGTGTCCTTCAACTAAAACATTTACAAGAGTTAATAATATCAACTTCAATAATCGCCTGTATTATAATACAAGGCTTTTTCTACTATACGCGTCAACGCGCATATTTTCGTCAACTATATCAATCATTTTAATTAGGGTAACGTGTATTACACGATAACCCTATGTGTTGTTTAAAACACTTTAACACGCTAAACCATTAACATACATGTACTTACCGGATTTGCGATCAAGCCTCGAACCGAACACGCTTTACTCTTTTAACCTGGAGCTCTGATACCAACTTGTAACGCCCGTCTTATAAATCAGGATTTTATTAATAAGATACACATTTTATATGCTAAAATGTGACTTTACAAAAAAAATAAACTTGATATGCTAACATTCCCATAGTTTACAACATTTCAAAAAGTACATGTTTATAAATGTTTGAGTTAATAGCCAAAATGGTCCCTGAGGTTTGTTCACTTTTGCCACTTTAGTCCAAAATCCAAAATTTTTAAATCTGGGTCCCTGAGGTTTGCATTTTGTTGCCATATTAGTCCAAATTTCAAAAACTCCCTTTTTTGACTGTTGCAATCAGCCAATTTTGTCCTTTTGTGCAGGGGGATTTTGGTCATTTTTATGAGTTATTATAACAAACTCAGATCAAGAACCCAGAATACCCCTGCGCAAAAGGACAAAATAGGCTGGTTGCAACAGTCAAAAAATGGGGGTTTTGAAATTTGGACTAAAATGGCAACAAAATGCAAACCTCGGGGACCCAGATTTAAAAATTTTGGATTTTGGACTAAAGTGGCAAAAGTGAGCAAACCTCAAGGACCATTTTGGCTATTAACTCTAAATGTTTACATAATTCACTTTTAGCTAACAACTCAAGATTTGACGCGGAAGCTTCATTTAGCGTGTGTTCGGTTCTTGCTCGCCACTTGATCTTCATCCGGGACTCTCGACATTCACCTATGATCAAAACCAACTTAGAAGCCAGTTTTGATAGTTAAATAACAAGTACAACAGGTTAATCAGGTCAAATATTCGAAATAAACGAGAAAAATAATAAATTTCAGCATTTAGGCCGTCGCCACGCGCGACCATGGCCGTGGTGCGACGCCACCACCCGTCGCGTCGCGCGACGGGTTTCATGCCTGGCCGTGCACTACGCCACGGTCTTGTTTCGACAAATTGTTGCTGCTGGTTGCTGCATATTCTCAGCACGACCGGATTTTACGGAAACGAGCATAACTTTCTCGTTTTTGATCTGTTTTACACGATTCTTTTTCCTACGTGACCGTAATTTAATTCTCCATCTTATGGAGTTAAAATCCGACATCCGTATTAACAAAATTTCAGACTTTTAAGTCTTCGGCTTACTACCCTTTTTACCAAATTTTGACCCATTCATGATTTTATTACACAAACATGTTTATTTGATCTTTAAACTCATGAAATTAATAATTTCAATATCTCCTATCATATTAATCTCAAATCACGGGTTTCTTACATAATAAAAACCCGTTTACGGCTAAATGCTTATTTTGACCCATTAAGGGTATTTAAGCACTTTTAAGCTTAAAATCGCTTTCATTCCTTTCTAGCATTGAAATCCTACATTTCTTATCAAGTAATCTTCCACCAAAACTATATGTGTAGTGGAATTAATGAGGATATCTATATGTTCCGAGTTTTACCCCTCGGAGTATCATTTTACAGCAAAGACCGATATAGAGTCATTTGACCCAAGATTTACCCCTTTCACTTTTTATACTTATTCAAAGTATTTGCTTAATCAAAATTCTCATTTCTAAACAAACCTTAAGGGTCGTTTGCTCAATTTCACTTATATGGGCATTTTGGTCACTTTTACCCCTCCTATTACGACGAAGGACTTTTAAAGCCATGTTCGACCAAAATCCCACTTTTGAAACTATAATCTTGTTTAGAAACTATTATATCCCTAGAACACCAAAATCATAACTCAACTTATTCGGTTTACCGCAAAGATAACCGAATATCTATATTTTATCCTTGTCTAACTCTTAAAGAACCTCAAGTTCTACATGATGAGTTGAATCATTATACAAACCTGGCTCGGATCAATATATTGACCCGTTTCGATACCTTGCCTTAGTAGCCGCTAAGCAATAGCGACTTACATATCCATCTGATATTTATTCCTATAATCATATAGCTTAACAAAACATTAGTCGATATTGTCAAAGGGTGATAATTTCACCTTTTGACCCGTTTGGTCTAAAGGACCATGAAACTCTATGAGATGGTATTTATTACCATCTTATCCATATGACTAACTCTGGTTTACACCGTATAGTCGTTCTACTTGTAAATCATCTATTGATTTCTTTGACCCATTATAACCCATGCTATAACGTGTCTTTCCCCAATTTAACGGTTATTGTCAACAAATGACCATAGTACCATTTTACCCTTATTATTTGCAATGGTTTACCTTATATGGTAACCATTTAAAAACTCGTTATCTTTTAGTCATTTCATGACTAATTAACCGCATTAGCTCCTTTTTATCCATTAAACATGATTTATAACCATTGACTTTTGTTCCGTACCGCACTTGCCGTGTCGGAACATCATAAATTAAAACAAGACTTACTATTCATGACCTATCAAACCAATAGGTATTAAATAATTAGAGTGTAAGCTTTACTTACCTTGTATCCGGGTTATGCTCTTTTCCGCGTATACGATCCGTTTGACCCGCTTCTTTCCCCAAGCCTCCATCTAGCTTGTCAAGAGTTAAACTAGCATCATAATTCGTAAGATGGTTAGATTAGTCATCATTATTATGACTATTTCATCTTACGGATCTTATGTCGAAACTTCTATTCGACTTCATCATATGTTTGTTTAACTTTCTAAAGTCAACTACCTTTAATCATATAATATGCACGATTAAGGCAAATCAACATTATGATTAGAACCCGTTTTATCCCATATCTCATGTAATTAGTCAAGCTTGCCAATTACGCATTTCACTTGAATTTCAATACTTCACTTCTCATTTAGGCATTTTAACAAACACCTAATGGGCATAATTCTACACATTTGCTAACTAGTTCATAACTAGTCATTTTTACCAAGATTAACATCAAAATTCAACCACTATCACTTATGATCAAATACTCAAACTTGCAAATTGTTTAAGTATTTCCTGATTACTTAACATGCATCATGATTCTATTCATAATCATTTCATCAAATCCATCTTCTGACTAATACCCACTTAGCCTAGTGTGGGAATTCATTCAATCATTCAATTCATATCATGTTATGCATGATTTTTACTTAGGGTTTTGTTACTAAACATGTATATATCACTAATTCAGTCCTAATTTCTACGATTCATACCAAAATCGCATATAGTGATGTTCATCCAATTTTTACAACTTCATGTAACAGCAAAATTTTACATACCTCTAGATCCCCTCGACTTGGTGATCATTTGTATGTATTCGTGCCTTTGATTCGAGCCCGATTTGGCCTTCAATTTGATTGATTTTGTGTATGCTAGGGTTCAATGTAGAGAACCCCTTTTTCTCCTGTGGAAATCTCGACCAGAACACACACTATAGTGTGTGTTGATGTGTTTTATTTTTAATAAATTAAAAACCATTTAAGTTCTTTGTCAACTTTGGTCCCTCCACTTATTCAAGTTTTATAAAGGGTGTTTTAACCAAGTTTTCTAATTATTCTTAAAACACTTAACTAACTAGGTTGATATTCCTAGTTACTTAGTGGGTCCCGAGAGTTATAACCCGGTTTATTTTAAGTCCCGTTAACTCGGGCTCTTATAAACTCAATTCCTTAAAACTTTGATTCGCTTGTATTTAATATTAGGATTTCTTATTTAAATCCAAATATTTACCGGGTTATTTTTACTACAAACGGTACTTTACCCGTCTTTTAGTATTAATGGAGTTTAATTACCAAACCCGTTTTCGGGGTGTTACAGTGGGTTCACCATCGGGATGACCAGTGATGAAGTGGTCATGGACTGAAACAAGAGTGACGGGAGGATTCTTGTCGGAGAAGTCTTCAGCTTGGGTAATTCGTCGCCAAAATCTGGTAGCGCGGATGGTTGCAAGTCGTCCTCGCCCTTGGTCAGCATGTCAGGGTCACTCTCAATGTCTGGCGTAAACATCCTCGGCGCAGGTGCAATTCTCGTTATTTGTGGGGGTGGCCATAGGGTCATCACGTCTGACAATTCACTTTCTAATCAGAGTGACATGTGTGCCGGTACATATTAGTCATAGCACGTATATCCATAATAATCACTAGCAATTAGCGTATGCGAATAAAAGTAATTTATCATGTAGTCATGTATTCACATTATTCTTCCTAGTCTCTCAGACTAAACTTCGCAGTCTCTAAGACTAAACACCCCGTCTCTAAGACTAAACATCCACAGTCTCTAAGACTGAACCTCCCCAGTCTCTAAGACTGAACCTCCCCAGACTCTAAGACTGAACCTCCCCAGTCTCTAAGACTGAACCTCCCCAGTCTCTAAGACTGAAACCTCCCTCAGCCTCTAAGACTGAAACCTCCCTCAGCCTCTAAGACTGAAACCTCCCTGAGCCTCTAAGACTGAAACTCCCTCAGCCTCTAAGACTGAAACCTCCCTCAGCCTCTAAGACTGAAACCTCCCTCAGTCTCTAAGACTGAAACTATAAACGAATTCTTTGAAATGTGATTTGTGTCTTTTGTTTATAAAAAAAAAATGTTTGTTCCCTGGATTTGGACGTTTTGTGTATGCAATGAAAACATGTTGTAAAACATTTTCGTGAGAGCCTTAATGATCGTAGTCTAGACTCGAGAAAGAATCCTAGTTCGCTACGATCGAAGCTCTGATACCAAGCTGTCACACCCTGACTTTTGCGGAAGCGTGATTATGGTGTGACTTTCTTAATATCATTGCATTCAATCCTAACATCAACTATATGATAAAACCATAGGTTTGTCATCCATTACATAAGTGTAAAACATAACAACATCGTCTTAAAACGTAGACTTCAGATTCAAATTTTACAAATCTTACAAATTGATTATGAGTTCATTAAAGACTCGTCAAAAAGTTATTGAGTAACACCAAGGTTTGGAAGACGTGTCTCGTCCAGGAATAAGACACATTAACCAAATCAAAGACCATGGATGACAGCTTTATTCTTAACGCAGCATAAAAACTTCCAACGCCCGCCAGATCCACTTATAAATTCCCTGAAATACATGTAGTTTGAAAAACATCAACAAAAGTTGAGCGAGTTCATGTGTTCGTTTGTGTGTATGTATAAGCCTTTGAAACATTGTGAGTATGTATGTAAGTCCCTGGTATGTAGCAATAAGGAAAAAGAGATCACCAATGGTTTGCAAGGCCATTGATATGTGTGAAGTGATGCAGGAAGACTCAAACCTAGCAGATTTCACACCGGGCTTCCGGCTGTAAGACATAGTCACCACGTGGTCCACTCAGCGGACTCAGGGGTGGGGCTCGCTACAACCAAATAGATCTATCACTCATGCCCCTTGGTCATACACCGAGGATTGATGGTCTTAATCGCCCTACTCATTCACATGATCTAGTAGTAACCCTCCTTAGCTAACCATACCATGTATAAAATGTTGGTAATAATCGTAACATGTATTTCACTCCCGAAGTATAAAACTGAAAACAGTTAAGAGAAAAGGGGGAGCATGAACTCACTGTATTGCGTCTTCACAATTGTAACTCAAATCCCTTCGGCAAACACGACTACCTACAATGTACTGATGTCTATTAGACGGACGGGTCATGCCTTGTTTTAGTATTTACGTGTTCGAGTTACGTTCCTTTTATGTTCCCAATATTATTCCAAGTTATAATTATTTGCTAAAATAATTATTATTTTAACTTTAAATTATATTTAGTTTTGGAATAATTTGTTAAACGATATTTTGTAACAATACTTCTCAAGTATTTCCTTCCCAAGGATGTGGGTATCTTATACATGTATGTCCGTATTCTTGTATTGGTATATCTTGCCATGTATTGACGTCGTATCCGGTGTGTACGTATTTTCTAAACAAATATTCAATATATTCCCAAAACAATATATTTTCAAGTCTTACTTAGAAAATATATATAAACTTATCTTGTCCAAAAACACTGTATCTCACGAAAATATATATTTTTCCCAAAAATCATATATCTTCCAAATATACTAAGAAAATATATTTTTATCTCCCAAAAATAATACATTTTCTCCTTGTTGAAAATGTGTTGTAACTTGGTAATACTTACAAAAATCATATTTTCACTTCCTTTGTATCCAAAATAATATTTACCAAAAATATATTTGTATTGGTATTTCCCGGAATATTTCGTAAGTTTCGTTTTATTGTTCGGCTTCACAATATTAAGTGTGCAACTTATATTTCATTCCTTGTGATCTTTGGTATTATTTTGGAGTTGTAAATTCTTGGTATTCGTAAGTTATATTATTTTACCCTAAAATAATATAACTATTCCACAAGTATACAAATATTCACCCAAGTGTCTTGATATAAAATATATATTCTAAATATATATTTATCCGTTTTTATTTACAAAAACCAACCTCCAATACTTGTATTTTTGTTACAAAAATTATGGCAAGGTTTTTATTGAAAAGCATAGTTTAAAACATACTTGTAAACACTTGTTTAGAAAGTATTTTCTAAGTGTTTGTATTTTTTTAGAAAATTTTGCCATAGTTCCCTTTGAAAATGGAGGTGTCCATGCTATTTAGCATATCATTTTCTTTTCCAAAATCATCACACAATAATCAACAATCAACTCTAAACAATATTATACTTACCAAGTGCAAAAGTTATACAATATATATATATATATATATATATATATATATATATATATATAACAACATGAACTTGATCTTTTAATAAAAACTTGTAGTAACTCGGAAGCATGTTTAGTAGACTTAGTTACCCCTTAAAGTGTGTTTACTTCTTTAAAAATCCCATTCTTAAAGAAACTAGGTGTTTACAACTTGTAACCATATTCTAGAAAAATTATTCTTTTGAACTCTTCTTATAAATAAAGTATTCTTACACTTATTTTATCACCAAAAATAGTGTACATTTAAGTAAGAATCAAGTTCTACAACAAATCATATTTTGAACTTGGTTTTCTTGGAAAATCATACATGAATCTTAGATCCATAAGATTACTAGCTCACTTTATATACTATTTTTCAAGAAATCATTTTGTTTTCAAGTTCATGTTTATAAGTGAGGATGATCTTCTTGGGTTAACACATAATCATCCTCTAACTTGCTAAATCATGTGTTTAATCACAATTTAGCAAGCTCCTTATGGTGATCATCATCATAATTTCAAGTAAATAACAATCAAGTGCCATGTATGTATTTAACAACCTCATTTCATCCGT
Organism: Helianthus annuus; assembly: GCF_002127325.2. Lineage (NCBI taxonomy): Eukaryota > Viridiplantae > Streptophyta > Magnoliopsida > Asterales > Asteraceae > Helianthus > Helianthus annuus. The sequence goes on along the minus strand of NC_035448.2, from coordinate 203,926,006 downwards.
AAATCATCATATGTAAGCTTATGTTTATGATTCTTGTTTATGTTCTTTTAGTGTTCTTGTGATTCATAACAATATATATCTTTTTAACCAACAAAATAAGAAATAAAAACTAGTAGCAAGAAGCTTACAACTAGCTCAAAGGCTAGGGAAGATCACTAGAGAAAAAGATGATGAAAATGGATGATAAAAGCAATGGATGAAGGTTCTTCAAGCACCAAGCTCCATTAAACACCTTCTAATACTTGAAATGAGCTTGAAAATGGGTGGATGGTGGTTGCAAGGTGGTGGTGGTGGCGGCACCTCCTAGGGCCGAGAGGGAGAGAGAGAGTATGAGGGAGATGAGTGAAGTTGAGTGTTGAAGTGAGAAGTGAAATGATCTTGTGATCTTGGCCATACTTATAAAGATCTTTCCAATATCTTGTTCAAACAATCAAGCAACATCCAATTAAAATATGAAATAAAATCTTGGTGGTGGGGTCCTCCTCTTGGACCGTAAATTATAAAGGGGGAGGGGGTCCATGTGTAAATTTGATGATAAGTAGGTAACTTATAGTATCCAAGTAAAATCTAGGCAAATCTTAGGAAAACCAAGCAAAATATCTTATAAAATCAAATAAAATCAAGAAAGGAACCAAGGTGAATCAAGAAAGATCATGGGTGGGGGCCATATGGTGACCGTAAGTATGAAGAGGGGGGGGGGGGTCTTGTGTAACTTTGAATGGTAAAGTGAATAATAGTTGGAGGTTAAGTGAAAAGTCTAGCGTTTTAAGTGTATGACACATTATATAGTGTGTTAGGGTGTTCGGGGATCATAACTAGTTCAAAAATAATTAAACAATGTTTCTAGTAAAGTTTTGGTGTTCGGGGTAATGTCCGGTTGTTCGGTTAGGTACCGATCCGTTAAAGTGCTAAGTCACACCGCATAGTGTCCTTTATGTAACTTTTTGTGACACTTTCAATTCCTGACACTTAGGAAAGTAGACAGGACCATTTTGCCATATTTTTGTACATTACTAGCATGTTAAAATGCTGAATTTTGATGATTAATGCAGAATTCTACACTTTGAGTGGATTTTAGGCACTTTCTGGCTCATACTGGGCCTTAAAACACTGTCTGTCTATGTACTGGCACTGTTAGTGTATTTTTGAGTTATCCGCTCACTGTGCTAACTGTGCTTTGTGCATCATGTATGTCACTAAAGTTTGTATGTAATAGACGGTGTGACAGTATGAAATGTGATGCACATGTATGTATGATACAGAAATCAGAAAGCAGTTTAAGTCATCAGTTGTAATTAAGCATAGTCATTAAGCATAAATCAATATTCATTAAACGTACGGATGCATGCAAATTTGACGGTTAACCTTCCACATTCAAGTGCAAGTCACCCCCACATTTAAGTGTAATTGGATAGCATCCAAATGGGGTGATGAAAGGTTCTCCCTTTCATTTCGAGTTTGAGAAAACTTCTCAACTACCATTTCCACATTCAAATGCAAGTCACCCCCACATTAAGTGTAATTGGATAACATCCAAATAGGGTGATGAAAGGTTCTCCCTTTCATTTCGAGTTTGAGAAAACTTCTCAATTACCATTTCCACATACCCTAAAGGATTTGTTTCTTAAATGGCCTCCTCCCCCCACATTGCTTGCATTTTAATGAAGTTATATTTATAGTTTCGTTTAGCACAAAATTCGTTATTCTGTCATCACATATTTTGAATGTTTAAAGCTAATTTAATCTCCGTCGAGCATATAAATTAACAAGTATTAGTCTAGCATGCTTTAGACCACAATACTCTAGCATGAGAACGGACGATGCATCATTCTGATTCTCCACACCCTTAGGAGATAACACACTATCTCTTCCGAACATTCGTTTCTTAGTTTAGAGACAATAATGAAATTTTATTTCACCATTCCAAAACCATCGGTTTTAGGAAGGTCTCAAAACCATAGTTAACTCCATCCATTAGGGTCATAACTCGTTTGCTTTTTTGTCTCCAAGGCTTCACCATTGACTACCTAAAGACTTAAACATAAGTCTTAATCCAAGTCACGTTGATGAAAGATCTTTGTATAAAATCACTTGAGTCTTGAGATATAGTCAATTAGATTGACTCTCAACAACAAAGCATTCACGTATGCCTATAGTGACATATACATTTACGTTGTTGTTTCATTAATACCATGTGTTGTGATACTCTCCCAAATTGAGGACCAAGCCTTCACATAGTTTAAACAACATTGATGGTTGTAGAAGCATCTACAAGTCCATCACTATTGTAAATTTCTGTTAATAAATTTGCTAAATTTATTAAAATCATTTACAATAATTACATATATTTCTTTCATATGTTATATTCTTTGAAAACTTACATGTGCATTTCCATGTTGATGCTCTCAACATTAGATGACATATCTTGTTTTCGTGCATTTCATCTCAAACCATTCACCACGTTTCTTACGACGCCGTTATGCATTTGATGTTAGATTTGTGACTTATTACATAAGTCATGATCACAACCCGCTCGTTGTGTTTGTGTAAATTATTTTTTACACTTTGTCCGAAAATGTGTATCATTTTGACAAATTATTAGTAGTCCAAAATAAATATTTATCTTTTATTATATTTAAACTATTTGTTTATGTGAAATAAACCCAAACGATAGTCTACCATTTATAATAAAATAAAAGTGGACAAAAATAAAACGGATACACTAAAGATGTCTAAACATCAAATGCCAAAGTGTTATTATCTTCAACACTTTTGAACGAAATAAACACAATTATATCGTTCGGTGTCATGTTTTGAGGTACTCCCTCATCTTGGAACTCTAAACTTGAATAGTCACAAGTTGTCCAAAATATAAAGTTGTTTACAATTAACTTCTCGCAAGTAGTTAAGCAACTTATTATGTCTATAACAACATCGAGTTGTTTTTCACAAAATAGTCTTTCCAAGACTATTATATGGTTCAAGACGTTAAACTTCTCGTGCAAGTATCGAATCACTTATAATTTGCAAAGACATGTTTTATTCGTTCAAAACATTTCTCGTTTTTGCAAGTGTTTTTTTAATTAAACTATATATATTTATGTTTTGATTACAAATCAAGACAGTAAACCTTATAATAGTTTATTATATAAAACAGTTTCAACTCGCTCGTTTGAAAATAAAACGAATACAGATCGTTTTCGTAATTGGTTTATTATATTCAAACCGTTTCTAACCCACTGTTAGATAATAAACGATTACCAATCGTTAAAATAAGTTGTTTGTATGATAACCAATTCTAATACGCTAATTAGATTTCAAATGTTTAACAAACATTCAAAATATTCGGTTTTTATAAAGTAAACCATTTCTAACGCGCTCGTTAGAAATAAAACGAACACACTTATTCTCATAAGCCACTTTCGGTTTATCTAAATAAACGTTTTCTAACACGCTCGTTAAAAATAAACATAAACATTTTCTAAGACGCTCCTTAGAAAGTATGTATAAAACGATTACAGATCTACTTAAATAGTTTATTATAGTTAACCCGTTTCTAACCCCCTCGTTAGAAATTAACGATTGCAAATCATTAAAAAAAATTGGTTATAAGATAAATTAATTCTAATACACCCAGATTTTAAACGTTTCACAAAACATTAAAATATTTGGTTTTCTATAAAGAAAACCGTTTCTAACATGCTCGTTAGAAATTTAAACGGACACACTTATTGCCATAAGCCGTTTTTGGTTTATAAAAATAAATGTTTTCTAACCCGCTCGTTAGAAATAAACGATTGCAATATTTGTTTTGAAGTTTATAAAAATAAACTATTCCGATACGCTCATTAGAAATAAACAAATACGAAATCATTTTAACATTTATGTAAATAATCCGTTTCTAACTTGCTTGTTAGAAATTTAATGATTTAAACGAAACGGTTGTAAGGTTTATTATTATTATCCAAAATAAGTGTCTCCAACACGCTCGTCGGTAATTATTTGGAAAAATAATCTTTTCTAACACGCTCGTTAGAAAATCTAAACGTATTTAAACTATTATTTCTAACACGCTCGTTAGAACATCCAACCGTCTTTAAAACATTGTTCTTAACACGTTCGTTAGAACATATAAAAAGTTTTAATCTTGTTATTCTTTCAACAACGTTCCTAACACGCTCGTTAGAAGATGTTAAAACTAGTTATTTTATAAAATATTTATTTTCTAATATGCTCATTAGAAAATAAATAATATTTCAAGACTTTTAAAACCAACATTAATATATCAATTATGGTTTCTAAAAGCTTATTAAAAAGAAATAAAGGTTACAAACACTTTTGTAAGGGGTTACAAAATAAATTTTTCTAATACGCTCATTAGAAAATTTTAAGTAATTCAAAACATATTGAAATACATATTATTTTGTGTATGGTTCGGTTTATCTAAACACGAACAAAAGCCATGAACTCCAAAACTTGAATCAAAACGTTCGTTTTTGTAACACGGTATTCGGATTCAAAGATTGTACTCCAAGCATAAAATTAATCTGATTCGTTTGTACTACATATATATTTCCCCAAAAATATTTACAAGATTTTAACAAAAGTCCATTAAATATTTTAACGTTCGTGAACCTAAATCCACGTAGAGAAGGGATTTAAGATTGTCGCAACAATCTTCACGAAAGTCTGTTTTAAAATTGTAGGAATTAGGTTCACTTTTTATTAAAATATATAACAAAATATATAATAACGAGACTCTCGTTATTTGTAGGAAATTCTTCTAGTACAATACCGTTTACAAAAATAAACAAACGAATATAAAATACAATTTAATTGTACTAATCTTGATTCAAGCTAGCATCTTTGGAAGAACTTCAACCGCACCTTATGAACTGCAACAATGAACATACAAAAAGATGAAGGTTTTGGTTGAGGATCGTGTTTGACACGGGGCCCTTAAAACGATTCCGCGCCTCCTCTCAGACGGTCTGTTTCCAGGATACAACAACCTAAGCAGTAGTTGTACTGCCGGAGATGACTCTCACGCCCGAGATTACAACGGGTATAATTTGGTGTTCATATTTTTGTGGAAAAGTAAGAAGTTGCAAAAGAAATACTTTAGAGATTAACTACTCTAGTTTTCCTTTGGAACGAAATAGTACTTCTGTGTATATTTTTCTATCTTTTCACAATGGACCATTGTGATTATATATACACCAAAGTTTTACAATTAAAACTCATTTCATCATGTAATCAACAAGATATTAAACATGAATTAATGTTTTTAACTACAAGGTAATCAATTTTGTAATAAACATGTTTTAATTGAATTAAAACGAAATTAAAGTGGTCAAATGTAACTCTCATGTCAATTCATGACATTCTAGTAACCGGTGAAGACCGATTTGACTGGCTGAACCGAATTGCGCGTACAAGTGCGCACCACAGTCAAACCCGCTCCTAATGGAGTCGCGCGCCACGTGGATGCCACTACGCATACCAGGACGCCACCTGGTCATGCGCCATCCATACTTGTGCGCCACCTGCACCCTCCGCCCTAGCCAATGACGTGCGCCATGCGCCTAAGTAGCTCGCGCCGCATCGACATGCGACATGCCATGGCATCTGCCTACGCCACCCAAGGGTGCGCCATAAGTGGACCCGCCATGTATCTTACCACACGCTCATGGACAAAAATACAAAGATGGTGTGCGGAGTTCAAAGTGCACTAAATAGGGCCTATAGCCCACTGCACGCGCGCATGTGTGCACGAGGAAGGGTGCTCCGATCCCTTTAGGGTCCCCACTAGTGTTTGCCTTTAAGGAAACAATATACAAGGAGTGCTCCTCCTTATAAATTTAAGTTTTGTCATCCCACCTATGTGGGACAAGTTGACAAAACTAATCCATTTTATTCATCTATCTTTGTTCCAAACATACAACTTCAAGCTTCGATATCTCATTCATTTTAGCTCTATTTGGACATAGTTTGAACACAAACCATAAATAATTATTTATACAACACATATATAAATATTATTGATGTCCAAAATATTTAGTGAAAAACTCATTTTCACTAAAATTTCCAACAAATTATACAGCACAAGTTAGCTTAAAAATAGGCGCACTCTTTATTTATGTTTTTGACTTATTTCTAAGTTTTTTTTAACTCTATAACCTGTAATCTGATACATGTTTTTGGATTAAAAAAACAAAATTTTTTAAAAAAACAAATAAAAAATATTTGGTTTTCATAAATTTCACTAAAAGAGAGTGTAAAAAGGAAAAATATTACTCTTGCAAAATTTATGTTGTTGGATACGTGTTTTTGATAAAACAATTTAATCAGTTCAGAAATTCAATTAAACAGTGATAATAAATACATCATCTTAGACACAACTGGATTTATGAATGATTTCATATATTCATCATGTTTCAGTACAATCAAATGTATAAATTGACTCCCCTTCACCAGGTGCATTCTCTCCCTCTCTCCCTTTTAGTTCTTTTCAGCTCTAAGAGTTCTACATATTACATTGTAGCATTGTTCTATATACAGAGGAGAGAACTGCTGGTGACGTCACCATGAAAGTGATTCTAAACAACATAATAAATGATGTAACTGCCAGTAGTTTACAAAACTGATGGACAGTTAGGAAAAGTACTGTTACATTAAAACTAATGATAAAACAAAGTAAAACAGGCGGGATTCCAAAACTGTTGGAATGATTCCAACACTTTTGGAATCCAGTACTTCTGGTCTTTAATGTTGACTAGTCTTTGGTCTTCAGCTTTGATTTATTGACTTGTTAACCAGCTTGTCAATACAACACCTTTTACTCTGTCTTCCGACACTTTTGATGTAGCAGTTCTTGTATCAGCAGTTTTGGTTGGTTATTAGTGAAGCTTTCAAGGGGGAGACTTCTAAACAATTGATCATACTTCAACTTATTCCATCAGGCAAGGAAGATCGTTTTTTAGATTTTGGCTTTCATCATCAATAGATCTTATATAACCCAACATACATATTACTTTGTAAAATTGTTCATTAACTTTGAAAAATAGTTACAATTTTTTTTCCAGAAAATAAATGTAAAAAATAACATTTCGTTATTACATATTATAAAAAGTTTGTTAAATAATGCAATGGTTAATTAAGGAACTAAGGGGTTGTTTGTTTACATCTGAATGGCTCCATTAAGAGGCAAGCCTCTGAATCGGTCAGACGTCTGGGTGTTTGGTTCACCAAATAACCACCTCTTAATGAAACCATTCAGATCTGAACAGTTCAGCTATTTTTGAGATCTGAATAAAACTTATAACATGTATACCTTTCTACCCTAACTAAACCACGACATCACCTCTTCTTCCACAGCTGTATCTTCCCCTCCTCTCATCCACAAGTCGCCGCCCTCCTCCACTCCAAACCTCCACAACACCGTCGGCCTCCTCCACCCCGAACCTCCACACAATCGCCGCCCTCCCCCTCAATCGGAGCTCCACAGCGGCGCCGCCTTCCTCCTCAGCCGACACCTCCGCAGCGTCGCCGCCCTCCTCATCCGAGACCCCTGCAGTGCCGCCGACCTCTTCCACGATCGATTAAGGTACCGTTTTACACATTCTGAATTTATATCTCAATGTATATAATGTCTGTTGATATTATACATTTTGATTTTGAAGTTATATCTTTGTGTATATAATGTCTGTTGCTACAGATTCTGACTTTGAAGCAATTAATTTGAGTTAACTGCCAAAATCGTCCCTGAGGTTTGGGCACGTTTGCCATTTTCGTCCAAAATAACACTTTTTGTACCAAATTGTCCCCAACGTTTGTAACTTTTTGCCATTTTCATCCAAACCACTAACTTAGTTTATTTTTTCTGTTAAGTTGAGGATATTTGGATGAAACTGGCAAATATAAAACCACAGGGACGATTTTGGCAATTTACTCAAACCCTTTTTAATTTCTTTTATTTAATTATTTTTGTTACATATATAATAAAAAAGAATATACATGGAGTTTTTAGAAAAAAAAAATTAATAGTTTTGTCACATAATTTTTAAAAATTTTCATCCAAATCACCAACTCAATTTGTTTTTTCTGTTAAGGTGAAGGATGTTTTAAATTTTATAAATTAAGACAGAAATTAATTTACAGCTTCTTTATATAAATCAATTTTATAAAGAGAAAACGTCATTGGTGTGCAACACATAACAATCGATTACAACTTTTAGTATTTATCAGTTGTAGAGATAGAAAAAAATTGTAAAACGTTACATATTTTTTAAATGTGTTGAGCACCTAGGAAATATGTTGGTAGAAATAAAATATTTATTTAATTAAGATTATGAGGGTAACTAACTAATATTTATTCTGAGTGGCTTGAGTAAAGAAAGTTTTGGTTCATAGCATTATAATTACAATTTCGTGGGTAATTTTAAGGTTTGGTAACGATACGTTGTTTGATTGAGGGGGAGGGGGGGACTGGCTTCTGTTTTTCCTTAGGAGCGAATTTAAAAGAGTAGAAGATGAATTACAAACTTGGTACATATGATAAGATTTTTTTATTTGACCTTTTTCAATAAGGTCACCAACATTTTAGTTTTATAAAATTTAGAGATCTGAATTCGGCATTGACCGGTCATGCATACACACAAGAATTATTGCATGGATCTTACACAATGTCATGAGATGATGCGTCTTTCACGTGAGGCATTTGTACTATTGTGCAACCATTTTAAACAAAAAAAGTTGGTTGCAAAATAGTAGGTCGATAAGCTTTGAAGAAAATTTGGCTATGTTTTTTTATGGTCATAGGACATAATGAACGTTTTTGAATGGTTAAACGAAGGTTTCAATACTCGACTGAAACAATTCATAGATGTTTTCACGAGGTGTTAAAGGCAATGATGAATTTCACAAGAGAAGTTATAGTTCTAGCATCTTCTAATGCAAACGCCAATACATCAAAACGACACAGAAAGCTAAAAGAAATATTTTCTGAAGTAATAGGCACGTTAGATGGCACTCTTGTACATGCAATCGTGCCTGCTGATCAACAGACTCGTTATAGGGGAAGAGGAAAAGGTGAATGCTTTCAAAATGTACTAGCAATTTGTGATTACAATATGATATTCACGTTCATATGGGCCGGATGGGAGGGCATTGCCCATGATTCACGAGTTTTAAAAGAAGTAGCATTTAACCAGACTTCCGTCTTTCCTTTCCCCCCACCAGGTTTTTAACCATTCTTAACACTGATTATTCAATACATTATGTGTTTTTTATGTAATAGTTCTGATACTAACATTTAGAGATAAATATTACCTTTGCGACACTGCATACACCAACACTCGTGGATTTATGACTCCCTACCGTACTACGAGGCATTGGTTAGCCGATTTTCGACGACAACTTACGTTAACTAAATCAACAATGCAAGAGCAAAATCAAGCAGAATTTGCAAAAGTGCAGGAAAATGAAATCAACAATGCCAAACTTGTGGGAGAAGTGCAATCTCTCATGAAGAGAATGCACTTCAACATTGCCAGACTGGTCAATGTTGAACCCAAGGAGATCATGAAACCCATTCCCAAAAAAGCCTCTTATCTGGAGGTCCCTAAACCATCAGGCTGCAAACAACTGTCTCTCCAATCACTCAAGCCGGAACCACTTCAATAGGTCCACCTCCACCAATTTCAAAGGAAGAGATGATGAAAAGGTATGCAACTTCACCTGTAGTTATCTTTGATTTAATTGTTAAAATCCCTTAGTCTGGTCCAAGACAAACTTCATCAGGGGATACTGTCTTAAGTAAAGACATAACCCTGCAAGCTATAAAAAGATGGGAAGATAAAACTACATCTTCAAAACAGCCACAGATTGTAAAGAGAAAGACTCCTGAAGGTGGAACAGTCTTAGTTCAAGAAATTGACAGAGATGCTATGATGTTCCCTGAATACAACCTGAAGGAACACTACTGGACAGAGAAAAATGAGCTGAAAAGACCAGAAAGTCCAATGAGCAAGGGCATAAGGGAGGAAAGACTAGAAAGAGGTAGAGGAAGCATCCACTATGCCAACTTCAATCAAATAAAAAGAGTTATGAAAGTGGATGAACAAAAGATGGGTGCAGATGGAATGGGAGGACATTATATACAAAACAGGTACACTCTTCTCAGACAAGATTGGACAGAACAGAAGATAACAGATGGAGAGCTGGCTGATCAACTACATCCTTTGGATATTCTGTTTATGAAGAATCACTATGAAGCTGAAAGAGGCAACAATTAGTTTGTCAGAAGAGCACTAAAAAGCATATCAAAAGCAGGAATAAAGCTATTTGAAATAATAGCTTTTGCTGATTTTGATTTCTGCATTAACTATGACTATGTACATCAGAAAAAGGTCTACGTCCCTCCACCTGACACATCAATTCCCTTAGAGCTACAAGATCATGCCAGAACTGAAGATATCTTTGAACTACCCAAAATTAAAGAAAGACATAATCTCTGTGTGGTGTTCAGAGATTTTGAAGATAACAAGGCTCTTTTCAAAAGTGTTGACATCTGCAAGTACTCCAACCAAAAACTGAAATACATCAAGGAGTGCATGAACAAAAAGCAGGGGCAACTTCAAAAGAAGGGGCTAAACAAAGAAAAAGAGAGACTGGAGATTGAGCAAATGATTGATGAATGGGTGCAAGTAAGAATACGGTACAAGGGAATGTATGACATTTGCAAGAAGTACATCCATTACAAGAAACAGCTGAAGAAAGGAGATGTTTACAAACGTCCAAAATTAGTTTGAAGAAGCTTTTAATTTTCATGTTAAATCTGTTTTGTAATCTGTTTTCAAACAGAAGTATTTTGTGATTTGCAAATTTTGTTTCCGCTGTTTGGGAAAAAAATTTTAGTATGATCATTTGTCATAAGATAGGTTATTTTTCTTACAATACTTAGGGGGAAATTGTTAGGAAACTTTAAATATAAGTATTGAAGAAAAAGATGATCAACCTGATTATAGCTGAAGATACAGTCAAGGAATATCACTAAAAAGGTGCCTACATGATAAAGTGACAAGAAGAAATGAAAGATACATGTTCAGCCAAGTATCAGGAAAAGATCAAGACAAGAAGACAATCAGGCAAGACCATTCTGATAGAGTCTGATGATAAATCTGGTATTTATCATCAGAATCTGGTAAGTCTGATCATCAGAATTTCTGATGATCAAGTTAATCAGAATTCTGGTAAGCTGGTCACCAGAAATTCTGGTGGACTAACTTATATTAAGAGATAAGCCCTGACACAAACCCAAAAAGTAGCAAGCTGGCAATAACCAATTCAATGAATGTGCCAAAAAGTCACTTTGTGCAGAGCAAGTGATGAATAAACAAATGTTTATTCAGATAGACTCTCCATAAATAAAGATGTCAACCCAGAAGGTTAAATTAGTTGAGCTAAGCATTCAATACACACACCACAAACTCCATTACCCTTCACACATAATTTTTTAAGCATTCATTTTGTAATATCCAATAACTTTGTTTTACAAAGTCATTAATACACTTGAAAATTTCAGTAAGTTGTTTCTTGAAAGTTTGATTTCTAGTTCCGCACAATATTTTCCTATTTGTTGAAATCACTTGCCATATTAAGTATTTGGGTATCTCTATCTGAGATCAACAGATATGGTAACAATATTTTACCAAATTTAACCTTCAAATACCGGTACCATACCGATTCAATACCAATCCCCATATTTGACCATGTTCCGTACGGATTGGAAGCTCTTCCCTAGATTTACATACAAGTGATCTATGCAGTTTCTTACAAGCCTAACCATGAAATAAAAATATAAGAAGGTATTCTATTTTGTTTATATATTATTTTTGAAAGTGAGGTGTTAAAAAATTAGCAAAAGAAACGGTCAATATATTTAGCCCGAACCTTTTATACTACCATTTGTCAACCATGTGTGAGGTTGTTTGACGAGGTCATTAGGTTCGTATGCTGGTTACTCGATAGTAATCACCTAGCCAATCAGTATCTCATCAGAACTCATGTTTCAAATTTATTTTAGTTACATTATGTAGTTTTTATGTATAGTATTAGGGGGACGGGGCGTCCCCGTGATAGCTCCCCATCACGCGTGGAACAAAAAATAACACTGTCGTCACCCCTCTTGATCAAGCGTCAATCCCAAAACGTGTGAAGTTTTTTTAACGCGTTAAAGTTGGAGAGAATGTGAGGGAAATTGTTGGGTTATGAGGAAAATTGTTCGGTGTGGTGAATGATGTGCATTTCCACTAAAATTCACCAACAGTGATGGAATAAAGCTCGATGACGTGGCGAAAATTGATTGGGAATGTTGTGAGTGATGAGTGAGTGGTGAGTGATGGGCGCCCCTACCCCCTTATGTTAGTCTGTTATTAATTAGGATAAGTGTGTATGATGATGATCATGAATCTCATATACTTAGTCAATCAAAAATAAAATTGTGATTACTGTAAAATGGAGCTAACGAGACTAACGCATCAATTAATTTTTATAGTTATGAGTCAAGTCAATGGCTTTTAATAAGGTTTAAGTAAGGCTTAAGTGTTAACTATTAAGCCCATGAACCAATATTTGTATAATTTCGTTATATTAAATATTAAATAAATTCTAATAGACTGAGTCTGCTTAGTTTAGGAGTTGTTTGTAAGAGTTGTTTTATATGATTTAAGCTCACACACACAAATAAAACTCAACATTATATCAACCCGAAGTTTAAACCAAACCAAACCTAACAAGACTCGTACCAGCCCATGGCTTTCTAGCCTAGTGGCATTTTGGTGGTGGAATAACGCTTTGAGACCAAACCTAAAGCTACTTCTACTCGATTATCTTAATTATTAATGGGTGGTGGTTTATCGGCATAAAGTGTCACACCCTGACTTTTGCGGAAGCGTGATTATGGTGTGACTTTCTTAATACCATCGCATTCAATCATAACAACAACTATATGATTAAAACCATAGATCGTCGTCATCCATTAAATATATTCGAAAACATCACAAACATCATTGTTTAAACAAGACTCCAAATTCAAGTTTTACAACCCATGAATAACCTTTGAAATCATTGAAAGTATGTATGTGAAAATGAACAGATCAATTAATGTGTAGCTAATACATTAACATGGGTGAACCGGTGTAGGAAGGCTCAATCCTTTGCGTATTTCGCACCAGGCCTCCCGGCTGAAACGACATAGTCACCACATGAGCCAACTCGCGGACTCATGGGTGGGGCTCGCACACCCAAATAGATCTATCACTCATGCCCCTCGGTCCTTCTAAAGGATTAATGGTCTCAAGCTAACACCTACCCTTTCGCATGATCTAGCAGTTCATTTCATTTGTAAATCATTTGTAATCGTAATCATTTGTAACATGTACTTCACCCCCCAAGTCGTAAAACGAAAACAGTTAAAAGAAAAGGGGGACATGAACTCACAGTCTTGCGTCTTCAGCAATCGTAACTCTAGATTCTTCGGTGAAAACGACTACCTACAACGTACTAATGTCTATTAGACGAACGGGCCGTGCCTTGACTCAGTATTAATGTCTTTGAGTTACGTTTCTTTTGTGTCTTCGATATTATTCCAAGTTACATAATTATTTGTTAAGATAATTAATATTTTAACTTAAATTATATTTATAAATTTTGGAATAATCGTTGAACAATATTACTGTAATAATACTTCCCAAGTATTTATACTTGTATTTCCTTCCCTAACCCCTGCTCAAAAGCAGAAGACATCTGCTGATACATCAGCAGTTGTAATGACAACAGCAGTTGAGACACCAGTTGTTTCAACAGTTGTTAGCCAGCCATCCACCACTGCTCTATCCTTTCCTATATCTCAACCTAAGCTCTTTAGCAGAAAAAGAAAGCCAATCACTGCCAATGAAGGGATACATGATCCAAATGCTGCACAGTATCCACTGGAACTTGAAGCCATTAAAAATGAGCTGAGGCAATTTTATACAGAAGAAGATCCCTCAAAAAGAAAATTCTCTTCACTCATAGGCTACATAGCACCAGAAGATATTAATGATTATCTCAAGATAAAGGCAAGGCAAGCTAAAGTAAAAGCCAAGGTTGACAGTGAAAAAGAAAGTCTAAGCGAAGTAGGCATTGCTAAAAGACTGGAGTTCTACCTTACAAAGGTAAAGCAGATAGAAGAATTTGCACAAGAGCTAGAAAAGGAAAAGGCTGATCAAAAGAAGAAGTTAAGAGAACAACTTCTAGCCTTCATCATGAAAGAAAAGTTCTATCCTGCTGAAGAATCCCAGTTTAAAGAATGGCCATTAGTAGCTTTAAAGCATGAGGCTGAAAGGATCCAAAAAATCAAGAATGATCCTTCAAAGAAGAAAAATGCTCCAAACTGGAGTAAATTCAAAAAGCTCATTGCTGACCTCACTGCTGAATATAAAGGAAAGAAAAAGGAGCTAGTGGATGCTAAGATGGACACTGCTGAAGCCATATCAAAATGGTCTAGGCAGCAAACTGATGAAGCCTATGAGAGGCTAAAGAAAAAGAAGAAAATTGCTTCAGATGCTTCAAAGAAAAGAGAACAGATGATGAAGCTTGAACAGAAAATTGAAAACCTCAAGACAATGTTAAAATCAGCAGACAGTCCTACACTTGGGTCAAAACAAGATGAAGGCAAACAGCTGACTGAAGAAGAGGTCTTAGAAAAGGAAGCAGAGTATCTCAAGGACACCATCTTAAAAATGGGTCTAAATGAAGACAGCTCATCAAAGCTTCAAAACCTTTTTAAGAAGGTACTCAACAAACCTGCATCTCCAAACATTGCAAAAGACAAGACAGAAGTTGAAAGACAAGAGCTTATTGAACAAGAAACTGCAGATGATATAGCTGCAGCAGACAAAGTCATTGAAGAAGCTTTCAATAGAATGTCTGAAAGTCTGCAGATGTTTTCAAGGCCATCATCCCTCAACTCATCTGAAAATAAGTCTCTCCCAAGAAACCCACTTGGCTTAAAAATACTAAAGTGGATATCTGATCAAAAGACCCACGTATTGACCCTGGTCAGAGCCAATGGCGAAGTAAAGTACATATCAAGGAAAGAAGCACTAGGCCTTAGTGTTGAAGATTTGCAGGATCTCCTTGAACTTTCACTGTGCAGGGATGAGGATGACCAGAGTGCAAAGGAATTTGAAGCTGTATTCAAAGAACAAGCTAAGGCACTCTTGATGAGTAATAAAGGTCCTGAATAAGGAAGGGTTTTGGCATTATCTGTTCCAGGGGGAGATTGTTGGGATTGAACCCTATCAGAGGAACAGATAATGTAAAGCCAAAACCTGATCACAACAATGGATTAACAATAAGCAGAAGTTTACTCTAAACTCTCCCCTTGACAGTGGTTATCTAACAGCTGATAGACCTTAAGTGCTGCTCAACTACAACAACTGATAAACCAAACTCTGATGATTATCCAACGACTGTTGAAGACAAACACTGATGCTCTATCTACTGCTGTTTCCTATGTACCGCTGAAGACTCAAGCACTGCTCTCTCAAAGACTGATCACCTTTGAAGAATGCACTGAAGATTCAATACTGATTTATGCTGAATTTTGTTGAATTCAGCACTTTGGATGAGTTTTAGGCACTTTCCGGCACTTAAACTATCACTTAGAAAGGCAGTTTTGGGATCCTTACTTTCCTACACACTATACTAGTGTAGTACTTAGTTTCTGGCTTATACTAGGTCTCAAAACACTGTCTGTCTATGTGCTGAGTTATGTCAGCATCTTCCTGATTTACCAGATAATTGTGCTAACTGTACTTAATGCATCATTGGAGGCAATATAGCTTTCATGCAATATTGGTATGATATTAAACAATGTATGATGCACATGTATGTGTATAGCAGAAATCAGAGAGCAGTTAATTGCAATTTAGCACAGTCATTAGGCACTAATCATGATTAATTAATTGTACAGATACCTGGATTGTTTTTACAGTTGTTACATAAAGCCTTTAAACACCTAGGAGTAGATTGACATTTTAGTCTCTGAGGTTTGATCAAAATCGTCACTTTAGTTCAAATAGTTTTTTCTGACCATTTTAGTCCAAATAGTTTTACTTTTTGTCATTTTAGTCCCTGACTTTTGTCAATTTTTTGCCATTTTCATCCAACCCACTAACTCCATTCAAAAAAAATTTAGTTAACTTAGGTGAATTTTGGTCAAACCACATTTTTCTTTCTTTTTTTGTAGGTGCAATGGTATTGGGATGGTGTTGTGCCGGTTTACAGTGAAGATGGTGGCGGTGATTGTTGGTTTTACGATGATGGTGGTGATGTTGGTTGATGACGTGGGTGGCGGAAAAGTGGCCAGTGGTGGTGGAAATGGGGGGCGGTGATGGTGGTGGGGTGGGTGGGTGGTGACGATACAGGCAGGTGGTGGGAGGTGGTAGTGGTGGTCGATGAAAATGGCAAAAAATGATAAAAGTCGGGGACTAAAATGACAAAAAAACTATTTTGACTAAAATGGCAAGAAAAAAAACAATTTGGACTAAAGTAGCACTTTTGGTCAAACCTCAGGGACTAAAATGGCAATTTACTCAAAACCTAGGTTTGAGAGAGAGAGAGAGAGAGAGAGAGAGAGAGAGAGAGAGATCTTGGTTCAAATCCCACAAATAACATAGATTAAAAGAAATTTGTCATTCAAATAAATCGATTACCTTGATTTTGGTTCGACATTAAATGCATATTAACCTTTACCCTAAGGCCTTGAGTTGTACAGTAACTTCATTGGTATTAAAGATGACATGACAAGTTAACATGTCTTTCAAACCAATCCATCCGCATATTAAGGGGTGTTAAAACCTCTCTTTATTAACATGTTGACTTAGACAAAAAAAATTAGAAATTAATGATATTTATTATCAATGTTTATTTAGCTAAGAAGTTAATGAAATGGTATTATTATTATTTATTTTGTATTTAATTTAAATATTTAATATTAAATTTAAAAATGGTGGGTGGGGTAGAATTAACTAGGTTAAATCATTTTCTTAGAATGAGGTGAAGTAAAAACAAAAAAAAAAAATAGATGATGTGAAGCTTATATGAAATTGAGAAGGGTTAATGTATACTCATGACCTAATAACCAAATATTTTTATCTGTCATTAATTGATTTGGTAGTCTATGAGTTATAGTCTCACTAAGACCACTAATTGTTACTATTCATAGCAGTTCATTATGTATGAATTGTAAGATTTCTTTGAAACAAAGAAAATTTCGATAATAATTTTAGAAAGCTTCACTGGTGTTATTAACAGTAAATGACCAGATACCAATTTAGATAGAATCTAATAAGATGCTTACATGAAATTACCTATATATTAACTAGTGGGGTGCCCGCACGTTACGGCGGAGAACACTACCCTTTGATTTAGCTGAAACCATAACCAGTACAAAAAACATCCATCAAGCCACAGTATAGGTCTCCCTATCAATTTAAATCCAGCCTTTAATGCACCTAAGCAAACATATATATATCCTCCTGCATTGCCTTGTTGGACTGCTAGGATTTCCACAAGGTTCAACATCTATCTTAACTGTGCTTCCAGGATTAGATCTAAGAAGCTCCTCACCATAATTCCTGAGATTCTTATATTGAGCCCTATAGTAACCCTGCACTTTCTCTGTTCCCTTCACCTTGGCCCTAAAAACTTGGTGCAAAGTCACTTCCACTTGATATTTCCTTTGTAGATCTTCTTGTAGAGTTTTAAGTGGTATCCCAGAATTGTTTTTCACAGTGTGTTGGATTTTTTTGGATAACCAAGCAACTGTGCACAGTCTAACATCTTTGGTGTTTAGACATACATGTTCTTTGTTTAGGGTTTTCACGACCCAAGAGCCTGCCTTTTTAACTTTAGAAATATAAAGCATCCAAGGGCAAGTGTGTGGTATATTTTTTTTTAGGGTTAGGCCCATCTTCATTTGTTGTTCTCACTTGTGAGGGCCCAACTGCATTTTGGGTATTTCCAGATTTACCCTTAAATGCAGTTGGTTGAGAGGGTCCTTCAGCATTTATTTCACAACTACTCAGTTTTAGAATCCTACCCATACATATGACCCGGAATCTGGTGTTGTTATACCTTGTAATATGGAGTTGTCTCCGAGTACCAATTGCATGATTCTTGACCATCATCTTAATACTGCCCTTATCAGGAAATGACTGGCCAAGATAAAAGAGACATTCAGCAGATGTTTTAGACCTTCTCTTGTCTTTCCTAACACTCCTACAAGCTCTTTCAAGAGCTGTGTCACCATCTGAGTCAGTTTAACTTTCGAAGCAATCTAAATCAACCTATTCATTATTCTCATCTACATCAATTTCTTGTTCATATTGTTCACTAATGTCAGCATCTACTTCAGCATAATATTCTTTCATATCAACACTATAATCTTCCACTACATTATTTATATCAAAGGTGTAACTGGATCTTCATCATCCTCATCCTGACCCACCTTATCGGTTCTATCTTTCCTACTCTTAGCCTTTACACTTTTCCTATGAACTGACTTTACACGTTTTCTAGGGGTGGTCTGTACACCTTCTGCCTTTTCACCCTCACCTGCACTACCTTCACAGGATCCTTCATAACTACCATCAACACTCTCACTCTCACTTTCACTATCTTCATCCTGCTGAGCACCATCCTCACTATCTTCATCCTGCTGATCACTACCCTCATAACTTCCCGCATCACTAAGGTCTACATATTCGGGTTCCTTTTCAACATCCTTTTTAGAAAACCTGCTAACATGTTGAATATACACATCTAGCACCTTGTTTGTTTCAACATAGCTAATCATTCTCAATACATCACTATCAGTGCCTAGAGGCCTTAAACCTACCATTAAATCTTCCCCATGGAACCCTAAAATGGTAAACCACAACATCCTCTTCTGAATAACCAAATGATAACAACATATCATTCATAACGATCAATGAAAACATATCAGAATTCACATTATCAACGTAGTCTACCTTACCCCCGGCGTATTCAAAATCATCCTCGTCAGTGAAATCACCACCATGGTGCACTTTCAGGGTGAATAGTTCAGGATGATTTGCTGTGGAATAAGAAAAAAAAGGTTCAATCAGAAAAAGGGTTTTCAAATCCAGCTTATCAACGACAAATACGTACCGAACGTTACATCTGGATCAAAATTGAAGCCTTGTTTTCGAACACAGCAGCTAAAATCATCCCCATCGTCGTCCATTGGAAACGTCTCTGGTCTTGGCAAGATTGCAGCTATCGGAGATGATTTTTGAGGGGAAGATGATTGAAGATGATCTCTGTAATTGGGGGAAGATTATGATATGACTGTTAATAAGGGTATTTAAATGAATTAAATGTATTTACTATAGTTTTTAAATTAAGAATATGTTAAATGAAAAGAAGTTGGATAAAAATACCCCTGCACAAAAAGACAAAATAGGCAGGTTGCAACGGTCAAAAAAGGGAGTTTTTGAATTTTGGACTAAAATGGCAATAAAAGTGAAACCACAGGGACCAAAACGGCAGTTTACTCTTTAGTTTTTAATATGTTAAATGAAAAGCAGTTGGACAAAAATACCCCTGCACAAAAAGACAAAATAGGCAGGTTGCAACAGTCAAAAAAGGGAGTTTTTGAATTTTGGACTAAAATGGCAATAAAAGTGAAACCACAGGGACCCAGATTTAAAAAGTTTGAGATTTAGACTAAAATGGCAAAAGTGCCCAAACCACAAGGACCAAAATGGCAGTTTGCTCACATAAAAAACATTAAAAGAAGCCGGAGATTACCCAGAAAGAAGATGACTGACTCCTAAAAAGAGAAGAACAAGAACCAAAAAAGCCATGGTTGTCTCCTAAAAAAAGAAAAACAGATTTTTGATTCATTCACATACTTGAGGAAGATGAAGCCTGGTGGAAGTAAACCGTCGGTGATTCATCGCCGATGAAGTTGTTCCGGAATACACGGCTATGAGAGTAAGCCTGAAGATCAGAAACGAAGTCATGTGGATCGGCCATGAAAGACAGAAGAAAGGAATGGAGGAAGAAACAGTGAGGGTTTGTAAGGAAGAAAGGAATGGAGGATGAAGGAGGAAGAAAGGAATGAAAGATCTGTAATATATATTTTTTATTAAAAAGGTGATGGGTTGATAGGTAATAAAGGTGAGTTGATGGGATGGGGAAAGAGTGAAGTGATGGCTTGAACAAATGACCAAATTGCCCTTTGAACATATGTTTTAAATATATAATGTGGATCAATCCTGTCCACACAATTCAGGTTTCCCAAGTTTTCTAGATTAAATGGGTTTTCTTCAGATACTTACATTTATACTCTATATACATATATAGGGTAGGGATATGGTAAAAAGTGTCTAAAATGTAAGAAGTGTAAGAAGTGTTTTAAGCCATTGGATCTTTGATCTAATGGTTGAGATCAATAGGGTATTAAAGTGTAAATTGTGTTTTAATTAGAAGGACCTTATGTAAAAATTGAAGGGCAATAGTGACTTTTCCAACATTTTAAATATGGTAACCGTTTCAAAACCACCCATCAAACTCCTAAAGATCAGCGAATTATATGTAACCGCCATCAATCTCCAAAAAAAATCAGCGAATTTCTTCATACTTTAAAACATTCCCAGATTTTTAAAACGTAATCGCAGATTCAAGTCATGGTGTTTTATCTGGAGACATTGTTGATGGCGTGGTGTTTTATCTGGAGACATTGTTCATGGCGTAGTGTTTTATAAATACAAAACATTCCCAGATTTTAAAACACCAAGACTAGGATTCAAGTCATGGTGTTTTATCTGGAGACCTTGTTCATAGTGTGGTGTTTTAAAACATCTATGATTCAAGTCATGGTGTTTTATCAGGAGACATTATTCATGGCGTGGTGTTTTATCTGGAGACATTGTTCATAGCGTGGTGTTTTATCTGGAGACATTGTTCATGGTGTGGTGTTTTATCTGGAGACATTATTCATGCCGTGGTGTTTTATCTGGAGACATTGTTCATGGCGTGGTGTTTTGTCTCCAGATGTTTAAAACACTATGCCATGAACAATGTCACCAGATAAAACACCACGCCATGATTCAAGTCATGGTGTTTTATCTGGAATCCCCAGCAACCTTCTACATAAAACACCATGACCAACATCATAGTCAATTTATCCAGTTGTTTTAAAACACCACGCCATGAATCTGATTATAGATCTATTTATGATAAAGTATGAAGAAATTCGTTGATTTTTTGGAGATTGATGACGGTTACCATATAATTCGCTGGTTACCATATAATTCGCTGATATTTGAATTAAATGACAAAAATGTACAATTACAAAACTACCCTTTTGAATTAATTAAGAGGATGGACACTTGTCATTCCAGGAATATTTCTTACACTTCTTACAAATTAAGCACTTTGTACAGGATCCTAAACCTACATATATATATATATATATATATAATCCTATATAGAGTAGGGTTCTAGAGTGAATACTAGGTTGAGAGT
This sequence comes from Helianthus annuus, assembly GCF_002127325.2. Classification (NCBI taxonomy): domain Eukaryota; kingdom Viridiplantae; phylum Streptophyta; class Magnoliopsida; order Asterales; family Asteraceae; genus Helianthus; species Helianthus annuus. The sequence goes on along the minus strand of NC_035448.2, from coordinate 203,904,403 downwards.
GAACTGTGTGAACTAATCTGGGCCAATGGATTACATCAACTAAAGATTTTTAAACAATGGCAAGATTGTAATTATAATGTTGTAACCTCCTTTTAAATTAATTGACATGAGGGTATTTGCGTCTTTTGTAAATTGTATTTATTAAACAATATAATCAAAATCCCCAAAATCTCGCTAGTTTCCGTATATACAAGATACACAGTTGTTAGTGTATACACATGTGTACAGTCTCGCTAGTATTAGTTTATACAAGATATATAGATTTTAGTTTATACACATGTGTACAGTCTCGCTAACTATCAGTTTATACAAGATACACAATTGTTAGTTTATATGCATGTGTACAGTCTCGCTAACTATCAGGTTATATAAGATACACAACTGTTAGTTTATACACATGTGTACAGTCTTTTATACATCTGTGTATTATATTCAAAAAGGGTTACATATGTGTATATTAAAAACATATAGTATATTATGCATGCGCACGAGTAGATTCATATAAGAACTATGAAATTAATGAAAACGAAACATATCACATGTATGCAAAAATAAATAACTTCATCACATATTCAAAAAAAAGAGTTAATGCCCAAAAATAATTACAATTTCAATCTCAGAGAAAATTTTCAATATTTATTGAAAATTATAAAAAGTTAAAAACAATATATTATGATATATTATTAAAGCTAAAATTAAAACAAAATCTATGGATAAAGAAATGATAGAGAAATAATTAGACATGAGAGATAGAGAGAGAGTTAAGAGAGGAGAAAATTAAGTGATTTTAATTAAACATAGTTGGTTAATGTCAATCTTACCCTTTTAATCTAAAAAATAATCAAGGGTCAAGATTAGTTCACACAGTTCACTCTCAAGAAGTTGTTCACTCTTGAACCTAATCCTATATATGTGTATATATAGGGTTAGGTTAACGTACCATAGATCTTATCGTACAATACGCACGCGCTCGTCTCAGCCGTCTGATCTGGTGCGAATTCAACTTTGAACATGCGATTTATGCTGAAAAACAAAAACCAACATGCGAAATTGCTTTATATACCAACATGTGATTTCATCATATTTACCAACATGCGAAATTGCTATAAAAAACAACATGCGATTTCATCAAAAAAATCAACATGCGATTTCCAACATGCTTTTTTATAACATGCGATTTCACTATATCATGTGTATTATACGTTAAGGGATATTGTATTTTACACTTTCAATATATATATATAATGGAGAGTTCAAATGAGAAGAAATTTTTTGTAAGAAGAAAAAAGAATAAATTTCAACCAATAAGAATGCTTTATTTTACTTCATTTAATATAAGTATTTAATGTTAGTATAAGGTTACATTGGTAAATCTACATAGCTCATTAATTTGTAGTCTTCCTTCTTAATAGCTAAGTACATTAATTTTTTTGTAACTTATCTTCAAAATATATATTTTTTCAAAAATATAAAATAAAATAATTTAAAGTGTAGGATAAATTACGAGTTGTGTAAGATAGATTTCAACGTGTAGAATGAATTTAAAAAATATGTAAGATAACTTTTGATGTGTGTAGGCTAAAAAAGTTGGTGTGTATGTAACACCTCGAAATTTTGTGTCCAATGATGTGTTAACACGTGTCATTTGTTTACACGTGACATCTATAATAAATAAAAGGACTAATTTTGACAAACCTTGAAAGTATATAAATTCGAGGGTTATAAATGTCAACAAGGGTAAATATACTGTATAGTATCCCTAAATAATGCGTAAACCTTCAAACGAATAAATTATAGATCGTACAAAACTAAAACGCGGAAGAAAGTGAGAGATTACAAACTACAGGGGTTAACTGTGTCAACATGTTTAATAACACCTCTGAGTGACCCTTTAACGTTCCCAAGACTTTGTAACGGTATTATACCCTCACTAAAATAATATATATTAATTTCGCGAAGTTTCGATATGAAACGAGAAAGTTACGATCGAATTCGTAGAAGAAGGGTTAAAAGCGTCAACAGTGAAAGTTAAGGCTTTCCAATATAATTAATAAATAAACCGGGGACTAAATAATGCGGGTAATTAACACGAGGCCCCTATCGGTAAATAACCGAGGGCCAAACCGCAAAGTTACCCCTTCAGAACCGAAAGGCCAGGTGAATCATTACGAAAGATTTCGTTATTAATGGCCCGATTCTGTAATGATTATAAAAGATTTGAAAAATTCTGAAAACATAACCCCACGCGACCCGCGTAAAGGTTCAACCTAAGTTGAGGCGGGCCGCGAGCTCCCTCTATTACGCGTCTGATTCTTAACCTTTAGGCGACCCGCGTAAAAGAGCATGGGAACTCCCATGCGGGTCGCGTAAAGTGCCCAGATGCAGAAAAATGGTAACTACTTGGCTTTTGGAACTTGTGAACGATTATGCATGCAATTATGGGGCATGGGCACCCTACAAATGACCCATACATTTAGGGGACAACTACCCATCAGCTCTGGACTGATAGTAGAGCTTGTAATGATCATAAGTGGCCTTCCTTGGCTATAAATAGCCACTTCTTGTGCACTACCAATCACACAACTCAAAAACACTTATATCTGATCATTCAAGAGCTCTCTAGCTTTCCCTTCTGTTCTCTCATCAAGAGTTAACTTCTGTAAGTCGTTCATAGCCATTTTGGTTCCACATTTCCATAGTTATAGCCTATAAACGCAACCGTCGTAACTAACGGTTGTCATTGCAATGTCTTGCAAATGATTCAGTCTTATGACGAATCAAAAATAGTTATGAGTTGGTATTTATGTGGGTATTAAACCTCTAAAATGGTTCCCCCTGATCACCACTCTAACTATGTCAAATATCGAGTCAAACGCGCGGTTAAAAAGTCAACAGAAAGCTATTTTAGCAATTTAAGCATAATCTGTGATATATATGTTATGGAACCGTTTTGACAATCATAAAACATGATAATATATATATAAACATGTTTGCGCTCGTTTGAATCGATCATTTACTATATAGAACCGGTTCGGAGCCGAATGTCGCAAAAGTTTGACTTTTGCTTTGACTTCAGTTCTGACCCGTTTTAGTGAGGTATAAATATACCCTAGGACTCTCTTAGGACCAGGTCACATGTTGGTATAAGCCTCTGTGGTCGGTTCATGAGTTATCCGAGTCTTTAGCGCATTCCGTCATTCGCCTAAAAGTTGACCGTAACGGCCTTTTAAAAATTAAAACGAGTATTTCAGACACGTGAAGGGACCAAAACCTTGCTTAGTAAATTATAAGCATGTCCCTGAAGTTTCACGTCAATCCGAGGTCTAGAATGAGAGTTATGCTAAAAGGCGCACTTTTAAGAAAATTTTGTATTTAACGGCGCAATTAGCATAACGCCCATCTAACCCAAGTTTTCGTCACCAAAACTTTTACCCACTGTGGTAAAATAATATTTTGGGAATTTTAAAGATTTTTAATAATTTTTACCTTGCTCATAACCTGCGGTTATGGCTACGATTCGGTTAATACCGAATATGCCCTTTTTGGCCAAAACGGGAGTTCTACAAGGTCTTTTGACCCGATTCCAGTTGCTACTGGTTTTAAATAATAAATAAAGTATTTTAAGCTTTATAAGCTGTTCGGGAAACTCAGATTTCCTGTAGAACTCGAAAATCCCTTTTAAAGTCTTTAAAATGACCGAAAAGCCCCTATGGGGCATAATACTAACTTAAACTCGTTACGGGCATTACGGAAGGTATCTTACTGATACCAAAATACTTTTAAGGCATATTGACTTAGGAAATAAGCGTATGACGCTTATGGTTAACCGTTTCGCCTATTTGCGCACACGGTACGGCTCACGGAACTAGTTTTCGTGCAATAGCCGATACGGGTCAAATTACATTATTTGAACCCCAAAATCCAGAGTATGAACTATAAACCCATATAAAACAAGTCTCTGAACTTGTTGGGTCCAAATCATACTCCATTCTCGGTTTTCGCCTTTTCGCGCGAATTAACCATATCTATATATCGGAATCAACCGGTTTAAGCTACGGCTAATATAAGGACCGTTAGGATTCTAAGAGGTTAATTAAAACCTTCGTTCCAGATTAGGAGCCCCAGTAAAAGCTATCGGTGACTTGATCTAAATTAAGGAATTATACTTGCAAAGGTAAATACTTTTGACTTATTTCCCCTATATGGGCTTGGGTTACGGTATATTAATACCGCTTGATTGAGCACTATATTCGTCCACCGCTTAGGTGGATAACTAAATAATATGATTGGCTCATTTAAACAGTTTTGTTGCTTATAAGCCTTTGGGGGGTTTAATGACCGTTGTCCCGGATATCCTCGGCATCATTTTACGAAATGGCCACGACCATCGACATCCCGGTGTAGGCGTACACCCGGTATAAAGTGTCGACATTAAACTAAAAGACGTAGCCGTTGGTTTTTATACTACGGTTTTACGCAAACGTGGTGTGTCTATAAATCTTTAACCCGGCACGACCCGGGCTACTGAACGCATAAAAGAACATGTAAAACGTTCACAAGATCATTATGAATTTTCCCAAGTTATAAAAGAGTTTGTGCCTTGTGCATTCAAATCAATTTTAATAAACATTTTCAAATGTGTCAGTTGAATGTATTTACCAGTGTAAACTGACGTATTTTCCCCAAAAAGATTAAGTGCAGGTACCTAAACGTAATTGGCTGGTATTAGCTCCCTAGCGTCGGGATAAGCCTCGCAAGCTTGATTGCAGTATCTAATGGAACAATACTTTATGATTAATTACGATCCACTGTGGATATTCAACTTCTGTAATACATTTTGATATTACGATCAGAGGTTGAAATTTATATATTTATCTTATGCTTCCGCTGTGCATTATATAATTGTGTGGTTTGACTATATTGTTGCCAACATCGTCACGGTAATCCCCCACCGGGCCCACCGGTGAGACACGTGGAAATCGGGGTGTGACAGGTTGGTATCAGAGCCAACATTGAGTGAATTAAACACTACCCTATAGTGTTTAATCTCAGTGACACAATTGCACATACTTGAGTCTAGACAATAACTTAGGACAAATTCGGACTATTACTCCTTTTTGTCTTTATTTTCGGTTTTGATTTTTAATAAGTTTTGGAGCAGGAAAATGCCACCTGTTATATTCCGAGGAAGAGGAAGGGGAAGAAGAGGCCGAGGAGAAATTGTGACACATCACGATCAAGAAGCTGGACCATCTGGTACAAGACATCCTTCGATGACACGGAGCGAAGAGCCACAACGACGAAGAGATCTTTACGAACCAGCGAGGCATTCCACTTCGCACAGCTCGACGCCATCCTACCGGCACTCCTTTGGGCCAGATTCAGAAAATAATCCCAACAACCCACAACCTTCCTTCATACCTCTACAACGTTCGGTATCGCACCGAAACTACGACGACCCTAGTCCATACTACGTAGCTCAGTTCAATCCGGCGGACTACATACAGGAACCTTCAGGATTTGTTCCGCTAGGTCCACAAGACCATTTTTCTGAAGATCCCATGGAGGAAGATGAGGATCCAACTGAACCAGCTCGTGGTACACCCACGCATCCGATAGAAGTATCTGATGGATCTTCATATCATGGACCACAGTATCAAGGCCCAGACAGCTTTATGGCCTTGTTTGACCGACATGAGTGGTACAACACACCGTCTCATCAGACATCGCAACCGAGACATCCACAGGATCCCTCTGGGGATTCACGCTTTGAGGCAGTTACGCCACCACCTCCGCCACCGGCACAACCAGTTATACCTGATCCGCCGAGGCGTAGGAGGACCAATGCTCGTATGTCTACACGAGGAGGAGGGGGTAACCACTTCAGCACTCCTCGACATTCTAGTAGCAGCCACTATCCGCCGCTACAAGAAGAAGGACCTTCAAGTCCTATACAAGAAGCGAACTCCGCACCTACTGCACGAAATTCGCCACCATTTGGGTATGACCAACCCATACCAGCTTACACAGGTCCAACGGCTTACAACCCGTTTGAACCGTCACAAGCACAATACAACTATGGCTATGAGCGCGACCCATATGTGGTGTCGGCTAGATATAATGCGCGCTACCCTGACGGAGCACATGGAAACATGGGACCAACGGACTACTCAGCTCATGGGTATCCAATACCTCCCAGACCTCCAGTTCCGCATCAAGCGCCACAACCACGATTTTCTCCTCCTGAACAGGAAGAAATACTCCATCGACTAGATCGTGTGGAGAGAGAGTTCGAGGAAGAGAAGAAAAGCCACCGAGGATTTCTCAAGGGCTTGGCGAACCTACTAAAGGGCAAAAAGAAGAAACGTGACCACTAGCCCTTAATAGTAGTACTACTGTAATTTCTACTTTGAAATAAGTCCCTGCGTGGACAACTTATCATATTACAGTCCCTACGTGGACTTATCTTTAGTCCTTGCATGGACACCTATCTTATATTAGTCCCTGCGTGGACTTGTCACTTATTTTAAAACCTCTATGGAGGTATGTATTATTTGAAAGACCCGTTTAGGGCAATATGTAATTGTATTTGAAATTTCGGAATGTATGTTATGAGTTTTGTTTTAATATATATAAAAATAAATCAAAACCATTCCTTTTACATTGATCTGCCTAAATAAAGAATCTTAAGGGGGTGAAACCTAGCTTGGGGTCTTTTAAGATCAGTCAAGATGGTACGACCTAGCTGAAAAGATTCTGATTCCCTGTTAACCTCTGTACGCATGTTAACATTCATGGCAGATGTGATTCGTTAAAATCACGCACGTCATTCTTATACAATAATCCTTTAAAGGATTTCAAACCCAACTAAATGATATATAGATCGTGGGTTACATCACCAATAAAGGTGATCAGTACTATAAAGACATCCATTTAGTGATGCAATGCCTACGGGCCAGTACTATAAAGACATCCATTTAGTGATGCAATGCCTACGGGCCAGTATTATAAAGACATCCATTTAGCGATGCAATGCCTACGGGCCAGTATTATAAAGACATCCATTTAGCGATGCAATGCCTACGGGCCAGTATTATAAAGACATCCATTTAGCGATGCAGTGCCTACGGGCCAATATTATAAAAACATCCATTAGTGATGCAGTGCCTACGGGCCAGAATTATTAAAACATCCATTAGTGATGCAGTGCCTACGGGCCAGAATTATTAAAACATCCATTAGTGATGTAGTGCCTACGGGCCAATATTATCAAAACATCCATTAGTGATGTAGTGCCTACGGGCCAACCATATTAAGACATCCATTAGAGGTGTAGTGCCTATGGGCCATAATAATTGTCATATAAAGACAAAAGGCAGTAGTAGTCTATGACTCTCTGTCAGAAAGAGATAAAAGAACTACGGTTCAACTCTCTATGCCTTTGATTCTCTGAAATCTCGGCTAACATTATAAAACATCATCATGATTAGGCTTTATGCCGCCAATACTATTTATATAGTTGAAATAGGAGATATTCATATCCTAATATATAATGAAATAATAAGTTAACCAGATATGGTCTCTGTACCATGGTTGACAAATTGTCATAAAAGACAATTTTATAATAATCTCCTAAATTAAAATTTTGTTATCTTCTGTAACAGATTCAAGTTACAATGGCGGATCCCAACGGAGAGAACAGCCACACAAATGAAGATGACTATGACAATGCGTCAGTACATTTGACAGGCGCACAGTTAAAGGCTCTGATCAACAATGCTGTCCAGGCAGCTATTGATCGCCAACATACTGAGTCTCAAGGCAGATCTGTGTCAAAGCCACCCTCTAAACCAAAGACACACTCCAAACCACCCTCTGAACCCAAGAAAGATGACGACAAGCATTCGTCTACTGAGCACAGCGTTCACCGCGATAGAGAATATACTGATGCGTCCAATGCTAAGGGTTGCACCTATAAATACTTTGTATCATGCAAGCCCCGTGAATTTACAGGGGAGAAAGGTGCGGTTGACTGTATAACCTGGCTGGACGAGATGGACACGATTGTGGACATCAGCGGGTGCGCTGAGAGGGACGTGGTTAAGTTTGTGTCCCAGTCTTTCAAGGGCGAGGCCCTGGCGTGGTGGAGAGCTCTGGTGCAGGCTTCAGGTAAGTCTGCCTTGTACAAAATGTCATGGGGGGAGTTTATTACCCTCATAAAAGAAAACTACTGCCCTCAGCACGAGGTTGAGAAGATTGAGGCTGATTTTGTCTCACTGGTGATGACAAACCTGGATTGTCAAGCTTATCTGACAAGCTTTAACACTATGTCACGCCTGGTGCCATATCTTGTGACACCAGAACCTAGAAGGATTGCCCGATTCATTGGGGGCTTAGAGCCGGCGATCAAGGCCAGCGTAAAAGCCTCTAGGCCAACGACCTTCAGATCAGTTACCGACCTCTCCTTGTCTCTTACACTTGATGCTGTCCGTCTGAGGGCACAAAGGAGCAAGGAGGCTGAGAAGCGAAAGCGTGAGGATGATACCTCACGAAAGTCCGGTAAAAAGCACCGTGGAAACGGTGAGGGCAAGAAAGGGTCGGAGGCAAAGAAGGAGGGGCAAGCTGATGGAAGACCTTACTGCAAGGTCTGCAAGAAACCTCACTCCGGGAAGTGTAGGTTTGCGTCTGGTTCGCAGTCGCAACAAAGGACTCCACCCTGTGGGCTATGCAAGTCCAAGGAGCATAAGACAGTGGAGTGTAAAAAGATAAAGGACGCAACCTGCTATAATTGTAATGAAAAGGGGCACATAAAGAGTAATTGCCCGAAGTATGCCAAGAAGGCGGAGGAAACGAAGAAATCAAATGCGAGAATTTTTCGTTTGGATGCAAAGGAAGCGGTCAAGGACGACACTGTGCTTACAGGTACTTTTCTCGTAAATAATATATTTGCAAGAGTACTGTTCGATTCTGGCGCTGATAAGTCCTTTGTAGACCAGAAGTTTTGCCAACTACTAAATATGCCAATCAGAACCCTTGACGTAAAATACGAAGTAGAATTAGCAGACGGCACGATAGAAACCGTCTCTACCGTTCTAGAAGGATGTGAAATGTCCATTAGGAACCATTCTTTTCCTTTATCTCTACTTCCTTTCAAACTTGCGGGTTTTGACGTTGTGCTAGGCATGGACTGGTTATCCCATAACCAGGCCCAAATCATTTGCGGCAAGAGGCAAATAGTCTTAAAGACTCCGAGTGGTGAATCTCTTACCATTCGAGGGGATACGCATTACGGATTGCCCGAAGACGTATCTATGCTGAAAGCTTCAAGGTGTTTGAACAGAGGCTGTGTAATTTACATGGCTCAAGTGATAATTGAAGAACCAAAGCCGAAGATCGAGGATCTTCCTGTCATTTCTGAATACCCCGAGGTTTTTCCTGAAGAACTGCCTGGTTTGCCACCAGATAGACAAGTGGAGTTCAGAATTGACATCATTCCTGGAGCAGCTCCAATAGCCAGAGCACCTTACAGATTAGCTCCGACGGAAATGAAAGAACTGAGGACCCAGTTGGATGAACTGCTGGCGAAAGGTTTTATCAGACCTAGTTCATCTCCCTGGGGAGCTCCTGTCCTATTTGTAAAGAAGAAGGACGGATCTATGCGGTTGTGCATCGACTATAGAGAGCTGAATAAAGTTACCATAAAGAATAGATATCCTTTACCAAGGATCGATGATCTATTCGATCAGCTACAAGGAGCAAGCTACTTCTCAAAGATCGACTTAAGGTCGGGCTATCATCAACTAAGGGTCAGAGATGAAGATGTACACAAGACTGCATTTAGGACTCGCTATGGTCATTACGAGTTCCTTGTGATGCCTTTTGGGCTCACAAATGCACCGGCTGCGTTCATGGACCTCATGAATCGCGTGTGCAAGCCGTATTTAGATAAATTCGTCATAGTCTTCATCGACGATATCCTTATCTATTCCAAGAATCAAGATGACCACGAGAAGCACCTTCGTTGCATTCTCGAATTACTACAGCGTGAGAAACTCTACGCCAAATTCTCGAAATGTGAATTCTGGCTACGAGAGGTTCAATTTTTAGGACACGTTGTGAGTGAGCGTGGTATCCAAGTGGATCCCGCTAAGGTAGAGGCAGTCATGAACTGGCAAGAGCCAAAGACGCCTACCGAAATCCGTAGCTTCCTGGGTTTAGCAGGATACTACCGGAGATTTATTGAAAATTTTTCGAGGATTGCTGCGCCCTTGACTTCCTTGACCAAGAAGAAAGAAAAGTACATTTGGGGCCCGAAGCAGCAAGAGTCCTTTGAAATACTGAAGCAGAAGCTAAGCAACGCACCTGTGTTGACCTTACCTGAGGGTACAGACGAATTCGTAGTTTACTGCGATGCATCACACACGGGCATGGGGTGTGTGCTTATGCAAAAGGGCAAGGTGATTGCCTATGCTTCAAGGCAATTAAAGGTGCATGAAAAGAATTACACCACCCATGATTTGGAGTTGGGTGCCGTTGTATTTGCACTTAAGTTGTGGAGGCACTACCTTTATGGCATTAAATTTGTGATTTATTCTGATCACAAAAGCCTCCAGCACCTGTTCAACCAGAAGGAGTTGAACATGAGACAGCGCCGTTGGATGGAAACCCTGAATGATTATGACTGTGAAATCAGGTACCATCCCGGCAAGGCGAATGTAGTCGCCGATGCCTTGAGCAGGAAGGAAAGGGTAAGACCCATTCGAATCAATGCCAAGAGCATTGAAGTTAAAAATAATTTGATGGAAAGGATATTAGCTGCACAGCGTGAGGCTGTGTTGGAAGCTAATTATCCAAATGAAAAATTTGGAGTAACTGAGGAGCAGTTGACTCTTAGCAAAGATGGAATTCTTAGGCTGAATGGACGTATATGGGTTCCGATTTATGGGGGACTACGAGATGTTGTTCTCCAGGAAGCCCATAGTTCCAAATACTCAGTCCATCCTGGTGCTGATAAAATGTACCAAGACTTAAAGGCAAATTATTGGTGGATAGGCTTGAAAAAGTCTGTAGCCGCCCATGTAGCAAAGTGCTTGACTTGTGCTCAAGTCAAAGCCGAGCACCAAAAGCCGTCTGGCTTGCTACAACAGCCTGAACTTCCCGAGTGGAAGTGGGAATGCGTAACTATGGATTTCATAACCAAGTTACCCAAGACCAGGAAAGGAAATGATACAATATGGGTCATAGTCGATAGGCTGACTAAATCAGCTCACTTTCTACCCATCAAGGAGACGTATAGCTCCGATATGTTAGCCCAACTATATGTTGATAAGATTGTAGCCTTACACGGCATACCTGTGTCTATTATCTCCGACAGGGATACTAGATACACATCTCACTTCTGGAAGAGTTTCCAGCAATCTTTGGGCACGCGTTTAAACTTTAGTACGGCTTACCATCCACAGACGGACGGTCAAAGTGAGCGTACTATCCAAACGCTAGAAGACATGCTTCGTGCATGTGCGATCGATCTAGGTGGTAACTGGGATAAAAACCTACCCCTGATCGAATTCTCCTACAATAATAGCTACCACACCAGCATAAAGGCTGCGCCTTTTGAGGCATTATATGGTAGGAAATGCAGATCGCCTGTTTGTTGGGCGGAAGTAGGAGAGGTCCAATTGTCGGGACCAGAGATTGTTTTCCAGACGACGGACAAGATTGTCCAGATCCGGGAACGACTCAAAGCTGCCCGCGATAGGCAGAAGAGCTACGCTGATCCAAAGCGTAAGGATTTTCACTTCGAAGTAGGTGAAAAGGTATTACTTAAGGTGTCACCCTGGAAGGGGGTGATGCGCTTCGGCAAGAAGGGCAAGCTGAGTCCGAGATACATAGGGCCTTTTGAGGTCATTGAACGAGTCGGATCAGTTGCCTATAAACTGAACTTGCCTGAAGAGCTCAATGGAATTCACAATGTGTTCCACATCTGCAATCTCAAAAAGTGCTTCGCCGACGAATCGTTGGTGATTCCACACACAGATGTGCATATAGATGAGAGCTTAAAGTTCATAGAAAAACCTTTGTCGATTGAGGATCGACAGGTAAAGAAGCTTCGCAGAAAGCACGTACCGATTGTAAAAGTCAAATGGGACGCTCGTAGAGGTCCTGAATATACGTGGGAAGTCGAAGCTACAATGAAAGAAAAATACCCCTATTTATTTGAGTAAATCTCGGGTCGAGATTTATTTTAAGGGGGTGAGGATGTAACACCTCGAAATTTTGTGTCCAATGATGTGTTAACACGTGTCATTTGTTTACACGTGGCATCTATAATAAATAAAAGGACTAATTTTGACAAACCTTGAAAGTATATAAATTCGAGGGTTATAAATGTCAACAAGGGTAAATATACTGTATAGTATCCCTAAATAATGCGTAAACCTTCAAACGGATAAATTATAGATCGTACAAAACTAAAACGCGGAAGAAAGTGAGAGATTACAAACTACAGGGGTTAACTGTGTCAACATGTTTAATAACACCTCTGAGTGACCCTTTAACGTTCCCAAGACTTTGTAACGGTATTATACCCTCACTAAAATAATATATATTAATTTCGCGAAGTTTCGATATGAAACGAGAAAGTTACGATCGAATTTGTAGAAGAAGGGTTAAAAGCGTCAACAGTGAAAGTTAAGGCTTTCCAATATAATTAATAAATAAACCGGGGACTAAATAATGCGGGTAATTAACACGAGGCCCCTATCGGTAAATAACCGAGGGCCAAACCGCAAAGTTACCCCTTCAGAACCGAAAGGCCAGGTGAATCATTACGAAAGATTTCGTTATTAATGGCCCGATTCTGTAATGATTATAAAAGATTTGAAAAATTCTGAAAACATAACCCCACGCGACCCGCGTAAAGGTTCAACCTAAGTTGAGGCGGGCCGCGAGCTCCCTCTATTACGCGTCTGATTCTTAACCTTTAGGCGACCCGCGTAAAAGAGCATGGGAACTCCCATGCGGGTCGCGTAAAGTGCCCAGATGCAGAAAAATGGTAACTACTTGGCTTTTGGAACTTGTGAACGATTATGCATGCAATTATGGGGCATGGGCACCCTACAAATGACCCATACATTTAGGGGACAACTACCCATCAGCTCTGGACTGATAGTAGAGCTTGTAATGATCATAAGTGGCCTTCCTTGGCTATAAATAGCCACTTCTTGTGCACTACCAATCACACAACTCAAAAACACTTATATCTGATCATTCAAGAGCTCTCTAGCTTTCCCTTCTGTTCTCTCATCAAGAGTTAACTTCTGTAAGTCGTTCATAGCCATTTTGGTTCCACATTTCCATAGTTATAGCCTATAAACGCAACCGTCGTAACTAACGGTTGTCATTGCAATGTCTTGCAAATGATTCAGTCTTATGACGAATCAAAAATAGTTATGAGTTGGTATTTATGTGGGTATTAAACCTCTAAAATGGTTCCCCCTGATCACCACTCTAACTATGTCAAATATCGAGTCAAACGCGCGGTTAAAAAGTCAACAAAAAGCTATTTTAGCAATTTAAGCATAATCTGTGATATATATGTTATGGAACCGTTTTGACAATCATAAAACATGATAATATGTATATAAACATGTTTGCGCTCGTTTGAATCGATCATTTACTATATAGAACCGGTTCGGAGCCGAATGTCGCAAAAGTTTGACTTTTGCTTTGACTTCAGTTCTGACCCGTTTTAGTGAGGTATAAATATACCCTAGGACTCTCTTAGGACCAGGTCACATGTTGGTATAAGCCTCTGTGGTCGGTTCATGAGTTATCCGAGTCTTTAGCGCATTCCGTCATTCGCCTAAAAGTTGACCGTAACGGCCTTTTAAAAATTAAAACGAGTATTTCAGACACGTGAACGGACCAAAACCTTGCTTAGTAAATTATAAGCATGTCCCTGAAGTTTCACGTCAATCCGAGGTCTAGAATGAGAGTTATGCTAAAAGGCGCACTTTTAAGAAAATTTTGTATTTAACGGCGCAATTAGCATAACGCCCATCTAACCCAAGTTTTCGTCACCAAAACTTTTACCCACTGTGGTAAAATAATATTTTGGGAATTTTAAAGATTTTTAATAATTTTTACCTTGCTCATAACCTGCGGTTATGGCTACGATTCGGTTAATACCGAATATGCCCTTTTTGGCCAAAACGGGAGTTCTACAAGGTCTTTTGACCCGATTCCAGTTGCTACTGGTTTTAAATAATAAATAAAGTATTTTAAGCTTTATAAGCTGTTCGAGAAACTCAGATTTCCTGTAGAACTCGAAAATCCCTTTTAAAGTCTTTAAAATGACCGAAAAGCCCCTATGGGGCATAATACTAACTTAAACTCGTTACGGGCATTACGGAAGGTATCTTACTGATACCAAAATACTTTTAAGGCATATTGACTTAGGAAATAAGCGTATGACGCTTATGGTTAACCGTTTCGCCTATTTGCGCACACGGTACGGCTCACGGAACTAGTTTTCGTGCAATAGCCGATACGGGTCAAATTACATTATTTGAACCCCAAAATCCAGAGTATGAACTATAAACCCATATAAAACAAGTCTCTGAACTTGTTGGGTCCAAATCATACTCCATTCTCGGTTTTCGCCTTTTCGCGCGAATTAACCATATCTATATATCGGAATCAACCGGTTTAAGCTACGGCTAATATAAGGACCGTTAGGATTCTAAGAGGTTAATTAAAACCTTCGTTCCAGATTAGGAGCCCCAGTAAAAGCTATCGGTGACTTGATCTAAATTAAGGAATTATACTTGCAAAGGTAAATACTTTTGACTTATTTCCCCTATATGGGCTTGGGTTACGGTATATTAATACCGCTTGATTGAGCACTATATTCGTCCACCGCTTAGGTGGATAACTAAATAATATGATTGGCTCATTTAAACAGTTTTGTTGCTTATAAGCCTTTGGGGGGTTTAATGACCGTTGTCCCGGATATCCTCGGCATCATTTTACGAAATGGCCACGACCATCGACATCCCGGTGTAGGCGTACACCCGGTATAAAGTGTCGACATTAAACTAAAAGACGTAGCCGTTGGTTTTTATACTACGGTTTTACGCAAACGTGGTGTGTCTATAAATCTTTAACCCGGCACGACCCGGGCTACTGAACGCATAAAAGAACATGTAAAACGTTCACAAGATCATTATGAATTTTCCCAAGTTATAAAAGAGTTTGTGCCTTGTGCATTCAAATCAATTTTAATAAACATTTTCAAATGTGTCAGTTGAATGTATTTACCAGTGTAAACTGACGTATTTTCCCCAAAAAGATTAAGTGCAGGTACCTAAACGTAATTGGCTGGTATTAGCTCCCTAGCGTCGGGATAAGCCTCGCAAGCTTGATTGCAGTATCTAATGGAACAATACTTTATGATTAATTACGATCCACTGTGGATATTCAACTTCTGTAATACATTTTGATATTACGATCAGAGGTTGAAATTTATATATTTATCTTATGCTTCCGCTGTGCATTATATAATTGTGTGGTTTGACTATATTGTTGCCAACATCGTCACGGTAATCCCCCACCGGGCCCACCGGTGAGACACGTGGAAATCGGGGTGTGACAGTGTAGGATAATAGTCTTTATGACTAATTAATTAGTCAAAAATGATAATAAATGGGATAAGTGAAAAAACTATTTAATATATTACAAAATTACCCTTTGTTCTTTTTTTTTCTCAATTAAATTTTCTTCTCAAATGAACCTTCTCCTATATATATATATATATATATATATGTCAAGCATGTCATAAAGTGTGTTATTATATATATAGAGAAAGTATAATGTACAAAACGCCTTAACCTACATTAACGTACGCGACCAGATATATAACGTGCGTTATTATTTTCTTTGACCATCTCAACGTGCGTGATTATACTTTCCATGCGTGATTATCACTTCTCATGCGTGATTATCACCAAAAATCTAATCCCATGCGTTATTTTGTGTCCCATGCGTGATTATTGCCTGATCCGATGGTTTACAGCGTCGCGTACGTGAAGTACAATAACGCGTAATGTATGTTAACCGCACTCTATATATATATATATATATATATATATATATATATATATATATATGTCAAGCATGTCATAAAGTGTGTTATTATTAACACACTTTATTTCATTAAAATTTTGTTAACTTTATAAGTGTGTCATACTTAATTAACTTTATTTCATTTCGATTTTTGTTATTTCTGTTATTATAACTTTTACTTATTTTCTTTGGATATTTAATAATGTTTATATTATTAAATTTCAATGTTTGAGATTGCTTTTTAAAACAACTTATTGACTTATTGGTTTTTTCAAAAAGTTAATAAGGAGAAATAAGAGTAAATTGCTAAAATCATCTCTGACGTTTGTTCACATTTGCTAGATCCATCCAGAAAAGGTTTTTTCCTCATAGGAACCAGTGAGTTTTCAAAAAAGTTGCTAAATCCATCCAAAATGACTAATACTCTTAACAATACTAAGTTGATAGAGGGGTAATTTAGTCATTCTTTTAATTTATTTAATTTACCTTTTTTAACAGGTTATTAAACGTCTGGGACGATTTTAGCAATTTACTCTTAGATTTTTATTTTTTTATCACATAAATCTAAAGGATTCCTTTCTTTTCTCCCTTCTTTTCGGTATTTACATTTGATTTGATTTTATATATTACGAGTTGACGCAACCCGCGCATTATGGCGGGATGTTAAACTTCATCTTAGTTATAAGATCATAAATCCTACAAAAAAAATAAGTTTATATACAAAGAGGGTTCAAAGAAAAAATAACAGAATGGAAAAAAAAAACAATTTGCACATTGGACTCTAATCTCCAATAAATGATATCATAGTTTATATCCATCAATGTTATCTTCTAGCAATTACATTCATAAAAACATCTACGGGAATTATGCTCATGGTATTAAACTTTAATCTAAAACCAAATAAATAGAGCCCGATTAATATTAAGCCCAAATTTACCAGCCATATCCAAAAAATCTACAACTCCTCTCCTATCCAAATTAAATAACTGGTGTTTGTTCCCCAACCCTCTGAATCCAAATTAAATAACTGGTGTTTGTTCCCCAACCCTCCGAACAACCTACAAACTTTCATTCTGAGTCTAAACATGGTATCTAAAAGTCAAGTAAGAATCGATTATTTCTAATTAATGAAATAGATTATTTATATCCATCAATGTTGATCATCAATTAAATCTACAATAATTTAAATCCATCAATGTTGATCGTAAACTAAGTCTAATATATCGGATCATTCTATTGAAACAGATTATTCACCAATGTTGAGCCTAAAATATTTCTAAATCTCCGATAAAGATGAACGAAGAACAGGCATCAGATAGTTCCTCTAAAAGAAAAAAAAACATAACTCAAACCATATTCATATCAACGTGGCTTTTTTTCAAAGTTGATGTTCTTTCAAAGTCACTTTTTTTTACTTGAACACATCATGTGTTGTATGCAAATCTTCTTTTTTAATCAAAAGAACTATACTTATCAAGATAAACAGAGAACCGAACAACTGGAGTGATTCACTGCGTAAAAGCAAACTGAGATAAAAATTGATTGCCAATATGTTTGGAGTACAATAACGAAGGCATATAACGACGGGAATGAGAACATACCCGAATAACACAAAATATTAAAAGATTACAATGTAAAACATATGTCACTTGCACCATGTTTTAATTATGTTCACAAACAAAAACCAACATATGTCACTTGCACCATGTTTTAATTCTGTTCACAAACAAAAACCAACATATGTCACTTGCACCATATTTTAGTTCTGTTATTTTGATTCAATCATACGTTTTTGCCATATTTTTTGTTTTTTTCATTCTTGGGTTAGATTTAATTAAATCCAAACATGATAAATACGAAAATCATAGAAAAAAAACGGATTGAATCGATTGAAAACAACTTGGAATAGTACCTTGGAGGGAGATCGTAACACTTGTTCTTGATTTACGATGGGTGATTGAGGGGAGTAGAAAAGGGTTTGGGGAAGAAGGGCGATTGGAGAGTCATAGAGAGGGCTAACATTAAGAAACGCACATGAATTATAAATTGAATCTAAATGACATTGAATACAGTTTTTTAACTATAAAGATGAGACGAAAAACACCTGTATTACAAATTTGAATTTAGATACAGTGAATAAAGTTTGTTTTAATTATAGGAAAACGCGTGAGTTAAATCACAAATAACAAATGTGAACGGTGCGTCTTTTGTTTATTTGACAACCGGGGCCTTTATTAATTAACCAAGGGGATGGTGTGAGGCACATATCTTGTGTATGTTGGTTTTTGCATTATATAAATAATGAACCAAAGGGTGTGACTTTTAAACAAATGATTTAAAAGTAATTTGAAGGATTATGACTTTTTGAAGGGATGTGAACCAAAGGGTGCGACTTTTAAACAAATGAGACATAACGCAAGTTACTAATTGTATAAGGGTATAATGTTGGTTATAATTTATTTCTATTTAAGAGGATTGGTAAAATATAAACATTAAACCTTAGTTAAGAAGTTCTTTCTGTTTTTTCCCTTCTTTTCGAGGTATTCACATTTGATTTGATTTTAATTTTAAGTTTGTCGGTTTATAATTTTTTTTTATTTAGGAGGATTGGTAAATTATAAATACCATATCTTTTCGAAGTTCTCATTTGATTTGATTTTTTATTTTAAGTTTGTTGGTTTCTAATTTATTTTATTTAGGAGGATTGGCAAAATATAAATATGATACGTTAGTTAATTTAAAAAGTGCATATATCAAGTCAAATTTTCCTATTGTTTCTTTAAATTAAGTTTAATTAATTAATTTATACATTTTTTTCATTATTTTTTTTACCGATGCAAAAAAAAAGTCTTAATGCTTGGTTATTTGTGTTTCTTTTCTATTTGATGATATGCTTGGTTATAAATTCGTTCGACTTTATGATTTATATAAAAAACCAAGGAAGAAACAAACCATTTTGATTCTGTGATTGGATTGTATTTGATCACACATTCCCATTTAACAGGTTCCTTTGAGACTAACCACCTGTTAAAAAATGGTAAATTAAATAAATTAAAAGAATGACTAAATTACCCCTCTATTAACTTAGTATTGTTAGAGTATTAGTCATTTTGGATGGATTTAACAACTTTTTTTGAAACCTCGGTGATTCCTTTGAGAAAAAAAAAAAAAACCTTTTTTGGATGGATCTAGCAAATGTGAACAAACGTTAGAGACGATTTTTGCAATTTACTCGAGAAAGAATGTTTGGATGAGTGAAAATGAATTTTAGAAATAACTTTTTGCATAAGGCGGAAAAGTAATTTTGAAAAGTTAGGAAATCCTGACTTTTTAAAACTCCTTTTAACTTTTAAAGAAATAGTTACAAAAATGTCTTAACCTAACCCTTTTACATTAATAAGCTGTGCCAAACACCTTTTATAAAAACAACTTATTGACTTATTAACTTTTTTCACCACATAAGTTAATTCAAACACTTTTTTTAAAAACTTCTTTTAAATAAGTCATAAGTCAATAAGTTCTTTTGCCAAAAAATGTTTTTTTTAGTTAAGTAAGAAATCCCAAACACTCCAAAGTTGATAGTTGAAATTAGTATTTTGTATTAAATTTGTCTTAACATGTACTGTAACACTATTATTATGTCATCTAAAGTATTATATAGTCGTATAGATTAGCGTCAAAGTGTGAAGCCTTCGCCCTAGCCCGGTTCAAATTTATAGCCAGTTTTATTAGTTTAATATTTGCTTAGCCCGTTGTGTAGAGAAGCAAAAGCCCATATATAAGTGTGATTTTTTTAACTAAAGATGCCAACCCGGTAGGCTGGTAATATGTTTTATGGGCTTGTCTTCAATCATACTAGGGGTGTTCATGAGTCGAACCGAATCGAACGGAGGTATGCTCGTGTTCGGTTCGGTTTGAAACCGAGCCGCTCGGTTCGGTTCGGATTTAGGAAATCGAGCGGAAATCTTATGCTCGTGCTCGGTTCGGTTCGCTTTTGCTCAGTTTTATTTAAGATTTCTACACAGCCATTTATTCACCAAAATTCATGGTTATACATAAACACTTAAATAATTCAATACGTCCATTAAAAACAAATTCAAATGTACCAAAATTATCAAAACTAGAAAAAAAATCAAACTGTGATGAACCTCCAACGGAATAATATTCTACAAAATAAGAATCAAATTGGAGATATATACAAAAAATACGAATGAATTAAAGAAGAGGTGTTTAGCGTGGGTACTTCAAACCGTGGAGTGGTTGTGCGTTTTGATTGACCGGCGGCTAACGGACGGTGGAGTGGTGCATGACCGGTGGTGGAACGGTTGTACGGTGGAGTGGCGGTTGTACGGTGGACGGTGGACGGCCGGCGGACAATGATGCCTGCGGACGAGGGATGTGGACGGTGGAACTTGATCTGGATCTGGATGGATGTCAGTTGGATGTGTGACTAGAGTTGAGAGAGATTAGGTTTTTTTTTTTTAACTGAAGAAGGATTCTAGTATATGAGGATTTTAGGGTAGTTTTGTATGTCGGCTGGATATGTTAAATGTTTATATTTAATAAATATAATATATATTTAATAAATATAATATATATATATAATAAAAATAAATTCGATCGAAACCGAACGAGCGACGAGCGAGCGTACCTATGCTCGTGCTCGGTTCGTTTTTAAACCGAACCGAGCTGCTCGGCTCGGTTTTAACCGAGCAAAGAATCGAACGCGCAAATTTCCGAGCTTTTTCGAATGATCGTCGAACGATCTTCGAGCGCCGAGCAGTTTGGACAGTCCTAAATCATATAATAAAAAAGGATCAAGAGAAAAAACTAATAAATTAACAATTGTAACATGGTTTTATTAGGAATATTTTTACTTTTTAAGTTTTTTCTTTACTGCTGACTTGTAATTTTCAGGTCAAATTTGACTTATATAACGTAACTTTATTTGATTTTAAAAACTTTGGTCTCATATTAATTTTAAAAACTCTGAAGGGGTATGGTCCCAAAAGAGAGTGTGCATGTGCGCACCAGAAGAGACCTTACCATTTTAGGAACTTCGTTGTCTAGATAGATCTAGAACGTCGATGGACAGACCCGACGACAGACGTGGGGCACCACTGACAATGGCAAGAAGAGCATTAGCGACAGCTAAGGAAAAGGACACCACGTGGCACCAATCATTGGTTGTCAGACTCTGGTGCAAGATCCCCAGGAGACAGCTAGCGACAACCCGATATGAAGCACTAGGGGAAGCTGAGGTGGAACGACTAACATCATGTCAAGTCAGCCATAGTACGGATTAACGGCCCTGTCATGTCAGAGGGGACAAAACGGATATTCCCCCACGATTGACACCTGGCTCCTACCTCCTTCACAATCCTTCGGCTATAAATAGAGGGCTTCACTACCAGATTCAGGGATTGTTTCTCTTACTCTCTCACTCTATACACACACTTATTTCCTCAAAACGAGTTCTTATTCTCACGCCGGAGGTTGGTTACAAGGAGAACCCCTAACCTCTCCTCCTTGTAACGAGTTCACCGGTGTTGTTTCGTTTTGCAAGATCAATTGAAGATAGTTAGACCACTTGTTGAGGAAAGAATAGAGATTAATCATTGTTGACGAGATAAATCTGCTAAGCCTAACCTTGAGTTGACTTAGTGTTCCTTCAAACTCTATATCCACGAACCAAGCTTATTTATCGATTTTTGCATGAGAATTTTATAGAAGTTTTTTTTGATGTCTTTGAATTCTTTGCAAGGAATAAACTTAGTACTATACAAGTTGATTTACTTAAAAAGATAATTAAAGTAATTGAAAATAGGATTAAAGTGTAGCAATCCATTGAATTTTATACAATTTAGTATGATGTGAAGATTAAAATGTAAAAATGGTATCATTACTTAAACCATTGAATTTTATACAATTTTAACTAGGATATACGCTAACAC
Organism: Helianthus annuus; assembly: GCF_002127325.2. NCBI lineage: Eukaryota > Viridiplantae > Streptophyta > Magnoliopsida > Asterales > Asteraceae > Helianthus > Helianthus annuus. The sequence goes on along the minus strand of NC_035448.2, from coordinate 203,882,324 downwards.
TTCAGTTCTATTTTCTAAGGTTTTTTTCTCTAACAACGGATATATTATACTCAAACAGACGGGCTATCACAAAACTAGAATAGTTAAACCATCATTACAATGATTTATCTAAGAAGACACCTTTATGATCTAAACATGACTCGACACCAATTTTCCCACTCAACCAAATTATCGTGAATGAATACCCAAGAAATTGATTGAACGTTAGTATCTTCCATAATTTTGTCCACATCATTGCATACCCACATTTCTTGATTTCCAAAGAGTCCACTGTTTAGACTAAGCAACAAGAAGTACTTTGAATGTATATGTGACGTCGAGTGCTTGCTTGAAATCCAAAAACTACCGTTCAAGTTTAACTTAGTAATATTTAGAATATAATAGCCTATAAACATATCCCTTAAAACTTATAATATAATAGCCTATATAGAATATTGGATTTTATCACTTTCAACTATTGGGTAATGGGCGTTGCCATTTCCAACTATCACTTTGACTTCCACTACTCGCAAGTTAATACTTTGTGTGTTGTGTCACTCCCGTTGAGTGGTTTTTGGCTCCCCTTTTCTGTTTTAGGAGTAAATTCACTTGCAATCATTAGTAATTCGCAATGTGTTAGGTAGGAGGCTTAGATGGTGTGCGGGGATGACTTCCGCACAGGAGCCGTGATTTCGCAGGGCATATGGTTTTTAAAAAAATCCGAAATATATAAGTTAATTTTTTTAAAATAGTAAACTCATACCAATTTCAAGTAAGGCTCCTTTACAAATCATTTTTTATGGTTTATACTTTAGAATTTAGCCCACTAGGTTAATTGAGCCCATTACTAATTGAAAACGAAGTCTTAGATAATATAAATTGTGAAGAGTTGATCCACCAATTTGTTATGAAGAATGCAAAGAGGACTGCACGAATCATTGGTTAGCTATTAGCTTATTAGTTATTAGGTATGTAATGTAACTCATTTGAATACTATAATTTTCTCATTTTTCATAATTGCATTGTTTATCGAATACTACAATTTTGTCATTTTCGTAATTGCATTGTTCATCGTTAAGACATAAGGGCACATTTTTCAAGTTCGAACAGGGTACATGAATTCTCAGAGACGCCACTGGTTAGCCGAATATCACCAATAAATCATGGTTGCAAGAGTCGCTAGTCCCTTCCTAGTCGGATTTGAGAGTACTCGGGAAGTACTCAGCCTAGGCGGAGATTACTCGGGGAGTAATTAGCATAGGCGAACAGTACTCGGGCCTCGATAGCCTACCTTGTAGCGAGCATTCGGGGAGTACTCGGAGCCTAGACGGGACTTTTACAACCATGCCAATAATATAAGTCAAACACTAAGAAATATTCACCTACAAAGTGACACTACACACAAAATGTTTAAGTTGAGAGTGGTGGTAGTTAAAGTGATAAGGGGACTCGGGGCGGGCACGTTATAGAGAAGTTCCACGCGTTGAAAACATTTTGCACACCGCCGCCGCCCCTTTATTAACGCGTGATATAATCAACGCGTGGTGCACATAACGCGTTGAAATTTCAAAAAAACGACCGTTGCATATGACCGTTGGTTGTTGAACGGTAACTTTAATAAAAAAAAAATTAATCCATTTTATTTATATATATATCCACATTTTAACCATTTTTTCACACACCAAACTCTATCTTTTAACCAATTTAAACCCATTTCACACAATTTTTATATCTTTCTCAAATGGAATTCCCTACCGATTCGACGTTTCCGATGTCTAGCGATACCGATACCGAGTCGTCTTCCGACAACGACACGCTAAACTATTTTGTGTCGGTGTATAACGAGCTTGATGCCGAGTCGTCCCGCCCAAAGAAGAAGATGGTCGGCCGTGATCGTATACGTGCCAACGAAGTTTTGATGAACGATTATTTTGTGGAAAACCCGCTATACAATTCCGAAACGTTTAGAGATCGTTTTCGTTTACCCAAAGAATTATTTTTAAAGATTGTTGGAGACATCGAGGCAAGCGAGGGATGGTTTCAAGAAGGTTACGATGCGAGGGGCAAACCAAGTTTCACGCCGATTCAAAAATGCACGTCCGCCATTCGCCAACTAGCGACAGGTAACCCACCCGATCAATATGATGAATACCTAGCTATGTCTGAAAGAACTTCACGTGAGTGTTTGCAATTTTTTTGCAATGCGGTCATTAAGTTGTATTCTAACGAGTTTTTACGTAAACCGACGAGCCACGACATCTCACGTATTTATGCCGCACACGAGGCTAGATGGCATTTTCCCGGGATGCTCGGTAGCATCGATTGTACACATATCGAGTGGAAAAATTGTCCAAGAGAGTTGCGAGGGGCGTATGTGAGGGGAGACATCAAAAGACCAACCATCATACTAGAAGCGGTGGCGTCGAATGATTTATGGATTTGGCATTCGTATTTCGGTGTCCCAGGTTCAAACAACGACATCAATGTGTTGCACACGTCGCCGTTGTTCCAAAGCGTAACGGATGGTACCGCACCTTCCTCTCCTTTCTATGTTAACGGTCGACATTACAGACGAGGCTTTTATCTTGTGGATGGTATCTACCCGTCTTGGTCTGTTTTTGTGAAAGCTCCCTCATTTCCCGTCGAGGCTAAAGAAAAGGCGTTCAAAAAATTGCAAGAATCGGCAAGAAAAGATGTTGAGAGGGCGTTTGGTGTTTTAAAGGGTAGATGGGGTATACTACACCGACCGGTTCGTTCGATGACCAAGAAAGCAATACATAGCATAGTGTATGCGTGTATCATATTGCACAATATGTTGATCAAACACGACAGACGTTGCAATATCTCCGGATTGGGTACCGGATCCTCCTACACAAGTTCAAGTTCCACAAGATATCAATTTACAATTGCGTAACGAAGAAACTCACTTTCGGTTGAGATACGATTTAATCGAACTAGTAGGTTCTCTAGGTTTGGAGTTTCCGGATTCGGACGAGGAGTAGGTTTTTTTTTTTTTTTTTTTAAATTGTATGTTCCTAGTATGTTAAATTCGAGGAGTAGGTTTTTTTTTTTTTTTTTTTTTTTTTTTTTTTTTTTACAAATTGTATGTTTCTAGTATGTGAAATTAAAGTAGTATGTTTTAAAATTAATGAAATTTTTAATTTTAGTGTTTTATTGTTAATTTCTAATTTAAAAATAAAAATTAAAAAAATTGGGAGGAAGTGATAGAATTCCATCACTAGTGATTCCACCCCTCCTACATTTCTATCACTAGTGATGGAAATTGGATTGATGACATGGCATTACTTAATTGGATAGTGGGAGTGATGGAATCCATCACTAGTGATTCCACCCCTAGTCCCCTAATTGGAAGTGGCAACGACCAATACCCAAAAAAAAAAAAAAAATATATAATGAGTAGTTATGTGTAGAAAAATTCTATGAAATAAAAAAAAAATTGTTGTTTAACACATCTGTTGTACTTCACCCAAGCGAAATTAAGATTTTTATAAGAACACTTCTGGACCAACGGTTTCGAATCTCCCTGTTCTACAAACAAACACAATAATCTTTACATTTGCAGGTTCAATCCAACAACAAGAATCATGCATATGCAATCATTATCCATCACCAATTCACACCCCCATCGTCTCCCCTTATCCACCTTCACAAAACCCCTAAAAAGCTCCCCTCTTTTCACCGCCAAAATCCATCAAAAAACCCATCAAAATTTTCCCAGAAAGTTAACAGTGTTTGCTGTCAAAGAAGACGAAGAACCACAATCAACACCTTCTTGGGCCAAACCCGGATCCGAAGAACCTCCACCGTGGGCCCGAAATGAAGCCCAACAAGCTTCATCTAGTATTGAGCTTCCTTTTTTTGTTTATTTGCTTGCATCTGCTATCACTGCCATTGCTGCTGTAAGCTTCTTTCTGTCTGTTGGATAATGTGTTTGTTTGTTTGTTTGTTGATTATTGTGATTGATGAATTGTGGGTTGTTTGATGTAGATTGGGTCGGTGTTTGAGTATGTGAATCAGAAGCCGGTGTTCGGGTTGTTGAATTCGGATAGCGTGTTTTATGCACCTGTGCTTGGGTTCTTTGCGTTTACTGGTCTCCCAACTGCTGTAAGTTTAGCATTTTAGGAGTGTTTGGATGTGCATTTTCAAGATTATTGTTGTGTAAGCAGCTTGAAAGCAGGGTAATAATCCCAAGGTGTTCATCAGTTCGGGTTGGAAACTAATTCGGTTTGGACCAACAACCGAATGTGTAATTTGGTTAGCTTTTAAATAGTTTCATTTTCGGTTTAATAGGTTCGAAACAGAGTATCGAACACCCCTACCGAACAAGCTGTAAAAAACTAAGGGGGCGTTTGGTCCACAGAATGTTTTGGAATTGGAATTGAAATTTGTATAGGAATTAGAATTTGAGGGAATTGGATTTGGAATTTAAACATTCCAATTGGAATTGGAAATTGTTGGAATTGGAATCTCAATTCCATTTTTGTTGTGTTTGGTTGTCAAATGAATTGGAATCCATCACCGCGTCACCCACAACTCCCGGTTCTAATCGAAACGGTACGGGTCAAAACGGTTCGCGTCGAATCGGTTCGTGTCGAAATTGAGTCGGGCCAATTTTCCTTTTTTTCCTGGGAGAACGGGCTAGATTGTCAATATGATTCTGAGCATGATTTTCTTTTCTTAAATCATAGTGCTGAACGTTTATTGGGTGTTGACTTGATTGTCAAAAGTCAAAACAGCTCAATAACCTTTTGACTATTCTCGTCGCGACTAAACGGTACGGGGCGAAACGACTCGGGTCGAAACGGTTCGATTCGAAACGGCACGGGTCACACGGTTCGTATAGAAACGGTTCGCTTCGAAACGGTTCGCGTCAGAACGGTTCGATTCGAAACGGTACGGGTCGAAACGGTTCGCGTAGAAACGGTACGGGTCGGAACGGTTCGCGTAGAAACGGTTCGTGTCGGAATGATTCACGTCGAAACGGTACGGGTCGAAACGGTTCGGATCGAAACCGGTACGGATCGAAACGGTCGAAGATTCCAATGAAAATACTTTAATTCCTTCACATATAGGAAGGATTTTGAATTCCTTCACATAAAGGAATTTAAAGGAATTCATGCTAATTCCAATTCAAATTACATTGTCAACCAAACAAATGAAGATTGGAATTGAGATTCCAATTTCATCAAATTCTGCGAACCAAACATATTAAGAGATGGAATTCAGATTCCAATTCACTTAAATTCCATTGAATTCCTGCGAACCAAACGCCCCCTAATTATTAACAGGTGTCAGTCAGTCGTGTAGGGTTGGCGGGGCTGATATGATGAATCCAAACACGACCCATGTTTCAAACTCATCAACCCTAACCCATACACACTTAAATAGTGTATCCTGGTTATCTAAATGAGTCAAACGGGTTGGTGGGTTGTAAACGGGTTAAAAGGTTGTAATCGGGCTAAACATTTCAAAAAACGGGTTGGAAAGTTCTAATAAATGAGTTAAACTGGTCTTGAAGGGATAGCGGGTTGACCTTTAAAAATAAGTGTACTTTCTTTGTTCCAATTTTAGAAGACTTGACCCATTCAATTGAACTATAGCGAAACAGAACACAAAATTGGTTATTAAACGAGTTAGAATGACATCAAAACCTGATTATATTTGTGTTCTATCGTGTCTTGTTTCTGGTAGTTTAGACTGAAAGTGCTGACCTTGTAATCAACTTATTAAGATTAATTATTTGTAAATTGATCCAAAAGACGTCTACTAAAATGAGCTAAAAATACAGGCGTATCTTTGGTTCAAATCGGTTCAAGTTGCCAATAAGGAGGCCGAGGAACAAGATAGGAGAGATGGTTATCGCTAGGTCAGTTGTTGCATATTGTTTCATGTAAAATGCAATCTCGTTTTTTAAGATTTTGTGTAACCATGTATTAATGTTAGTTTCTTTTCTGGCTTAACTAAGGTACATGTAAAGAAATATGTTTTATTTTTGTGACTCAAAAGACTCTGACCATTTGAGTCGCAAATGATTACACCCACAATTACTAATGAATGGTTTGAACCGGTCAAGTCGGTAAAACAAGAACAATTATGTATATTTTTGTTATTTATATTAAAAGTTGGACAAAAAGTGTTAGGGTGAACCTGACCCAGTTAATTTCGTCATGTAAAAAAGTTACCCAACCCATTCAACATGCCTATATTGTCACAATGTATGAAGGACTAACTGTACCTAAAAACGCGTCACTACTCACATGTCATAAAGACAGAACGCGCTCCCCCCTAGTGTTTCATGTAATTTGTCTTATAGAATTCAAACACGTTTCATGATTCTCCTGGAACACTTGAGGATTGTGGTGGCCGCACGCTTCCCATTAAGAACGAAACGAGCTGAGTGGACTGATTACAGAGAGCTCAGTGGCTATGGCCTATGGGCAGCCCTTTTAGGAGCAAATGTGGGTTATTTTACTACTTGGATGATGGGGCGTAAGTTAGAAGTGGGTTAAATATGTAGTGGTTTTGTTCTTTCAGTTATAGTTGTCTATAAAAGGTTTGCAAATGTTTTGATTTGTTATGAATGAAAGTCTACTTGTTGCTAATTTCTTTGGAGTTTGACCCATTCAACGGGTTATTACTTATCTAAATCCGATTGGTACATATCAGAATAGTAACAAACCGTTTAATCAAGTCAGTCTGGTCACGGGCCATTTTGGTCAGGGTTAGATTTTGCACGTCTTTATATTTTAGTCATGGTTTTCGGCATCTCTACATCGAGAGATGTATTATGACACCTTTAATAACACTCTTAGATGGTTGATATTAAATTTATGATTATCTCAAAGTCTACTTGTTGCTAATTTCTTTGGAGTTCGACCCACTCAGCGGGTTATTACTTATCTAAATCCGATTGGTACATATCAGAATAGTAACAAACCGTTTAATCAAGTCAGTCTGGTCACGGGCCATTTTGGTCGGGGTTAGATTTTGCACGTCTTTATATTTTAGTCATGGTTTTCGGCATCTCTACATCGAGACATGTATTATGACATCTTTAATAACACTCTTAGATGATTGATATTAAATTTATGATATGAATACTTGTATATTACTCAATAACAAATAAATTAAGGGTCGAGAGTATAGTCGGCAAAATGGGCAGGTTGGGTTTGGGTAACATGTCAAAACGAGTTTGGGTGTAGACTGGGTTCGGGTCATGATGGGTTTTGAGGAAAATAAGTTTGGGTCAAAATGGCCCGTGTTAAAAAGTTTATCAATTTGGTTCAGGTCAAAACAGGTTTGGTTTGTAGTTTCATAAAAAAATAAAAACGGAGTCAACACTACTATAACTATATTATCACGCTTAGTGGCGAGGGGTGGAGGTAGCTGCAACAATGACAATGGTACGGGCGTCGCAGTGGTGCCGATTTTGGCGACAACAAGGTGGTGGCGAAGGCAGCGATGGTGGTGCTGACAGTAGTGGCGGATGCAGGTGGCGGTGCCTGCTGGTGGAGGCGGCATCGGTTGTTAATAAGGAAGCAGTCATGGCTGCACTTTCTTTTTTTTTTTTTGCTTTGCTTTCACCTGCTAGGGATTTTTTTTTCTCTCTCTAGTTTTTATTTGCAATTTCTGTTAATTTAAAGCAGGTACGAATTTATTTGTGTACTTACTTATGAATGTGTATGTCGAGTTTAATTAAGATGATTGTATTTACCAAGTACATGGCAAGTGGTCTAAATAAGTTATAGTGTACACTTGATATCCTAAGATCCCTATGACACCCCCAAAAGTATAGTACCAAGATCAAAAGTTAGTGATCAGTTAACGACGTGGTGATATAACACACTAAGTGTTAAGTTGGGGGTGACGGACGTCAAAGTGATAGTTGGGGGTGACAGCGGCAAATAGCTAATAATTATGGGTGATAAAATCCAATAACCCTTATAAAAATGGCCAAAACAATACAAATACTTTCACAACTTCCACCTTCAACTTACCAACAATGGCGGTTAAAAGATTCATTTATCTACTATCCTTTACTCTACTCTTCACTCTCTCTCTTTTCTCAAATCCAATCGGAAGATCACCTGCTCCAGCTCCACACCCTCTCCGCTTCATCCATCTTCAACATCTCCCACCACCACACACACATACCTGAACGATGACCACCTCCACCACCCATTATGCCCACCACCGTCATCAAACGACCACCCACCCATACCCCACATCCCATGGCTATTCTCTTCAACCAAATCATCGGCCAATTCCTTTTCTATTGATGAATTCTACCAATTCCGAGCACTACACCGCGCATCGCTCATACTTCATCTCAACCCCTCAAGTTTTCCGGTAGGCCTCAAGTTTTCCTACTGACGTCGATTGTGATAGGGAAAATTAGGTGGCCGGATCTGAAGAAACGGGGAGAGTGAAAAGTAAAGTGAAGGATACTGACACCGTTTTGACATTTTTTAGAACTAATGACTGTAATAGTCATTTTTAACAAACCAAAGGGACGAAAATCCTAACCAACTCTTTGTTTATTTTAATTTTAATAATAGTGGCATTATGGTCATTTCAAATAAACTAACAGAATAACTGGATGACATTAGTGTGGGTGGACTGTAATAATTACGAAAGCGAAACCATAAAGACTATTTTGGCAGATTTTAAACTGCTGAAAGAATGATTTTATACACATTTGTAGCATTATACACATTTGTAGTATTTGTTTGTTGTAAATTTATAGCATTTATAAATATAAACCAGGACAAAATCTTTGTTGGGCCTAAAATGTTTTTTTCTTTTTGTTTCATCTAAGCAACACCCATGCGGCCATGCCATGGATTTGATAGTATTTTATATAGAACTGCAACGTGGACAAAGTGGCAGCCACTAGATCAAAACTTGCTAACTAAAAAAGACACGTCATTAATTAAACCTATCAGCGTCAGTCCAAACGTTCGTTTTCCAACCACGCCAAAAATAGATCATGACACCTTAGGCCGTTAGATCTGATCTGAATGGTTAAGATAAGAGTTAGCCAAATCATGTTGTACCGAATTTTCTTAAGCATTTTACACTGGTCATGTTTAAAACATGTTGTACCGAATATAATATGAGAGGATTCGCGTTCACTTGGAGGTCAGGTAATGGAAAGAAGATGAGCAAGATTGACAGGTTCCTTGTTAACTCGGAATTTTTCAATTTATGGCCGGAAGCTGACCTAGTGGTTCTCCCTAGGGTGTGGTCGGATCATAGCCCGCTTGTCTTATCTTGTAAAGCAGTGAACTTTGGGGCTCGTCCGTTTAGGGTGTTTAATTCGTGGTTTAATAAAGAAGGGTTTAAGGAGACGGTGGTTGAGGCTTGTGTCAACTTCTCGGATCCGGGGGGTTCTCGTGACTTGTTCTTGATTAAAAAACTTGGGGCTATTCGTGGTAAAATTAAAGAATGGCGTGACAAAATGATCAAGAGAGAAGGAGAGGTATATAGTCTCGCAAGAGAAGAAGTGGAGACTTTAGAAGAAGCTCTTGAGGTTAGGGATTTGACGGAGGAGGAGGAATGGGTGCTTTCGGAAAATAGAAACCTCCTTGCGGAGTTGGATTTGGCTAAAGTTATGGATTTAAAACAAAGATCTCGGGTTAGGTGGGCTTCGGAGGGTGATGAAAACTCGAAGTTTTTCCACTCGCAAATTAATTGGAGGAAGGCTAGTAATGTTATTCATGGGATTATGAGTGGCGGTTCTTGGGTATCTAAACCTTCGTTAGTCAAAAAGGAGGTGTTTTCGTTCTTTAGATCGAGATTTAAGGAGGAGTGCACGAACCGGCCTAGTATCTCCTTTTCTAACCTATTGAAGATCTCGTCGACGGATGCGGCTTGGCTGGAGTCTCCTTTCTCGAAGGAAGAAATTAAGGAAGCTGTGTTTGGCTGCGGTGATGACCGGGCACCTGGCCCGGATGGGTTCAATTTTCGGTTTTTCAAATTTTTCTGGGACCTGTTCGAAGAAGATTTTATGAGGGTGCTCTCGGATTTTCATGGGTCAGGGTCTATTAGCACGGGGTGTGGTTCATCTTTTATAACGTTGGTCCCGAAAAAGAAAGATCCCCAGTCTCTGGCCGATTATAGGCCGATTAGTCTCGTTGGAGTGATAAACAAGGTGATTTCAAAGATTCTTGCAAACAGGCTCAAGATAGTTCTTCAGTCGGTTATCTCTTATTCTCAATCGGCGTTCTTGGGGAATAGATTTATTCTTGATGGGCCCCTCATCATAAACGAGGTTTGCTCGTGGCTCAAGAGAAGTAAAAAGAAGGCTCTTATGCTCAAGATTGATTTCGAGAAGGCGTATGATAATGTTAGTTGGAATTTTGTGTTGGATGTCATGTCCCAAATGGGTTTTGGTCCGAGATGGTGCAGCTGGATTCAGGGAGTTCTTTCCTCAGCTAGGGCGTCGGTTCTTGTTAATGGTGCCCCTACTTTCGAATTTGGGTGGAGTAAGGGGATGCGCCAAGGGGATCCCATATCCCCCTTTTTGTTCTTAGTAGTTATGGAAGCTTTGTCTTGTCTTATTAATAAAGCGATGGAAGTGGGAATGTTCTCGGGTATTCGTCTTCCTGAAGGAGGGCCTTTGCTTTCTCACCTCTTCTTCGCAGATGATGCGTTGGTTATTGGGGAATGGCATGAAGAAAATGTGATTAACATGGTTAGATTGTTGAGATGTTTCTATGTCTGCTCGGGGCTCAAAATTAACTTAGAAAAATCCGGTCTCTTTGGCGTTGGTGTGGAAGCCTCGGAGGTGGGTCAAATGGCTGGGGTGGTTGGGTGTAGGGCAGAATCGTTTCCGTTTAAATACCTAGGCCTCAAGGTGGGGGCTAATATGAATAGGGTCTCAAACTGGCGGCCGATCTTTGATATTTTCGAATCAAGATTGGCTTTATGGAAGTCGACCTTACTTTCCTTCGGTGGTAGAATAACTCTGATTCGATCCGTCTTGGAAAGCCTTCCCTCGTTTTATTTCTCTTTGTACAGGGCCCCTAAACAGGTTGTTGCTGATTTGGAAAAACTTATAAGGAGGTTTTTGTGGGGTGGGTCGGGTGATATCAGAAAAACACACTGGGTAGCTTGGGATAGACTCGCATTGACTAAGAAGAAAGGAGGGGTGGGGCTGAGCAAGCTGTCCGTGATCAACGTCGCGTTATTAAGCAAATGGGGGTGGAGATATAAGAGGGACAAGAACAGCATGTGGGTTAAGGTGGTGGACGCCATTCATTCGAAAGGGGAATCATGGTCTTTCCTTCCGGTGAAGAAATCGTACAATGGTGTTTGGAATAACATTGTTTCTGTTATAGCCAAACCCGTTTCCGGTAATGTTATTCTTCGGGATTCGTTTAGAGGGGTGGTGGGTAAAGGTGATAGAATTATGTTTTGGTTAGATCCTTGGTTGAGGGAGAAGCCTCTATGTGAGATTTTTCCGAATATTTTTGCTTTGGAAGTGGTGAAATCGTGCTCTATTCGGGATCGCTTGGAAGGGACTTGGTTGTGGAAACATGATCCGGAACCGGGAGAGGAATTGGATGAGTTGTCAGTTATTATGGAGGAGCTTGCAGAGGTTTGTTTGAATTCGAATGAAGATGGTTGGAGATGGTTAGGTGATCCGAAAGGAACCTTTTCTGTCAAGTCGGTTAAATCGGTCTTGGCAGAGGCTTCCTCGGTTGGGGTTGATTTTGTGCTTGAATGGAATAAGTGGGTGCCGAGTAAATGTAATTTGTTGGTGTGGAAAGCGGAAATGGGTCGAATCCCCACTGCAGACGCTCTAAGTAAAAGAGGAATTGTCACGGGTGAAGGGTTATGCCCCTTGTGTAAGTCGGAGACTGAATCTGTCGACCACTTGTTTACCTCGTGCATCGTTGCAGCGGTCCTTTGGCAGAAGGTTAGTATTTGGTGCCGAATTCCTCCTATATTCGCGTTCTCCTTTAAGGATCTCCTGGAGGTGCACGTCTCCAGCCGGGTTTCGGTTTCTATGCAGCCGGTCATTCAGGGGGTTGTTTATACAGCCGTTTGGTGTTTGTGGCTGGCTCGGAACAAGGCTTCTTCTTCGGGCATTGAGGCGAAAGTGGAGAGTATTTTCTGTAATGTTAAGTCCCTCGGGTTTTTATAGTTTAAATATAGATCTAAAAACAACCATATCTCGTGGTTGGAGTGGTGTAATTTTTCGTTTTTTTAGTTTCTGTGGGTTGTAGTTGTTCTTGCCCCGGCTCGGGTTTCGAGTCGGGTGTGTGTTAATGAAGTTTTCTTTTCAAAAAAAAAAAATGTTTAAAACAAGTTCATTTTAAAACAATATTGTACTCTTCCACTGTGTTCCCGAGTTTCATTAAATGAGAGAAAAGAAAAGATTTGGAAGAAATAATTTTTAGTTGTGTTCCAGAGTTTCATTAAAGGAGAAAAAATAAGACATTTTTTGGCTAAAATTAATCTTTCCAAATTGGAAAGAAACAGAGAGAAAGAAAAGAAAAGGAGAGAATCCTTCCTTTTCTCTCTTTAACTTAACTCGGGAACACATTGTTCAAGTTCTTTAGTAATAGAATAAGAAACAGTTTAGTTTCAAATAGTCTTATTGGTTGTTTCTCGTCATCTCGAGCTGGAAGTTTGGCGGGTGTCATCATACAAAGTTCTTAAAAGGGGCTGAGACGTCGTGGCTCAGGGACCACCATCCGACAATTAAGTTAACAGGGGTTAACGATGAATTTAGTGTGTAAGGATGTACGTATTTATCATTTGTAATGTGTAATATGTATGAGAGAGGAAGAAAAGTTGTTGCGTAGAGGAAAGAAAAATTTCTAAAAAAAAAACAAGTGTTACCGTTTTTTAAACAATAGATTAGGCCAATCATAACGGGTCTATCCATACACTCTCTATAAAGATAAATCTAGAAAGTATGATAAAATAATATTAATTAATTCGTAAAATATGATCCACGAAAATAAAATCATATCAAGTTTGAACGTATCCTTTTATCGTGTGAAAGGATGGACGTATCGAAAATTGAAGAGGGCATGTGATGGCATGGGCAAGGTGGTTCTCACTTGTCATTGACATTTACTGGGAAGGAATAATTAATTCATAGAAAAATATTAGGATATTATAATCATATACAACTGTTTTTAGAGTCATACATAAATTGGTTATCTAATTGTATGATTAAGGGGCTGTTTGACAACTTTTAAATGGTTAAGTGTTGAACTAGTAAGAAGTCTGAACCATTAAGTATTGAACCAGTAATAAGTCTGAATTATTAAGAGCCAGTATAATGATTAAAAGTTCAGAGGCAATTGTTTGACTAAATCAGATTAGAGGTCTTAACCATTCAGACTCCCTATAATACTTAATCATTCAGAGGCAAATGTCTGAACCATTCACACATCTGCTCACGAAACAAACAATCTGAACCATTAAGTGCTAAACCAGTAAAAAGTATAAACCATTAAGAGCCTCATTAAGAGCTAAACAAAAAACCATAACTCTTTTTCTTTCTTATCATATCAGACGACCAACATTACGTATGGATACTCTACGATTATTTACATTAAATTGAATATGTATTATATGTGACTATATAGCTAATAAAGCTACATTGTTTTGATTCGGCTAGTTAATGTTCTTGTTTTTACCGCGTACGTTTAACAACATCCTTACAATATTTTTGTTTTAAAATTTAATATTCATGCATATCATTCGTGATTTGTGTTTTACAGGTCTAACGGAGTTTAAGGAGCTATTTGAAAGCTTTACGGAGCATCGGGATGCGACCAAGATCAAACGGGTGCAAGAAACGAAAAAACTGGAAAGCCAAAGCAGAGAGTCGCGTTGCAGAAGGCCCCGTCGACCAAAAATGTCCCGTAGACAGAAACGCACCACGTTGGACATGTAGACGCGTATCCGACGCGACGTGTGTTACCCTGACGTTTATTTTTGTATTTCGACTTGTTTTGACGGAAAATTGGGGGTTTTATGTGGAGTTACGAGTTTTGAAACAAAACAACTTGTTCTTGGAGCCAAGGAGAGAAACACCATCATCTACAACCCATCTTCAATCACCATTGATCACCATCTTCATCACATTCAATCCTAAACCCTAACCATCATCATCAATCGATCATCCACATCCATCAATCAATAATCAGCATCCAACCCTAACCTTCTTCGTTTCAAGACTCAAGATTCAATCAAGATGAATTCGTTCATGTGTTCCACATCTGTTGTGCTTGTTTCCTCGACCATGAGCGGCTAATCTCTTGGGTTTCACCCCAATGTAGATTTCTGTAAGATTTTCTAAGATTTCAAACATTGTGTTTAATTTGATTTGTGACTAGTTGATTGTGATATATGAAACTTATGATAATTGACTTGCATTTGTACTGAATTCGTAAATTGTCGAGTGAATCACTAAATTTGACTTTGCGAAATGTTTATGTGCAGTTATGCCTTGTCATAGGTTAGAATTTACATGTTCTTGGTAATGAAGTGCATTGCGGTCCGTTCTTGCAATGTTGATAGTTGTTGGCACCTAAGCCATGTGACACTAAGTTTGTTAATCATTAAATGCAACTAAATCAAGTTAAAACGTGTAGAAACCCTAAGTCTTGCATTTATCGAACTGGGTGTGAACCTTGTTCCCTAATAAAATTTTAAAATCAAGAAATCAGATTTGTGCAACTTCGAGTAATTTGTTTTCATAATTATTAAAATTTATTAATAATGTTAAAACATATTCATATAAATAATATTTAAAATTTATTACAACATAAATATCCACATCTTATTAAATCATTGCTCATTCCCTATGTCCATATCTCCACATCCCACCTCTTTATATTGCATCATATCTCAAAGTCTAAATGATTTGCATGAAAAAAATAATATGGAACCAACTTTGCCTGTTCTCCCAAGACTTGATCGTCTTGATCGATTGGTAACCAGTTAACTTCTTGTTTCTTTTCATCTTCTTTCTTTTTATTCTTCCATTTTTGACTTTGGAAAGTCAACATTGATTGCATACCAGTTAGAGCTCTTGGAAGAGAAGCATGGAAAACCAAGAATGTATGGATCTACAACCATGGCAACCCATGATGATGATGATCATAAAGATAATATTGTGGACCACCCAAATTGTAAAACGCTGTCGTGTGCCCTTGATGATGTTCATTACAAAGGCACCCTTATTGATAGGCTTGAAATGCTTGAGAATCGTGTTTTACAGGTATTATGTCACTTTTTTTAGTATATTTGACTTTCAAAAGTCAATTGTTCTATTGATTTGATTTGGAAAGATGTCTGATTATGGTGTTCAACTGAATTTAACACATTTTGAGTTGAACCGTTAACTATAGTTTTAAAACCGCAAATCAAACAGACCCGATTTGTTTGATCATTGATGATCTTGATATACATAAATGCATTTTCTAGAAATATAGAAAATTAAGATAAACAGCTTCAGATCCAAGTTTATATCTATCGGGCTTCTACTAGACAGTGGCGGACCGAAAAATTATTTACTGGAGGTGCGAACGTGGGTCTTAACCAATATTTCAAGGGGTGCAGTTGGGATTTTTGCCCATAAAATACACCAATTTTTTTTTTTTTCAAAGGGGTGCACCCGCTAGAACATGTTTTTCTAACTGTAAACTGAACGATAGTTTAACGTTATATGAGCAAAATAATTTGATGTAGGGTTTATTTTACAGTTGAGCTTAGATATGGAAGAGGGGAGCACATCAAGATCAAGTTCATCAACTGTTTATGCCACAAAGGTAAGGGTTTTCTTTTTTTTTTTTTTTTTTTTCATTTCATTATGATATATACTTCGTCTGTTTCCAAAAAAGAATGAGCATTTAATTTAAATACTCATGCAATATATTTAACAAAAGACTTTTCAAAAAAAAGAAATATATATTTAACATAAGAAAGTGTTTAGTTTGTAAGGAGATAGATAATTATATTATCTCACTGAAATCTTTAAAGTGAGTTTATATAGAATAACTTATTTAAATATTTTTACACGTAAAATTATATTAGTTTTAATTAGTTAAGTTTCATAAACTATGCAGTAAATCTAGATAGAACAGTGTTGAAGTTGAATAATGCAGTAATTATTAAATATATATTTTTTTAAACATCGTTATTTCATTCAAAGGTGACACTAGCAAGACACTAGCGTCACGAAACATACAGCAATTTACAATTCAAAATTACACCAATCTTTCCACCTTAAAGCTCTATACGGAGTTCTATTTTTGAACCATAAAAATCCCAACGATTTTATTGTCTCCATTGTTTTAGCCACCGTCTCCTCCTTCCCAAAAAGATTGTGTTGTTTCGCATTTTCCATATGCTCCAACATGCCGTGAAGATAATCGCTTGAATGGCTTTGCCTTTTTCTTCTCCAATCTTGTGTATTAGTTATAATATACGCACACACATATAGACCTTCATGTTAGAAGTGGAGATTTTATGCACACTTAATGAAGTGGGAGTATAATACAAAGTCTAAATCAGTAACTAATGCAATGTCATAGCAACTGAGGCTTGCTTTAGCCTAGTAGTAGAGGAGAAACTTTCTAGGTGTTTAGATAGGAGGACTGGAGGAGATCATGGGTATTATACCTGAGGAGTGTAATATTTACCCGTTTAAAAAAAATTAAACAACTAACGCAATGCAATGTCTATCGTGGGCGACATGCGCGCTCTAGCCATCTCATTGCGAGTGCTTTTAGAAGCTTCAAAAACCTCTTCTAATATATTCCTATTAACTATTAATACATGCATCTTGCAGGATTCAAACCCCCAAAAATAATTAATATAGCGTATCCATATCATTTCCCTTAGAAACTACAACACGTTGCTAGTTGCTACACCCCTTGACAAGCCTATGAATGCTCTTAGTTATGACAACGACGGGCCAATAATTTACCTTATCATTATTTCATGCGTACATAAATGGACCCCACATAAAACTTGTCCCCAAATTCGATAATAAAATCTATCTCAAGATTTGCCTTGATTCACTTTGGACACATTATCATGGTAACCCGTCAGGGCTGGGGTTTCCCCAAAGGCTGGGCCGATCCATGATTATCACTATTAATCCCTAAAATTTGATTTTTGTGTATCTTTTTAGCCACATACACATATGATCCTAATTCATTAGTTATACATTGTTAGCAGAATGCTTCATGATAATCAGTAGTGTTGGCATCTTATTATCATTTTCTACGAGCTCAACCATTTGTTATTCTTAGGATCAGAATACACACGAACACAGAACTCTCACACACACACTTTTCTGTTGAAGAACACAAAGATTTATAGTGGTTCGGTCTGGTTCTGACCTACATCCACTGTGGTAACTAGGAGTATTTGTATTAGTTAAGCTTGGTACAATTTTACAGATACATAACAATCTCATATATATAAGATTGAGGAAAGAGAAGAAAGTCACAAAACATGATCCGTGAAAAATGGGTTTAAGAGAAGATTAGATCATCTCAGCCCTTTATCTTCTTATCACGTTTTGATCAGAATGATTTCCTGATGTCTGATCACCAAGACTATTATTCCCTTATCAACTTGATCAGCTTTGCTGACCTCAGGTTGATCAAGTTGTCAAGTGGCTTGGCTTCGCACTCAACAATCTCCCACTTGAAGCCACGGAATAATCTTCACCTGTGCTTCAACTGTGCATCAGTATCTCTGTAAAAACTTTGATCTTATCACATTCCTAGTTACCCGGCCTTCTCTTCAATTAACTTGAAGACCAGTTGAAGCTATGCAAAGCTTCAACTTCTCTAAGGTGACAACCTTAGTCAACATATCAGATGGATTTTCACTTCCTTTGATCTTCTTCAACTTCAGAGTGCCTTCACTAACTTGCTCTCTGATGAAGTGATATCTCAGCTGTATGTGCTTTGTCTTCGAATGGAAGACAGGATTCTTTGCAAGATGAATTGCACTTTTATTGTCACAGAATAATGCACAATCAACTTGTTCCTTGCCGAGCTCTTTGAGAAAATTCTTCAACCATATAAGCTCTTTGCTTGCTTCAGCAACTGCCATATACTCTGCTTCTGTGGTTGAAAGGGCAACACTTTTCTGCAGTCTGGACATCCAGCTTAATGCAGTGTCTCCCACTGTAAAGACATAACCGGTGGTGCTTTTGTAAGATTCTTTACAACCACCAAGGTCAGCATCTGTAAAACCCTTTAGAATAACCTCTTTCCCCTTAAACTGTAATGCCACTATTGAAGTCCCCTTCAAATATCTTAGCAGCCATTTAACTGCTTCCTAAAGTTCTCTCTCGGGATTGGACATAAACCGACTAACAACTCCCACTGCATGAGCTATATCTGGTCTCGTGCATACCATTGCATACAAGAGGCTACCAACTGCCGATGCATACGGAACTTTAGCCATTTCTGCTTTGTCTTCATTTGATCTGGGTGACTGAACTTTAGAAAGCTTGAAGTGACTTCCCAAATGTGTGCTTCGAATCTTGGCATCTTTGAGGCTGAATCTTTCTAACACTTTCTCAATGTACTTCTCTTGAAAGAGTGTCAAAGAACCATCTTCTTTGTTTCTTAAAATACTCATCCCGAGTATTTGGTTTGCAGCTCCCAAGTCTTTCATCTCAAACTCTTCAGACATCTGCTTCTTCAGCTTCTTGATCTCTGTCATGTCTGAACCTGCAATCAACATATCATCCACATATAGTAATAGAATGATATAAGAACCCTTAAACCTCTTGATGTAACAACAATGGTCATTGTCACATCTCTTGTATCCGACTCTTCCTATGAAGTTATCAAACTTCAAATACCATTGTCTGGGCGCTTGTTTCAGAACATACAAACTCTTCTTCAACTTACACACCAAGTTTTCTTTGCAATTAACCTGAACACCTTTTGGTTGTGTCATGCAGATATCTTCTTCTAGGTCACCATGTAGAAAAGCTGTCTTGACATCTAGCTACTCTAGATGCAAGCCTTCTGCTGCTACAATACTGAGAACAAGTCTGAGGATAGTCATTTTCACCACTGGAGAAAATATTTCATTGAAATCAATTCCCTCTTTCTGCTGAAATCCCTTGACCACTAATCTTGCTTTGTACTGTTTGGTACCATCATGTTCATCTTTGACCCTGAAAACCCACTTGTTCTGAAGAGCCTTCTTCCTAGCTGGAAGCTTTGTTAAGTGCCAGGTCTTGTTCTTCTCAAGAGACTTCATCTCATCTTTCATTGCTAACTCCCACTGCAATGAATCTTTCAACCCCATGGCGTCTGAATAACACTGGGGTTCACCATTTTCTGTCAAAAGTATGTAATTGACGGATGGTGAATATCTGTCTGGTGGTCTAACGACTCTGGAGGATCTTCTTGGTTGAAACTGAGGAGTTTCTGGGGATTCTGGAATTTGAGGAGCGACCTCTTCTTCTTCTTCTTCTTCTTCTTCTTCTGCAGAATCATTACTAGAATCATCCCCTGAGCTCCCACTGTCGATTGACTCATTCCCATTTTCTGGAATGTCGACTGAAGCTTCTTTTCTTGTTTCACCACTTTCAAATTCAACATAGTCTTTCTGAATTTCTGGTCCTTTGGTGTTTCTGTATTTATACAATTCGTTTTCATTGAAGACGACATTCTTGCTTCTGATTACTTTTCTTCCTTCATTATCCCAAAGCCTGTAACCCATTTGTTCTGACCCATAACCAATGAATGTGCACTTCTTGGATTTTGAGTCTAACTTATCCCTGTCACCAGCTTCTAACAAATCGTAAGCACTACAACCAAAGACTCGTAAGTGTTCGAGACTTACCTCCTTTCCTTGCCACATTTCTTCAGGCAACTTGAAATCTAAGGGACCGATTGGTGAACGGTTGATCAAGTAGGCTGCAGTGCTAACTGCATGGGCCCAGAATGTCTTGGGCATCCCGGCATTTAGCCTCATGCTTCTAGCCCTCTCATTTAGAGTTCTATTCATTCTCTCAGCTACACCATTCTGCTGAGGAGTTCCGGGAACTGTCTTGATCATCTTTATCCCTTCCTTAGCGCAATAGTCAGTGAACTGCTTGCTTATGTATTCACCACCATTATCAGACTTTAAGCACTTTACCTTCAAGTTAGTTTCGTTTTCAACACCAGATTTCCATATCTTAAAAGCATCAAATACAGCAGATTTATGCTTGAGAAAATATACCCATACCTTTCGTGTTGAATCATCGATGAAAGTAACATAATATCTTGAGCCTCCTAGAGATAAAACTGAGGTTGGTCCATATACATCCGAGTGAACAAACTCTAACTTCTGAGCTTTCGGTGTCCTCCTTGTCTTCACAAAAGTAACCCTTTTTTGTTTTCCAAAAACATAAGGTTCACAGAATTCAGTTTCCACTTTCTTCAAGGCTGGAAACTTACCTTTCTGAGCCAACATCTTCAATCCCTTCTCGCCCATGTGTCTGAGTCGGTTGTGGCATAAATTTGATGGACTCGGACCGTGGTCATTGCATGAACACCTTCAGCAGAAACTTCTGCCATGTATAAAGTACCTTGCTTCTTTCCTTTGGCAATCACTAAATTGCCTTTGATCACTTTCCATTGTCCACCCCCAAAGTGAACATTAAACCCTTCATCATCCAGTTTACCAACTGAAATCAACTTTCTCCTCAAATTAGGAATAACCCTGACATTTTTCAATGTCCATATAGTTCCTAATGAGGTCTTCAAGTCTACATCTCCAATACCTGTGATATCAAGCATTTGATCATCTGCTAAACGAACTTTACCAAAGTTACCTGTTCGTAGATTCTTGACCATATCTTGGCATGAGATAGCATGGAAAGAAGCACCCGAATCCATAATCCAAGATTCAACTGAATCTTCAACAGAACAGATGAGAACATCACCTAATTCTTCCGAGGATACACTGTTTACTTCTTTCTTTGAAGCGGGTTTTGTACATTGGCTTCTATAGTGACCTTTTTCTTTGCAATTCCAACATTCAACGTCTTTTCTGTTCTTTGACTGTCCCCTTCATCTGGACTTGGACCTGCCTTGAATATGTCCTCTTTCGTTTCTTCTTCCTCTACTTTCTGTATGCAATAAAGAACTAGAATTAGAAGTCTCACCACTGCTTCTCCGTCTGATATCTTCGTTTACTATCAAGTCACGAATACTATCGAAAGTGAGTTTGGTAGTGCCAGATGCACTACTAACAGCTGTGACTGTGCCTGACCAACTGTCGGACAACGATGATAAAAGGAGTAGTGCTTGTACTTCATCTTCAAACTTTATTTCAACTGAGGCTAAACGAGAGATAATCGAGTTAAACTCATTTATGTGGGCGGTAACCGACATGCCTTCCTTCATCTTGGTGTTAACCAATTGTCGGATGAGGAATACTTTGTTTGAAGCGGATGGCTTTTCATACATGTTGGACAAAGCTTTCAATACACCATATGTGGTTGTTTCATTGATAATGTTGTAAGCAACACTCTTTGCCAAAGAAAGCCTAACCACACCCAAAGCTTGTCTATCCAACAACTTCCATTCTTCATCATACATGTCATCTGGTTGTTCACCTGACATAGACAAATGCAAACTTTTCTGATACAATAAATCTTCAATTTGCATTTTCCAAAATCCATAATCACTTCCATCGAACTTATCAATCTTGATTTTACTATCTTCTGCCATTTAAAAAAATTACCAAATTACTACTAACCAAACGAGTTTGTACTGCTAAGTGGTAATTTATACGAGCGAAAGCAATAATCAGAAACAAATAACTTATCTGGTTTCAAGCTTTAAATGGCAAGGGACAAGTATTTATGGATAAGGAGATCTTGTTCAAAGTTGAGGGACCATTCTTGATAAAATTGAGAAATTCAATTTTCTTCACCAGAAATAAAAGTTGAGGGGCTTTTCTGATAAATTGAGAACTTCAATTTCTCCATCACCAGAAATAAAAGATGAGGGACCTTTCTGATAAATTGAGAACTCCACCAGAAATAAAAAACACGTCTCTGGCTTCTTCTTCTTCTTCCTACGCACAGAACAAAGCTTATTTCTCCTTCTGAAATCCAGCGAACCCCAAGCAAAATCGAAACCCTAGACCTTCGATTTTGAAACCCTAGATGCGATATTCGGCAACAATGGTCTCTAATTTGAAACCCTAGGCAGTGGCGGCTGGCAGCGGGAAGATGACCGGCGGTTCTAGCAGCGGCGGTGGCGGTTCTGGCAGCAGCGACGGCTGCTGGTTCTGAACAGAAGACGGCTACTGTGAAGGGACGGCTGAAACCGATGCAAATCGGAACCCTAGTTCAGATTTCTGCACTGTCAGGTATCTCCTTCCTCTACACCTATGTTTCTGTTCGGTTTAACAACAAGAGCCTGAGCTCTGATACCAGTTGTTAGGATCGGAATACACACACGAACACAGAACTCACACACACGCACTTTCTTGTTGAAGAACACAAAGATTTATAGTAGTTCGGTCTGGTTCTGACCTACATCCACTGTGGTAACTAGGAGTATTTGTATTAGTTAAGCTTGGTACAATTTTACAGATACATCACAATCTCATATATATAAGATTGGGGAAAGAGAAGAAAGTCACAAAACATGATCCGTGAAAAATGGGTTTCAGAGAAGATTAGATCATCTCAGCCCTTTATCTTCTTATCCTGTTTTGATCAGAATGATTTCCTGATATCTGATCACCAAGACTATTATTCCCTTATCAACTTGATCAGCTTTGCTGACCTCAAGTTGATCAAGTTGTCAAGTGGCTTAGCTTGACTTCACACTCAACAGTTATTGCTATCTACTATAAATGTCTATGTAAAAACGTCAGCTTAACGAGTGGTTTTTGAAGCTTCTAAAACTAGTAAAAATACCATATAGAACAATAATAAAATAAACATTGACGGGATGATATTCAGCTGCATCTCATATATTTAGCCCCGGAAATTTGCCCCCTACCCGAAGGCTCTTTGTCCACATGCATAGAATGGGAGTGGAGGTTGATGTGAGGATTAAGATAGATAGGAGTGCTAAATGGGTAGTGTTTGTGAGTTGAAACTGACAAAAAAGACTCACGTATTTGTATGTCGACACAAACACTACTTTTTAACCATTATTTTTTATTTATTCTAACTTCTAAGATTTTTAATTTTAAAGCAATAAAAACAATTCTATATACCTCTACTCCGTTGAGGTTGCAAAACCTAACATACATTTCTCTTACAAGTTTTCTTTTTGACATTATGTTACGACATTAAATAATCTCACTTAAGAAACAGTTTCTTTTCTTTTTTTTTTTTTTTTTTTTGGAATAGTTGATAAAACAAAATAGAGATGAATAAACCATGAAAAAACCCTAGAATTTATTGGGATATGATTCTTAAGCACAGAACCTTGAAAGCCTAAAAATGAATACATATTTCCACTATATAAAAGATAACATGGCTTAAATGCCAACATGTTTGGACTTTATATATTCAAATTATTCAATTAGAGAATTTGGATTGAATCAAATGATTTGGATTGGAACAGTTTGGCTCATAAGATCGAAGCATCATTCGTCACCATTCTTTGAAGAGTGGGCTGATTTTTATAAAGATAAACTGTATCCGAGTACATTTGGGTCTTTAATTCAGGGCAAATTTATGAAAATGTCAGTTGACTAACCGTGTTTTTAAATTTGTCACCTTTCTGCGTCCGTGGACGAACCTCTAAGCATGGGATGAGTCGGCGTATCATGTTGAAAAGTCCATGTCCATCCGAAGCATCAGTGGACTCCTCCGAAGCGTCAGTGACTCTTCCGAAGTATCGGTGGACTCTTCCGAAGCGTCAGTGACTCTTTCGAAGCGTCGGTGGACTCTACCGAAGCGTCGGTGGACTCTTCCGAAGGAGCGTGATACATGGACTCTTCAACATTATAC
This sequence comes from Helianthus annuus, assembly GCF_002127325.2. Lineage (NCBI taxonomy): Eukaryota > Viridiplantae > Streptophyta > Magnoliopsida > Asterales > Asteraceae > Helianthus > Helianthus annuus. The sequence goes on along the minus strand of NC_035448.2, from coordinate 203,858,341 downwards.
GTCGACTCATCCCATGCTCAGAGGTCCGTCCACGGACGCAGGAGCGCGACAAATTCAAAAATATGGTTGGTCAACTGACATTTTTGTAATTTTCCCTTAATTCAGTCAATGAGTCAACATTGGTCTACTCAAATTAGTTAACTATTATAAAACTTATTAGTTTTAGAGAGTTCTAAACGGGTTAGCATTAGCACTGCCTAGGAGCATTGTTTGTCTCAACCATTTGCTCTTTTTCTCTGGTATCAGCATCATTGTCATCGCCACTCCACCATTGATGTTGCCACTAACACGCCTGCCGCAGCCGCCTCCACCACCCACCCCACCATCATCATTGCCTCCATCACCCACCCCACCATCATTGCCACCTCCACCATCGACACCACCTCGTAGTCATCCCAACCACCGTCGCAACGACCATCATATACCCTTATTACCAATGATATAGTATATTTTATTTATGTTTTCGTGATTGAAGTATTAGTGAAGAAACCGAATTGTGAAATTAATCCAGTTGAATTATATTGTGGTTAGGGACAGGGTTGGCTTGGATTTTGAAGTAACTTGAACATTTTAGTTTCATTTCTTATGAACAGAAAACCGAGTGGATACATGCTAAACCAAACGAAAACCTTAGTTTATGGACCAAACATATATAAATCATTTTTACATAATAAATAAGTAACTGGCTGCGTCACGTGTTACTAGGGGTGCAAACGAGCCGAGCCAGAGCTTGGACAAACTCAAGCTCGTTTAATATATGAAAACTCGAGCTCGGTTCGATTCGAGTTTAGTTTCTAAAGCTCGAGCTCGGCTCATAGCTACTTTCTCAAGCTCAAGCTCTGTTTGGGTTTGACTCGTTTAGTATTTATTAATTAATTTAATTAATATATTATTATACATATAACTTTGTTATTTTCTCATATTTTTTATAAATGATAATTATTAATGTTTATAATATATATATATATATATATATATATATATATATATAGAGAGAGTATAATATACTTCACGCCTTAACGTACATTAACGTACTTCATGAAATATATAACATGCGTAATTATTTTTTTGACCAAAGTAACGTGCGTGATTTTGGATCCCATGCGTGATTATGTGGTCCCATGCGTGATTATGTGGTCCCATGCGTGATTATATGTTCCATGCGTGATTATACCCCTGATCCAACGGTTACCATTGTCTCCTACGTGAAGTATGATAAGCCGTGAAGTATGTTAACCTTTCTCTCTCTCTCTCTCTCTATATATATATATATATATAGGGAGCCGCTAGAATGAAAACCACCTCGAGTTGTAAGAACCGCGAGAACTACACCCCACGGAGCGCCGTTCGCCATGATTTTTTTTTACAAGTAGATGTGTATATTATAAACACAGCCGTAAAAAATCATGGCGAACGGCGCTCCGTGGGGTGTAGTTTTTTACACCACAAGTTTGGCGAAAAAAAAAGAAAAAAGAAAAAAAATTAAAAACACCAAACTTGTGGTGTAAAAAACTACACCCCACGGAGCGCCGTTCGCCATGATTTTTTACGGCTGTGTTTATAATACACACATCTACTTGTAAAAAAAAAATCATGGCGAACGGCGCTCCGTGGGGTGTAGTTCTCGCGGTTCTTACAACTCGGGGTGGTTTTCATTCTAGCAGCCCCCTATATATATATATATATATATATATATATATATATATATATATAGGGTGAGAGTTGGCTACAAAGTCCATTTTTCCTACAAAGTGTACAAAGTCATAAAACACCACAATTTCAGCCATAAAACACACTCAAAACCCACAAATAACATAGTGAAGATTAATAAAACACCATATTTGTGGGTTTTATGTTGTGTTTTGGATGATAAGATTTTGATTATCGAATGACTAATATTAGTGTGTTTTATGTTGATTATCATGTTGTGTTTTATATTCATAGTTATACGATAGTGTGTTTGAAGTTTTTAAGGACTGTTAGGGTTTGGATATCGTGTTTTAGTGATCTTCACTATGTTATTTGTGGGTTTTGAGTGTGTTTTATGGCTGAAATTGTGGTGTCTTACGACTTTGTACACTTTGTAGAAAAAATAGACTTTGTAGCCGAACCCCACCCTATATATATATATATATATATATATATATGTGTGAATGTCTAAATGAGAATGCTAAATATTGTGAGAACCGTGAGAACAAATAAAAAATCGCGAGAACTTGGTCAAAAACAATTCAAATTCAAAAATTTTTTCTACACTTATCATTATTATTCGAATACAATGTTGGAAATTTAATTTACATGTTTAAATTTACGTTAATTTGTAAATAAAGAAAATTTACACATGTGTAAGTTTGCCATTTACACATGTGTAAAAAATTTAAAAATAGTAATTTTGAAAGGAGAAATGAATTATTTGATTTTGTAAATTCTTCTTTTGATGTTATATCTTAATTACAATGAGGTTTGTATTAAAAAAAATTGGTTTTGATTGGTTTTTTCATTCGTTCTCACGGTTCTCGCAATATTTAGTGTTCTCAATCAACACTCCCCTATATATATATATATATATATATATTAATTAAAAAATATATAAACAGAAAGTTCGTTTAGGCTCGCGAGTCGACTCGAGCTCGATAAACGAAGCTCGGGCTCGTTTACTAAATAAGCTTTTTTTCTAGCCGAGCTCGAGTAGCTCGCAAGTAGCTTGGCTCATTTGCACCCGTACGTGTTTAAACTTCAGGAGCCCAAAATTCTTTTTCTTATTTTACTTATTTCATCCCTTCATATTTAATTTTATTTTAAAATGTCAATTAAAGTTAACAGCGATAAAACATAATATATTAAATTATTAGGTGTTTCTTTTATAAACAATTTAATATTTTCTTTATTCAACCCCTTCAATACATGAATTTCTAACCTAATTAATATAAGATAACAACAAAATATGCAACTTCATCAATACAACTAATTTAATTAATCTATTGCATTTTGTTTGAGCTCCAGGAGGAAAAAGACTTTCTAATTGATAAATGTTCCACAAAATCAAATAGCAAAGGAAAGAAAAGGATGCCCAAGTGGATGGGGTGGTTTGCTATGAGATGCTAGAGTATGCTTAACATGTCAAATTGGCAACAGAAAAAAAAAAGACACAACACAAATTATCTTAACATATGATATAAATGATATTATATTCTATGTTTGTATTCTAATTATGTAATGACAATTAGTGGTGGAGTTTGAAAAAAATCAGTGAGACCGGTGATAGAATCTCGTGACTAAACTTATGTAATTAGAGTATAGTCTAAATCTTTGATTTTTGGTTACACTTAGTCATAGGAAATCCTTTCTATATATATGCATGTAATTCAACAGTTTATTTTATTCACATGGCCACCTCTATTGTCCCTCTCCATACTCTCCACCTTCTTTCCGTTAAACTCATCTGCCAACTATCTATGTTGTGTGGAGAAAATAAATATCCCCACTGTTATCCTATCAAAAGATCACCTGTTACATCGACAAATCCTTATCTCCCCCAATCGGGACCATCACCACCAATCTTTATTTTACTGCTTGGAAAGAATCTGATCAGAAAGTCCTTCTTGTGATTCAGACCAGGCCCTACCTAAAGGCTTTCAAATCTAGGCAACGGCCTAGGGTCTCGATAAAAACAGAGGCCATCAAATTTTTAAAAATCTTCATATATAATATGTGTATTACTCTATTAGACCCAAAAAAATAAAACAAAAACTATATTTATAGCAAGCCCTAACAGAAGAATCAATCTTAAAATTAAAGGGGCCAAATTCCAACTCCAAGCAATATGCAATTTGTATTTCAATTAGGCTGTCATCGTCATACTTACTAATTGTAACGTCCACATGCATGTTCCGCTCAATGGTGTCACTGATTGGGGAAAAAATAGAGGTGAATTAGGGGAAATTAGTGGCGTCGCAAGGATAATCCAAGTTGCTTAACGAGTATTTTTATAGTAATCTCTATATACTACGATTTACTTATTCACTGTTTTCCCCTAAATCCCTAATTGATACTTTGAATCTTTGAATCTTTGAATTTTGATATTGTGTTTGTGAATGAGACTTAGAAGGAAGAAAGCAAAACCAATATTTTCTTTATACCAATTCAAAGGGCCACACCTTTTTAGTTTGCTTAGGGCCTCCAAAAACCTAGGAACAACCCTGATTCAGTCAACCTTGTCCGAATAAGCCACAACAGAAGTGCTTGGCCGTACAACCGCACGTGAGGTAAGGCTGGCTCTCGAGGCTGCCTACAGTCACCACTCGCTGGAACGAGTGCATACCCTTCAAGACACCCTTCGTCAAATACAAAAGGGTTCGTTCACAGTATTAGAATATGTCCAGAAGTTTAATCTTCTTTTTTGACCAACTTGTCACCATTGGTCACCACGTATCGGACAATGAAAAATGTCATTGGTTCTTTACGGTCTCGGATAAGCCTTTGAGACTTTCTCTACTGCCCAAAGAGCCATCCCTTCTTCCTCTGATTATCGTGATCTTCTGGCCAAGGCAGAAAGGCATGAGTTATTCATACAGGCTATTCACACTACTTCATCTCCGTAAGCCACATTTGTGGCACATCAGTCTCAGCTCTCTAATCCTTCTAGAAACACACATGGTTCTTTCTCTAATAGAGGGTGCTCTCAAGGATCTGGCTCGGGTCGTGGTCGTGGGCAACTACTACCTTACTTTCATCTATGTTGGAAAGCAGGACATCATGCCTCCTTTTGTCCAAACTATCAACATATGCTCAACATGCACCATCCTAATAGCATACATTATATAGAAACTAATATCTCTCCATATATTTAAAGGATTTAGTTGTAATTATTCTAAAATAGTGATTGTAATCTTGTGTATATATGGGATATTTAATACAGAGGAGGGCATCAACTCTATTATCCCTTTCATGGTATCAAGAGCGTAGCTCATAACCTTGCTGTCGCCGATCACTCTTTCCCCTCTCATCTCTTTCTTTTTCCAATCTCTTCTTCGTCTCTTACCACAATGGATATCATGCCGCCTAATCAATCATATCATGGCGCCTACACTCCTACGGATATCGAGCAAGCCTTAAATACAATGTCGCTTAATCAACCGGACTTGGTGTTATAGGTACCGGCGCCACCACTCATATGACGAACGAACAAGGTAACTTTCAGTCATTTTTTAATAACAACATGCATTCACCTATTGTAGCTGGTAATGGCTCGACTATCCCGGTACTCGGACATGGCACACAAACCTTACCCGCCCCATACCCACCCTTTATTCTTAAAAACGTTCTTTATGCATCTAAATTTATTAAAAATCGAATTTATGTACGCCGTTTCACAACTGATAATTTTGTATCTATAGAATTTGATCCATTTGGTTTTCTTGTGAAAGACCTCAAGACCCGGATCCCTATCCTACGTTGCAACAGCAGCAGTGATCTCTACCCATTGCAGCTCAGTTCCACAAGCTCTACACAGTCCACATTTGCTGTTATTTCTTCACATTTATGGCATCAACGTCTCGGTCATCCGGGGCGTCCGTCTTTACATTCTTTAAAACATTCTGGTTCTGTTAAGTTTGAGACTTTCAATAAAAATGTTTGTTCATCTTTTGTGTTTGGTAAAAGAATTTGTCACACCCCGATATTTCCACATATTACCGGTGGGCCCGGTGGGGAGTATCGTGACGTAGTTGATATCATCATTGTCAATACACACAATATAATAGCACAACGGAAGGCTTGGTAAATAAACTATTACAAACCATAGTGTCTGAGTGTTCGAGTGAAAGAATATACAGACTGGAATGTAATAAGATCCACAGGCGGATCATAAAAAGTACAAAGAAACAAAATAACAAACTTCAGGTTTCTATGGATTTGCAAGATCCTCTTATGCCACCTAATAGCTCCAGCCTATTACGAGAGGTACCTGTCAATCAGTCTTTAAGAAAATACGTCAGTTTACACTGGTAAATACAATTAACTGAGTCTTTTGAAAACATTTATGAAAATTGATTTAAGTGCACATGGCACAAATCATTTATAACTTGGGACAATTATTTAAAAATAATCTTGTATACAGATTTACATGTTTGTCATACAATTGGGGCCGGTTGGAAGCCGGTCGTGATTAACCAACTCACCACTTATAGAACCCACAAAGGAGTTATTCCCAACATGTGGGTTTATATATTATTTAGCATTTGCATCTGTCAGGTGTATGCCTACACCCCGTGCATAGGTCGTGGCCATTTTCAAATGAAATGAGCCGAGGATATCCATAACACGGTCAGATTAACCCCCAATGTTTATGTTATCAAACAAGACAGATTAAAACGGGTTATGTAAATTTATTAATCACAATCCGATTAAATGATTTCATACCCGACCAAGCGGTATTATTATACCGTATACCAAGCCCGTATAAGGGAAAATAAGTTAAAAGTATTTACCTGAGCTAATTGTGAAAGATAACTTAGCAGTAAAATCCTAAGCTGTATGATGGTACCTTCTACTGGATGCTATTTAATCTGTATATAAGGTTTAATAACCTATTAGGATGCTAACGGGTCTTTAGTTAAGTCAAGGACTTAAACCGGCTAGCTAGAAAGAGACTTTACGGTTCTAAACGCTAGATTAAGCGGAGACCGGAATAGAATGTGGTTTAGACCCGACAAGCTTGGATACTTGTATAATATGGGTAAACTAATCACATTCTGGAAATTGAGGAATTAATGATAAGGTTAAACCACGTGAAATTTTTATCACTTATTCTTAGGAGTATATTTGAATATTTCGAAGCCTCGGTTTCATTAAAAGGTCACTCAGAGGTCAGCATTAATATGTTGACACGTTTAACCCTTGTAGTTTTATAATCTTCCGATTATTTTCACAAACGGCTTCTTATATTCAATTAATCACTCGATTAAGAATATATTCATCACGTATGGTCATTCAGAGGCTCAAGTTTGGCATGTTGACACTTTTAGTCCCTTCGCATACATATTTTCTCTATTTGTCAACTTTAGTCCTTCAAACTCAATCTTTCACATATTTAGAGTTTAGGACACGTGTCTATACATAATTGGACTCGTTTTTACGTGGTGTTACATCCTCACCCCCTTAAAAGAAATCTCAACCCCGATATTTACTGGAATAAGTGAGGGTACTTCTATCGCATAGTGGACTTGACTTCCCACGTAAATTCGGGACCTCTACGGGCATCCCATTTGACCTTTACTATAGGCACATGCTTCCTTCAGAGCTTTTTAACCTGTCAATCCTCGATCGATATAGGTCTTTCAACAAATCTCAAGCTTTCATCAATCTGTACGTCTTTATGAGACATAGCTAGAGATTCATTGGCTAGACATTTCTTGAGATTACAAATATGGACTACATTATGAATTCCACTCAGCTCCTCAGGCAAGTTTAGCTTATAAGCTACACTGCCGACACATTCAATAATCTCGAATGGTCCAATATATCTAGGGCTTAACTTGCCCTTTTTACCAAAACGCATCACACCTTTCCAGGGTGACACTTTCAGTAAGACTTTATCGCCAACCTCAAACTTTAGAGGTTTTCGCCTGTTATCAGCATAACTTTTCTGCCTATCCCTGGCAGCTTTCAGGCGATCACGAATCTGGACAATCTTGTCCGTAGTTTCAAGGACTATATCAGGTCCTGATAACTGAGATTCTCCTACTTCTGCCCAACAAACAGGCGTTCTGCATTTCCTACCATATAATGCCTCAAAAGGCGCAGCCTGAATGCTTGTATGGTAGCTATTGTTATAGGAGAACTCGATTAAGGGTAGGTGGTCATCCCAACTACCACCTAAATCAATAACATATGCACGAAGCATGTCTTCCAAAGTTTGGATTGTACGCTCACTCTGTCCATCAGTCTAAGGGTGGTAAGCAGTACTAAAATTCAACCGCGTGCCCAAAGATTGTTGGAAACTTTTCCAAAAATGTGAGGTGTATCTAGTATCTCTATCTGAGATAATAGACACCGGTATGCCATGAAGAGACACAATCTTATCTACGTACAACCGGGCTAATTTATCAGAGCTATGAGTCTCTTTGATGGGTAGGAAATGTGCTGACTTAGTCAGTCTATCAACTATAACCCATATGGTATCATTTCCATGCTTTGTCTTAGGTAACTTGGTTATAGAATCCATAGTTACCATTTACCACTTCCATGTGGGAAGTTCTGGCTGTTGTAACAGACCTGATGGCTTTTGATGTTCAACTTTAATTTAAGCACATGTCAGGCACTTAGCTACATGTGTGGCAATCACTACAAGAAAAATGACCATTTGGGACTAAATTATGAGGGACTGATCTATCAGTCTCGGATACATAGTATGGGGGACTAATTTATTAGTTACTAATTGTATTAGAGACTGATTTTTTTGTGACTGATGTCCGTGACTAATAATCAGTCCTTAATACTTGGACAACTTATCTGAGACTGAATTTTAGTCACAAATATGTTTGTCTAAAAATAAATTTTGGGGGGAAACTTATTGGTTACTGAAATTCAGTCCTAAATAATAGACACCATTAATAAAAATGGCGCCATTTTATTGGTCACTAATATTCAGTCACTAGTATATTGACACCGAGGGACTAAACTATGAGGGACTAATCTATCAGTCTCGGATACGTAGTATCTGGGACTAATTTATTAGTTACTAATTGTATTATAGGTTGATTTTTTTGTGACTGATGTCCGTGACTGAATTTTAGTCACAAATATGTTTGTCTAAAAATAAATTTTGGGGGGAAACTTATTGGTTACTGAAATTCAGTCCTAAATAACTGACCCATTAATAAACATGGTGCCATTTTATTGGTCACTAATATTCAGTCACTAATATATTGACACCGAGGGACTAAACTATGAGGGACTAATCTATCATTCTCGGATACGTAGTATCTGGGACTAATTTATTAGTTACTAATTGTATACGAGGTTGATTTTTTTGTGACTGATGTCCGTGACTGAATTTTAGTCACAAATATGTTTGTCTAAAAATAAATTTTGGGGGGAAACTTATTGGTTACTGAAATTCAGTCCTAAATAACTGACCCATTAATAAAAATGGCGCCATTTTATTGGTCACTAATATTCAGTCACTAATATATTGACACCGAGGGACTAAACTATGAGGGACTAATCTATCAGTCTCGGATACGTAGTATCTGGGACTAATTTATTAGTTACTAATTGTATTAGAGGTTGATTTTTTGTGACTGATGTCCGTGACTGATTTAACTAAATAAGACTAACCCAGTTAAAAATTATAAAAGGATTTCTATTAAAAAGACTAACCTAGTTAGTCTTTTCAGTTAACTACTTCAGGGGCTGATTTGGTTATTTTTAAAAGTATTTTAACCTTATATTCTAACCGAGTTAATGGATTTGTAAAGGTTCCTTATTAAACAACTAACTTAGTTAATATACCCAGTTAATATACCCCTGTGGTTCCACATTGATCAGATAACCCATTAACATCGGGGCACGTTCGAAGTTGCTTTCAAATCGGTCACCAACAAGACTCGAACCCGCGCCCCTCGAACACACACACACATGCATAACCGGCTGGACTACCACCATCGTTGTTCATATCTCAGATTTATGTTATATATATAGATACACTTTAGAAATATAAAATATATATATTTAAACCTGCATATCCGCGCTGTTGACCGGACTTCGACAAACCCCGATGTTAACGGGTTATCTGATCAATGTCGTTGCACGCCTATTCTCTGCACCTCAAAAGCAACTTCCCACGCGCATTTAATTAATTCGAACGTGCCTGACTTCGATGAAACCGAAGTAGTTTTTATAAAATTAAAAGTGGAATCTACCACTAATTTCTGTTGATGTAATGTCCAAATTGAGGCGTTTTATAAAAAAAATTAAACCAAGCGTAGAAAAAAGTTGTAGCAACATCCGTAGCAAATCTGAGGAAAAAAATATAAAAAAAATAACGTAGCAAAATCGGTAGCAAAACGAAATGTTTGAAAATTAAATAAAGAAGTTAAATAAACCTGGTAGCAAAATTTGTAGAAAGTTGGATGTAAATAAAACTTAAACCCCAAAATAGGGTTTTCTTATATGCAACCAGTTACTCCACCACCGTTCACGACCATCACCGCCCATTCCACCGGAATCACGACCTTCAAATTGAGTTTCGGGCCGAGACGAGGTTCGTACACACTACAAAAGAACTACACAAACATGGATATTCTTGTTGACCAATCATATTCTTTCTTTATGACGATGTCTCAAACTAGAAGCAATGATTAGTAAGCAGCCATCTTGCATAACCCATCTAAACTGTATTTGCATAAAATTAAAATAACTAACATGACATTAAAATATAAAAATAAATAAAAAAACCTAATTTAACTATTCATCGTCGGAATCCGCTAAAAGGTGGGGTATTCCGTATTCCGTAACAACGTACGAGTACAAATAACAGTTCAAGTTAAAATACCAACTAACTTATATATCAATTATGTAATCGGTTTCAATTAATGGTCAATAACACAAATTTGTTACTCCTCAAGTCGATTTTCTTTACATATGGAATATTTATACTTAATCAAATTTGTTACCCAAACCCTTTCTTAGCAAAAATCATAAATCTCTCTCAAAAAAAAAAAGGGATTTGTTTTTTGTTAAAATAAAACAAAATGGGTGAATTAAAAAAAGCAATATTCTAGCACTAACTGATTGGTCTATTCAAACTCACACGGATCGCCATGCTATCACCATCATCCGTTGATCAAAACCAATCCAACGGCCACAAAACCCTACAACACTTGAAGCAGACAACACCCCCTATCTCCTCACCTCTCTCTCGCTCATCTCCCCCCTCTCTCTCCAGCAGGTGGCCGACACCACTCCGGGTGGCGGCGGCGCCAGCTTCTCGGCGGCAACGACGAACACAGAAGGTCGACGAAGGTTTGAGCGGCGGTGGCGGCGGTAGATCGGAACGACGGGCGGCGGCTCGATGGTTCAGGTTCGAGTTCACACACGTTCCTGTTTCGGGTCGCGATTCGGGTTTCGAGTTTAATCGGTTCAGGTTAGAATCCGGTTCAGGTCTTGTTTGTTTGAATTCCGATTCAGTTTTCGTTCAGTTTTGTTTTTGGTTCAGGCCATCGGAGCTCCGGCCCGGCTGACAATGGCAACGGATTCAGGTCTCGGTTCGGTTGAATCGGGTGGCTCGGGATCGAGCCTGGGTTTGATTCGGTTCCGTTTCCGTTCTCTTGAATCGGGTGGCTCGGGAAGGTTTGAAAATTCAGATGGAGGCGTTGGGAGATACAGATCCCAGAGTCGCTGAGACTTGCAGGTGAAGTTATTGATCACAATTCTCACTCTGATTTCAAGCACTTTAATGACTTTATTATATGTTATGTTATATGTTTTAAGTTCCAGTTATTGCTCTATTTATTCTTAGGCTTTGATCATGTATCTGTTGCTGACTTGCTGGCCTTTTGTTTTGTATAATTATTTGTTTATCCAGTTAATTTCGATCTAGGAGTACAATTTAATTAGGATATGCTTCAACTGTATTGAACGTTATAGAGTTTCCTTTTGTAATAATAGAACCAGCTCCCAAACAAGGTAGAACTGTAGGAGTAGAACCGTAGATGCGATAGCCAAAAACGGCTGTTTGACACCTGAAGCATGAACATGTTATGTTAATATGTGTTTTATAAGTCCATTGGAGCAGGTAACTGTTTATAGATAATAATGCAAATTCACATTGGTAGTGGTTTCGTCTGACAATGACAAATGTTTGTGTTGAACTAGCAAATGTGTCACTGGGGCAAATTGTATTACTGAATGGGAACTGATAACTTCTACATGGCTTTAAGAATTATCATTGCTTAATATATATACTTTTTGATCACTAGGTGATCTTATATCTTTGTATTGTCCGTCATTTCCCTATGATCCCATTTTTAGTAATCCGTATTTAAATTCATGGTTCTTCATTTCTGTAGATACTTAGCTGAGGCTCTTGTTCAAGCAATGCAATTTGATGAAGCAGATACCTTATGCAAAAGAACCCTTGAAATCCACAGAATACACAGTGCACCTGCATCACTTGAAGAAGCAGCTGATAGACGATTAATGGCCCTCATATGTTTTGTCGCTGATTGGTGACTTGCTATTGTTGTTTGTTGATGTTTGTTAATCAGGCTGCTGACATTACCGACCGACTCCAACGACATCGAAAGGTTGTAGGACTATGACGACCGACTCCAACGACATCGAAAGGTTGTAGGCTGCTGACATTATGCTTCATTAGCTGTTTTACGATGTCATTTCACAGATATTATGGCGTCAACGACTTATATTCTTTTGTTTGCTTGCATTTCACAGATCTGTGGTGGTCCCCTTGTCACAGAATTATCGACTTCAAACGCTGTATAAACATGGGCTCTACCTTAAGGTACCTAATTACATTTCGTTGTACTTATCGTTATTCTTGTCGGACGCCGGATTTACATGAGACGCCGTCATGCTATACTTGCCTCTTTTTGGTTACATGTCAAATTGCTGTCAAAGTCGATTAAAGATTGTAGAATTGATGCAGGGGCTTATGGGTATTATTGAAAATTGAAGGTTTCTTTTAACAAAATTGGACATGTATCTCGTTTTAAAACCCCGGTTAAACCGAATGCAAGAAAATGCCCGGTTTCTTCTGATGAACCGGAGACTACAGTTTCAGATGATGATTCGTCTTCTGATGAATTGGGGACTATAGTTTCAGATGATGACGCTTCTTTGTGGTTGAGTGAAGATCAAGAACATGGGATCAAGATTAAGGGTTTGTTGAAAATATACATATATGTGTGTGTGTTTTCATTTAATTAATCTTTTTTTTTAATTTGATTTGATTTTAGATGAAGGTGAATGTTCAAGTAAAGCAGGGGAGATTGAAAAGGGTAAAGCTGATTTCAAAAGTGATAAATCCTTCATGGTTTATATAAATCAATCACATCTTACTAATCGCGGAGTGGTAAGTGTAACTAACTTCATCTTTGTCAGTTATATATCAGCGTCATAAAACAGTCACTAATGTTACCACTAATATAATTGCTTTCATATGATGCAGTATCTACCAGTGGAGTTCAGAAAGAAGTTCTCGAGGGGTCACAAGAGCGATCACAAATGTTCGCTTCAACCTTGGAGTTTGGTGGATGTGGTAATGGTCGCAAGCTCACAACTTATGTGTATTTAACCATGTTCTTTGAAATGACAGTTCTTAATATATTAGTTTGAGTTGGAACTAACTTTGTGGTTTAAATTTGTATTTTGTTGAAGTTATTTGTATGTTTTATTGTTAAATTCTTGAGCTTGAGTTGGATGTCTTGAATAATATGGTAAACACCCTCAACGTCACTTTTCTTTTTTGTTCCGCGACGCTCGATATTTGCTCGTCGCTCGTTCGAAAAATACTCGGATCGAAAGACGCTCGTTCGAATTTGACTCGGTTGAAAAAACACTTGGTTCGGTTCGTTCGGTTTGTAAACGAACCGAGCACGAGCAAAGGTCCAATCGGTTCGGTTAGGCTCGTGAACAGCCCTAGCATGCATACTATCGACTATCAAATGTAGTATCAAAGACTATTTTTTAGTCTTCAAAAAAATCATAACAAGAAACAGTCATAGCATCGGCGACTATTATTTAGTTACGAAATTAACATATTAGGGATTGATTATCAGTCTCTAAAAAAACATATTTGGGATTGAAAAAGTTCTTAAAAGATACAAAATTTCAGTCTCTAAAAAACATATTCGAAACTAAATAAGATGACATCTAAGATTATTTTTCAGTCCCTAAAAAATATATTAAGGAATGAAATGGCATGTTATCAGGGACTAATTCTCAGTCTCTACAACGTCTATTAGAGACTGAATTGTCATGGAACCCAAATCTAAGTAAATGTATTTGGGACAAAATAGACAAGGTTCAAGTACTGATTTTCAGTCCTGAAAGGCCTAGTATCAAGGACTGATTTTCAGTCACCGACGAAATGTATTCGAGACTGAAATGATGTTGTACTACAACGTATATTGAGGACTGATTTTATATGTATAGGAGACTGAATATCAGTCTCTATTGGTGTCATACAATCGGGACTGAAATTTAGTTACTAATGAAAGTATCTAGGACTAGACAATTAGGACTGGCTCGGGACTGGCAAAATCAGTCCCTAATAACCATTAGGGACTGATTTAGGAGTTTTAGAGACTGATTTTTCAGTCTCAGATTGCAATCTTTTTTGTAGTGTATTTCTTCAAACCTATCCACCAATAATTAGCCTTCAAATCCTGATACATTTTGTCACCTCCAGGGTGAACTGAGTACTTGGAGTTGTGTGCTTCTTGGAGAATTACATCTAGAAGTCCTCCCTGAATAGGAACCCAAATTCTTCCATTCATTCGGGGGATTTCCATCCTTGCCAGGTGCTAACTGCTCAGCAGTTACACCCAACTTTTCGTTTGGAAGGTTGACTTCCAAAACAACATCTTTTTGTGCAGCTAATAGCCTTTCATTCAGACTATTCTTCAACTCAATGCTCTTCTCATTGATCCTGATTGGTTTAACTCTTTCCTTTCGGCTTAGAGCATCAGCGACCATGTTCGCTTTACCTGGATGGTAGCGTATCTCGCAATCATAGTCATTCAGAGTTTCCATCCAACGGCGTTGTCTCATATTGAGCTCTTTTTGATTGAACAAGTGTTGAAGACTTTTGTGATCCGAGTAGATTACAATTTTGTTCCATACAAATAATGTCTCCATAGCTTTAGTGCGAATACAACGGCACCCAATTCTAAATCATGGGTGGTGTAATTCTTTTCATGCACTTTCAGTTGTCGTGAAGCATAGGCAATCACCTTGCCTTGCTGCATGAGCACACATCCCATGCCGGTGTGTGAAGCATCACAGTATATGACAAACTCTTCAATTCCTTCGGGTAAGGTCAACACCGGAGCATTGCTCAACTTTTGCTTCAAAATCTCAAAAGATTCTTGTTGCTTTGGACCCCAATCAAATTTTACATTTTTGCGGGTCAAGGAAGTTAATGGTGCCGCTATTCTCGAGAAGTTCTCAATGAATCATCTATAATATCCAGCTAAACCCAGAAAGCTGCGGATTTCTATAGGCATCTTTGGTGCTTCCCAATTCATAATGGCTTCTATCTTGGCGGGATCAACTTGGATACCACGCTCACTAACAACATGTCCAAGAAATTGGACTTCACGAAGCCAGAACTCGCACTTGGAGAATTTAGCATACAATTTCTCCTGTCGAAGCAATCCTATGATACACCAAAGGTGCTTCTTGTGATCAAGTTGGCTACGAGAATAGATAAGTATGTCGTCTATAAAGACAATGACAAACTTATCTAAGTACGGTTTGCAGACTCTATTCATGAGATCCATTAATGCTGCAGGCGCATTAGTGAGCCCGAAAGGCATCACCAAAAACTCGAAATGTCCATACCTTGTTCTGAAGGCTGTCTTTGGCACATCTTCAGTTCGGACCTTGAGTTGATGATATCCAGATCTCAGATCAATCTTAGAGAAATAGCTCGCTCCTTGAAGTTGATCGAATAAATCATCGATCCTGGGCAAAGGATAACGATCCTTGATCGTTACCTTATTCAATTCACGGTAATCAACGCATAAGCGCATTGATCCATCCTTCTTCTTCACGAACAGTATTGGAGCTCCCCAAGGCGAAGAGCTGGGTTGAATAAAACCTTTCTCTAGTAAGTCGTCGAGTTGAGTCCTGAGCTCTTTCATTTCCGTAGGTGCTAGACGATAAGGAGCTCGTGCAATAGGTGCAGATCCTGGTAGAATGTCTATCCTGAACTCTACTTGCCTCTCAGGAGGTAATCCAGGTAACTCGTCTGGGAAAACATCAGGATATTCAGAGATGATCGGAATGTCTTCAATCTTAGGCTTTGGATCTTTCACAGACACTTGTGCCATATAAATGGCACATCCGCTCTTCAAACATTGCGATACCTTGAGAATAGACACATTGCTGGGTAATCCATATTGTGTATCTCCTTGAATAGTGACTGATTCGCCAGAAGGGGTTTTGATAATAACTAGCTTTTTATCACAGGCAATTTGGACTTGGTTATGCGACAACCAATCCATGTCTAAAACTATATCAAACCCAACCAATTTCATTGGCAAGAGGGATAGCTGGATAGAATGATTCTTAATGGATATAGAACATCCATCAAGAAGAGTGGAAGTTGTTTCTAAAGTACCATCGGCAAGCTCTACCTCATATTTTATGTCTAGAGTTTTAATAGGCAAATTCAATATCTTACAGAACTTATGGTCTACAAAAGACTCTAGCATAGTTATTATTGATGAGGAAGGTACCTTTTATGACGTTCTCATCATTCACCGCTTCCCTTGTGTTCATCTGAAAGACTCTCGCATTTGCTTTCTTCGCCTCCTCGGGCTTCTTTGCATTCTTGGGGCAATTTGTCTTGATGTGCCCCTTTTCATTGCAACCATAGCAGGTTGCACCCTTGATATTTCGGCACTCAACAGACTTGTGCCCTTTCTTCTTACAAATCCCACATGGTTTGACCTGTGGGTCTTGGTTGCACTTTCCAAAATGCCTTTTGTGACATATCTTGCACCTGGGCCTGTCATTTGACTGCCCCTTTTTGGAACCAGAGTTCCATTTGCTCTTTTTGTTCGACTGAGGAGACTTGTCTTCCTCTCTTTTCCTCTTCCCTTCATCGGTAGCTTTCTTCGCCCTACTCCTCACAACTTCAAGAGTGAGGGACAAAGATAGATCCACAGTAGATCTATAAGTGGTTGGCTTAGAAGCCATAACATTCCCTTTTACTTCAGGGGCCAAACCACCGATGAAACGCGCAATGCGTTTGGGTTCAGGAGTGACTAAATATGGAACAAGCCTTGACATTGAGTTGAAGCTAGTCACATAGGATCTACAATCCACATCCTTCATTACCAAGGTGAGGAAATCAGTCTCTATCCTCTCGACTTCATGTTGAGGACAATATGTGTCCTTCATTAGATCAACAAACTTACTCCATGAAAGATTATACAAAGGAATCTTTCCGGTGGCTTGTACTAATGCTTTCCACCAAGTGAGGGCATCGCCCTTGAAGGATTGCGACACAAACTTCACTATATCCTCTTTAGCACATCTGCTGATGTCTATCACAGTCTCCATTTCGTCCAACCGTTTCATGCAATCGATTGCTCCCTTTTCTCCTGTAAATTCCCTCGGTTTACAGGAGACAAAGTACTTATAGGTACAACCCTTGGTGTACCTGGGAGTCGGTTCAAGAACAATCTGTTTCTGAGGCTCACTCCTCTGATTAGACGAGTGCTGAGACTCATCTTTCTTAAGTGTATGCGAATGAGAATGGGACTTTGAATGAGTCTTTGACCGAACGTTGCTCGGTTCCTTGAATATCTTATCCACCGCTTGAGCAACCGCAGTGTCGATCATTGCTTGCAGTTCAGCATTTGTAAGATTTACTCTTGCTTCATTATTGTTTTCTCCTCGAGGGTGGCTATTTGCCTCGTCAGATCCAGCCATTTTCAAGTACTAGATCAAACAATAATGATATTTAAATTATACAGTGATTCATCGCATTGATGATCAGATGGTCATGGTATTATTAAACCATATAGACCATTTTAAATAAATTAATTAAATCATAATTTGCATAGGCTACAACAGAACCATGATAAGCAATTTATAGGATAGAATCCTTTATATTTATTAGACAGAGGATATAAATCATAATTGTCAATGTCATGGAAGACATTTTTATTTAGCACAAGGCTCGTCTCGAAGGACATTTAGATGGCACAAAAGGCCTTGTCACACAGACGAACATAACCAACGATCTCTTGGATCATTGTTCTTTTAAGGGTTGAACACAGTTCATCGCCTTTTTGACAAGAAGTTTATAAATAAAACTATCATTGTCATTATTACACCTTTGCTTATAAGCATACATCTCTAATGGATGTTTTGTTGTATACATCATATTGATGTTTATTTGCCATGATTCGCATTGATCATATAGGCTATATATAAGTGACTTGGAAAACCCAAGTACATTTGGAAGCTTGTGTTGTTTCTCATACCGCACAGCTAGGAATATTAACATGTTTTCAGATGTTAATAGAGATTTATTGTCTTAAAAAGGTTGTACCATCATAGCCATTTTAATAATTTGGCTAGGTTATACCTCTAAGAAAATTTCTTTGGCGGATCAATAAAAATTGAAATGATAAGGCATGATGATGTATTAAAGTACATAATTAAAATCCAAAGAAATTTCATTAAATAATAAACTACTACAAGTGCCCTAAACGGGTCTTAAAGAGAACATACTGCCCACGCAGGGACTACAGAAACAGAAACAAGTCCTCGCAGGGACTTGGTACAGAAAACGAAAATAATGTCCTCGCAGGGACTAAATTAAAGAACAATACAAGATAAAGTAACTTCCTATTTCTTCTTGCCCTTAATAAGGCTTATAAGGCCCTTGAGGAAGCTATTATGCTTCTTTTTGGTTTCACTTGCTTCTTGCTCAACCCTGTCTAGCCTTTGCAGTATTTCTTCAGTTTGCACCTGTTGGGGAGGAGGAGGCTGCTGATAAGGCGGGTATTGATAACCCTGCACCGGGTATCCAGTTGGATAAACTGAAGGGTAAGAAGAAGGGTAAAGATGGTGGTATTGTGCAGCTGTAAGGTACGGATCATGAGTTCCATAATCCGATGGATATCCCGATGGGTTTTCAAAAGGATTGTACCCAGAAGAACCTGGGTAAGTTGGGATTGGGTTGTCAGAACTCAGAACCCATTGGCGGTGGCGGTGGTGCATATGAAACTGGCGGAGGATCGTTTTCTGGCACCGCGTTCGAGGGTCCACCCATTTGGGGGTCCTCAAGAATAGGAGGGTAAGAACTTGAACCCTTAGGAGAACTGAAACGAGATCCTCCTTGCACGGATATACGTGCATTCCTCCTTCGCCTCGGAGGCTCACGAGGTGGCTAAGGTGGCTGTTGAGGCGGCTCCTCAACAAGAAGTGGTGGAGGTGAAACTGCTTGAAGCTGGTGTTCAACCAAAGGAGGTTGAGCAGGAGAATCATGGTACGAGGGAGTAAAGTCCCAATCATACACGGCCATCCTCTCTTGGTATGAATCGGGCACACGGTACGGTGATCCCTGAAATGGGGAACCGCTTGAGATGCGCATTGGGTGACCCGGTGTTCCGGTTTGCATTTCTGGGTCCGGATCGTCGTCCATCTCCATTTCCTGAGAAAAGTGATCCTCAGGTCCCAAAGGGTTATAGCCCAAAAAGTCGTTGACATAATCATTCGGATTAAACTGTGTCGGGGAGTAGGTAGAATCCGAATGATGGAAGGAATGAGAGTGCAACGAGTGGTAAGATTGGTGAGATTTATGGGAGTGATGGGAGTGTTGAGAATGTTGCGAATGCTGGGGCTCGTCTGGAACAGGCGGCCCGAAAGATGGATGGAATGAAGGAGATGAGCTCAATGAGACAGAGTGTCTCGCTGGTTCGAAAGAGTGACCCCATTGATTGCGGGAGTCAGAACTGGAAAATGACGCAGACGGGGTGCGTCGATGTGAAGGTCCTGCTGATGGTCCCCCTCGCATGGGGCCCATTCCTTTACCCCTAACTCTTGGCGGCATGGTAGTTGATTATTCCTGTCAAAACAAAAAAACAAAACAAAATAAAATATAAACAGCAAAGGAAAGTTAAGGATAAATCCTAGGTCATTGGCCTAGACTCGGAAGTGTAAGGATTGTGCTTATTGTGTCATTGAGATTAAACACAAAAGGTTAGTGTTTAATTCACTCAATGTTGGCTCTGATACCAACCTGTCACACCGCGATATTTCCATATATTACTTGTGGGCCCGGTGGGGAGTATCGTGACGTAGTTGATATCATCATTGTCAATAGACACAATATAATAGCACAACGGAAGGCTTGGTAAATAAACTATTACAAACCATAGTGTCTGAGTGTTCGAGTGAAAGAATATACAGACTGGAATGTAATAAGATCCACAGGCGGATCATAAAAAGTACAAAGAAACAAAATAACAGACTTCAGGTTTCTATGGATTTGCAAGATCCTCTTATGACACCTAATAGCTCCAGCCTATTACGAGAGGTACCTGTCAATCAGTCTTTAAGAAAATACGTCAGTTTACACTGGTAAATACAATTAACCGAGTCTTTTGAAAACATTTATGAAAATTGATTTAAGTGCACATGGCACAAATCATTTATAACTTGGGACAATTATTTAAAAATAATCTTGTATACAGATTTACATGTTTGTCATACAATTGGGGCCGGTTGGAAGCCGGTCGTGATTAACCGACTCACCACTTATAGAACCCACGAAGGAGTTATTCCCAACATGTGGGTTTATATATTATTTAGCATTTGCATCTGTCAGGTGTATGCCTACACCCCGTGCATAGGTCGTGGCCATTTTCAAATGAAATGAGCCGATGATATCCAGGACACGGTCAGATTAACCCCCAATGTTTATGTTATCAAACAAGACAGATTAAAACGGGTTATGTAAATTTATTAATCACAATCCATAGGATGTTAACATATATGCCCAAAAAGTAATTTAAACCAATTTAAGTCCCATAAGGGCATTTTGGTAATTTTAATGCTCATAAAAGAGTTTAAATATTAATCTGAGTTTCAGGTCTGATATAATCAGGAGAAATATGTATTTCTATCAATTATAACAGTAGTGTGTTGCATATATGTGAAATTTATCTTTTATAACCATACTTGCACCGTAGGGGCATTTTGGTAATTTAACATAAGCTTTAAAGGTCAAAATTAGAATTCTGAGTTTAAAACTTTGGCTTACTATTTAATTTCATAAATTAACTTAAAACATCAGTAGGTAATAAGTTTTATGTGCCAAAAATAGTTTTAACTCATACTATGCGCTTAAAACGCATAAAAGTCGGTTTTAAGAGATTTTCGGGTTAAAATAGGAAATCTGAGTTTTTGATCAGTTTATAAAGTTTAAAATATTGTATTTATCATATAAAATCAGTAGAAAAAAGTTTGATATCAAAATGTTATGTAAAACTCATTTTATTCAAGAAAAGGGTATAACCGACATTTACCGAATCAAAGCTAGAACCCTAAGTTATGCTCCGAATCAAAGCTAGTACCCTAAGTTATGCTCAGCCTAAAAATAAATAAAAATCTTCAAAAATCCCAAAATATTATTTTACATCAGTGGATAAAAAGTTTGGTATCAAAATTTGGGTTTAAATAGGCTATATTCTAATTATGCCGTTTAATTAATAAAAAGCTTCTTAATTACGATATTGAGCATAACTCCTAATCTAGAACTCAAACTGAGGTCAAATTTTTAGGGCAAGTCTAAATATCAGTAGCAAAGGTTTTTGTCCACTCACATTGCTAAAAATCTCATTTGTGTGTCAAAAAGGGCATTTATGGCATTTTTAAGCATATTAACAATCAAGTGCATATAATCTAAACTACTAAGCACCATGCAATATAACTCCAGAGGGTTATACTACTGAGTAATGTGGTCCTAATGGAAGCTTAAAAATGGAAGAATTAAGCTTGAACGGGTCAGAACTGAAAGTCAAAGCAAAAGTCAAGCTTTTGCGACTTTCGGTTATAAACTGACCTTAGACTGATAATTGCCGGGTTAGGACTGATAAAACATGTTCTATTATTAATTACCAAGTCATTAGAATGTTAAAATATAAATTAGAACCTCTGTTTTATTAATTTAAATCATTTTCAAACATTCTGTCCAGTTTGACTTTTTGTCAAACTAGTTTGACCCGACAATTAATTAGTCAAACGAGATAATTAGGAGGTGCCCTTTTAAGGGTTAATCACCTACATTAATATGGTTCCATAACCACTTTCGTTTCGGTCAGTGGCTGGACCATTTGAGATTAAAACGAAAGTCAAACCTAAATTACGACAAGTTTGACTTTTTGGTAATTAAGCTAATTAAAACGACTAAGCAGGTAATTAAACTCTTACAAAGGGTCCTTGCTGTCTTTTCTACACTTGTAAATCTTCTCCTAATACTTGCAAGCTCCAGATGTTTGTTTGAAAGATGTTGCAAATGAAATATGCATATGAACTTAGAACTAGAGTCCTTTATATAGCAAATTCCAAGCTCCTAGATTACTTGCAGCTGTTATGGAGCATCCTAGGAGCACTCCAGGTGTCCTAGTGGATTTATTTTACCGTTTACCAGCCCCTAGGATCGTTACAATCGAGTTTAAGGCGGTGCAACAGCTGATAACCTGCACCTGGCAGGTTTTTCTGCGCTGGGCACTTTTACGCGGCTCGCGTAAGAGTCCTTTAAGGCTTACGCGGCCCGCCTGGAACCGGGAAGCAGGTTAAACAAGTTTCTAACTTGGCAGCTTTAGTCCCTGATCGTTTAAAACCCATTTTAACCTCATTTTTGGCAACCAAGGCCCTTGTAGTTGGTTTGTAGAGGCTCAAGGATGTATAAACAAACTTCGTTAGGCTCGGTTTCGTTAAATATCACTATAAATGTAAGTTCATCAAGTTGACACTTATAGCCCAAAGTCTTGAAAACTTGCTTAACGATCTCGAAACCACGTGAAATTTTATCACTTATTCTTGGGAGTATATTTGAATATTTCGAAGCCTCGGTTTCGTTAAAAGGTCACTCAGAGGTCAGAATTAACATGTTGACACGTTTAACCCTTGTAGTTTTATAATCTTCCGATTATTTTCACAAACGGCTTCTTATATTCAATTAATCACTCGATTATGAATATATTCATCACGTATGGTCATTCAGAGGCTCAAGTTTGGCATGTCGACACTTTTAGTCCCTTCGCATACATATTTTCGCTATTTGTCAACTTTAGTCCTTCAAACTCAATCTTTCACATATTTAGAGTTTAGGACACGTGTCTATACATAATTAGACACGTTTTTACGTGGTGTTACAGTATTCAACTACCGTTTCACACTTCACATATGCACACCTATGATGTGTGCAAAATGTAACATATAAATTACATCAAATGAGACATAAAACTAACCCTTTTTTAGTGCTAATGTTGGAAAAAGTGTGTTTTTGTTTTCCTTTTGAATTTAGAGGACCAAATGAGCTTAAACAAGTAAAAGGTCAAATATACAGCCAAAACCAACATAAATACAAAGAAAAAGAATAAATGTGACATGCCCGACCCCTCGGCAACATCCCCAAACAAAAACAAGACAACAGAGGAATGACCATGGGGCAGTGCCCACTGGACACGGGGGTGTGGTCAGTTGCCTGCTGAAAAGACAAACCTGTAGAAGCTTCTACACCCACCACGGGGGCGTGCCCGGCTCAACACGGCGTGTGGTCAACACTAAGATACGTAGAATCTTGCAAAATCTTGATAGTACAGATACGATTCTAACCACGGGGCCATGCCCACTGGACACGGGGCCGTGTGGAACCCTCTGCTAACAACTGCATTTAATGAAAGAAGAGAAAAGGCTGGCCACGGGGGCGTACCCACTGGACATGGGGCCGTGGCCAGAGCTCTGTGCAGGCTATAAATAGGGGTGCTTGGCTCACTTCAAATGCATCCCTTGGCAAACCACTACTCTCCCACTTTGCCACCACTCCACCGCCACTACAACACCAACACCCACCACCATCATCCATCATCCATCTTTAGAGTGTGTAGTAGTCTCGGGATCCAAGATTGATCGTAAGGGTTCTTACCAATCAAAGGCCATGTTTGGTTATGCCTCTTACATCACTTGGTGAAGACAAGTCTTTTATGTATTACTTTTGATTTTTAATCTTTCGGCACTTTTTATTTGGTTTTGTATTAATGACTTTAATAACTACTTTCTTATGTTGAAGGTGAATTTTCTTTATCATTTGTTCATGGTGTCATGGCGTTACTTTACTGTCTATACTCTATATCAAGTAAAAGATTACATCATTCATGTCTCTAAGGTCTATATAGAGGCATGTTGGCCACTTGGTCGGGGGTTAAGGGAATGGTTTAGTAAGGTTCTTGCCTTGTTCAGTGTATAGATCCTGCAAGGACCTGGTTCAAGCTTACTAGGACCTCCTTCAATACCCACTGGTATTGGATGGCGCGGGTGCGAATAGCTTGAAGCCCTCATACGTAAACTACTATTAATACATTAAACCGGCTACTTGGGATTGTATCCTTGCTGACTCAAACCACTTAGCCGAGGGTAACGTCACCTTCAAAAGTGGGGCCTACCACTTTTCACATTAATAACTTAATTAATTATCTTTCAATATTCCGACCCTTTGGGATTGTATCCTTGCTGACTCAAACCACTGGGTTGAGGGTAACGTCACCTTCAAAAGAGGGGCCTACTACTATAACTAATATAATCTCTTAAAAAGTCTGAAAGTGCGAAAATTATCAAAGGATACATTAAAGACGAGTCGGATCCAAGTGATTCATCTTGTCTATCTGTTTTTATTTTATTTTATTTCTGCATTTTTAGTTTTTATCTTTCATGTTTCAAACCTTTTCTCAAAAATTTAGATTGGTTAGATGTTGAGGATAAACCGGTACTAAAAGCTCTTGTGTCCTTGGACGACCTCGGTATCTTACCAACACTATACTACACTCATGATGGGTGTACTTGCCCAAGTGTGTGTTTAGTGTTAGTGTGACAATTGTCAAAATTTGCATGTATCCGTACAATGATTAAACAGTAATTAGTATCTTAATGACTGTGCCGATTTAAATTAATGACATGAATACTTTCTGATTACTGTTATCATACATACATGTGCATCATATATAGTGCATAACGTCATATCATTATTGCATGCAACACCTTATTAATTCAAACGATGCACGAAACAAGTAAGCACAGTTATCAGACAAATCAGAAAAATGCTGACGGGAGTTCAGTACATAGACAGACATGGTATTGAGACTCAGAATGGGCCAGAAAACAAGAGTTACATGAGTATAGTGTGTAGGAAAGTAAGGATCATAAAACTGCCTTCCTATTGGCAGTTTAAGTGCCGGAAAGTGCCTAGAACTCACATAAACTGCAGAATTCTGTAGAATTCAGCAAAAATCGGCTTTTAGACAACTTAATATTATGCAGAATTATGGTTAAATAGTCCAGAATGCTTTCCTAAATGTCGGGAATCAAAACTGTCACAAAAGGTAACATAAAGCACCCTAAACTGCATAGTTTAACACCTTAACAAATTGGTAACCAACCGAACAACCGGACACTACCCGAAATACCAAATTTTCACTAGAAGCATTGTTTTACCATTTCCAAGCTAGTTATGGTCCCCGAACATCATAACACATCATATAATGACATAACAACTAAATACCCTAACTTAAACATTAGATTTCAACTATTATCCTAACTATCCATTACAAGCTAGCCTATACCCCCTCCTATTCATGGTTAGATGAGGGTGGCCCCACCCTTGATTTTCCTTGATTAAATTATTAGATCTTGTTTCAACTTTAGAAACACATAACACAATGGATTAAGGACTTGTTAGAGGATTTAAAGATAAACCACAAGACCAACATTCTCATTTCCTCAAACACACTAGCACACCCATTCTCTTCCTTCTTCTTCCTCTAGTCTCGGCCGAAACCACACACACATCACCACCTTTTTTGAAGCTTATTCCATCCATTCTCTAGTGATTAAAAGGTGTAAGGAGCTTGTTTAAGGAGCTTGGAGCCTTCGGGGAGTGAAAGACCTCTTTCATGTGCTATTAACCACCAAATTCATCATCATCTTCATCTTGTTTTCATCCCTATCCTTGTGTTAGTAGTAAGACCTTCTTAATCTCATTTTACATCTTGTTAAGTTGGTTAAAAGAGGATATGAGTTGCTAATCATGAAGAACACTAAAGATCAAGAATATAATCTTTAACATAAGACTAAAAATCACCATGAATCATGTTGTTTAAGTGTTATTATGCTTCTTGATTGTTGATTGTTTGTGTTAATAATGTTAAACATCATATGAGCCTTGCTAGATTGTGATTAAAGACTAGCAAGATGAGAGGATGATTATGTTATAAATCAAGATGATCATCGTTATGTGAAACATGAACTTGAAAGGTTAAATGTTTTTCTTGAATAATGATGATCAAAGTATAATATAAGTCTTGTAAATGTGTGAATTCAAGAATGATTTTCTCAAGAAACTAAGTTAAAATGCAAGATTTACATAAACTTGGTTCTTAAAGAAACTAATCACATTTTTAGTGGTTAATCAAGTGTAGAAACATATTATTACCAAGAAAAATTCAAGAAGAAACATTTTTAGAAAATCATTTTACAAGTTGTAAACATCTAAAATCTTCAAGAATGATGTTTTTAAACAAATAACCATACTTTAAAGGGTAACTAAGCTTACTAAACCCACTACCAAGTTACTACAATTTTTTATAAATTTTCAAGTTCATGAAGTTGTGATTATGGCTTGATTTTAGCACTTGGTAATTATTGTTTGCTTTGTTAACGAATTGTGATGATTTTTAAAAGAAAATGATATGCTTTGAAAGCATGGAAACCTCCATTTTTAAGGGGAAACTATGGCAAAATTTTTCTAGGAATTAAACACTTAGAAAAATATTTTTTAAACAAGTATTTACAAGTATATTTTAACCATGATTTTTCATACAAAGTTTGCCATAATTCTTGTTACAAAAATTACAAAATATTGGAGGTTGTTTTTTGATAATAAAAGTGACTAAATATGTATTTAGGAGAATATATATTTAGATATCACCATGTGCGTGATTACTTGTATATTATGTGTATTGGTTATATTATTTTAGGACTTGAAATAATATAACTCACTAAAATACCAAGAAATTACAACACAAAATATTACCAAAATTCCAAGAAATAAATATATAATTTATACCCAAAAATTGGAGAAACCGAACAACGAATATAACCTACAAAAATATTCCGGAAATTAAATTCATAAGTATATTTTGATAAACGGTATTTTTGAAACCAAAAGGACAAAAATATGATTTTTGCAAGTGTTACAAAATATATATCATATTTTTGACAAGAAGAAAATATATTATTTCTGAGTAAAGAAAAATATATATGTTTTCTTGAATTATTAGAAGATATATTATTTTTGGAAGAAAATATATATTTTCTAAAACAAATTTAGAATATATTATTTTTGAGTGAAAAATGGATTTATAAATATTTTCTAAGGTAATCTTGAAAATATATTATTTTTGAGGTGTATATGAAAATATAAATATTTTTGCTAAGAAGAAGTATAGATAAAGTTCTATAAATGATTTCTTAAAAATATATATTTTAAGAATATATATTGGTGAATTTTTATTAGAAATATTATTCCGGAAAAATAAATACGAAAATTAAGTATAAGAATACTTAATAAACACAATAAGAATACATATTCTCGTATGTATAAATACACCGGAATACGCCACCAATCCTTGGCAAAAATACACAAGTCTATGAGTGCAAGAGTAATGATACCCATCCACGGGGAAAGGTATACATGTATACATACATAATGAAACAAGTTAAAATATATTATTTTAACAAATA
Organism: Helianthus annuus; assembly: GCF_002127325.2. Classification (NCBI taxonomy): domain Eukaryota; kingdom Viridiplantae; phylum Streptophyta; class Magnoliopsida; order Asterales; family Asteraceae; genus Helianthus; species Helianthus annuus. Next base: position 203,830,555 of record NC_035448.2, on the reverse strand, counting down.
TTCCAAAAATTAATAAATATAATTTAAGTTAAAATATTTATTATTTTAACAAATAATTATATACTTTGGAATAATATTATGACACAAAGAAATGTAACTCAAAGATAGTAAGTAAGACTAAAAGTCAAGGCACGACCCATCCGTGTAACAAACCGTAGCATGTTTGTAGGTAGTCGTGCGACGTAAAGGAAGCTTTGAGTTATTTGATCGAAGAACGCAAGACTGTGAGTTCATGTCCCCCTTTTCTTTTAACTGTTTTCGGTTTTATAACTTCGGGGGTGAAATACATGTTACAAATGATTACGATTACAAATGGTATGGTTAGCTAAGGAATGAACTGTTAGATCATGTGAATGGGTAGACGATTTACTTAAGACCATTAATCCTTGTATAAGGACCGAGGGGCATGAGTGATAGATCTATTGGGTGTTGCGAGCCCCGCCCATGAGCCTGCGGGTTGGACCATGTGGCGACTATGTCGTTCCCGCCGGATGGCCCGGTACGAAATACACATAAAGGATTGAGCCATTCCTACACCGTTGCACACATATTAATAGCCTTGCAAACCATTAATTGATCTGTTTCCTTGTTGCTTTCATACCGGTTTACAAATACATACATACATACATAAGTTTTACAAGGTTATTCGTGCACACATACAAAATACATGAACTCGCTCAACTTTTGTTGATGTTTTCAAACTACATGTATTTCAGGAAACTGATTATGGATCTGGCGGACGTACAAGATATCAAGTTGTGTCTTCAAATAAGTGATGTCATCCAGCACTAAAGGGTTTGAATCGTGTGTTTTATCCTTGATAGGATACATGGTTCAACGCCTCATTTTTACTAGCGTCTTTTGTGAAGTCCAGTATGGAACTTAAAACTCTGTTGTGTTGTATCGAAACTTGTAGTCTGTGTTTGGATTTAAGACAATGTTGGTTGTAATGTTTTGAAACTAAGTTATGGATGAACATCATGGTTTCTATCATATAGATGTTTGTTATGATTGAATGCAATGATATTAAGCAAGTCACACATAATCACGCTTCCGCAAAAGTCAGGGTGTGACAGTTAGTAGAATATCATGTTTTATAAATTTAAAACTTGACTAATGCGTAAAATGGGCTCAAAACATTAATAAAATCATATCACACCGAACGCACACCAACCTATCAACCATTTGATATAATGCACATTGACTAGACATCATCCATATTAAGCTCAGCAGGTTATCGTTACTACATTTTATTTTTGGACGACTATACTAATTTTCTGTAGACATATCCAATTTCCAAAAAGTCGCAAGTGTTTCAAACCTTTTGCCAACTTAACAAACAAATCCAAACTCAATTTGAATGACACATTAAACAGTTTCAGTGTGATAACGGTAAAGAATACGTTAATTACCCCATTTCATCAATTCTTCACTCATAACGACATGCTTTCTCGACTATCTTGCCCTCACACGTCAAGCCAAAATGGAAAATCCGAGCGGAAAATCCGTACCCTTTTACAATATGACACACACGATTTTAGCTCATGTATCATTACCAAATATTTTTTGGCACCATGCTCTTGAAACCGCCAACTACCTTCTAAACATCTTGCCTGACAAATCGTTACAAAACAAGACACCCACTGAATTGCTCTATCACCGCGTTCCGTCTTATGAAGACCTACATGTATTCGGGTGTCTTTGTTACCCCTTGCACCCTTCTACAACTATTCATAAACTCGATTAACGGTCCCGTCCGTGTGTATACCTAAGATACCCACCAACCCATAGGGGTTACAAATGTTTCGACTTGCAAACGAGACAAATCATACTCTGCCGACATGTGGTTTTTGACGAAACCACCTTTCCATTCACAAACACCATCCAACTCGTACCTTCATACGAGTTTTAAATTGACACCTTTCCCTCCCACTTTTGGCCTCACATTTAATCCACTACCACCACCCCTATGAATCAACCCACACCAACGGCCCAATCTGATACACATTCGCCTAGGCCCACATCCCCTCCTTTATCCCCTACGGCCCACTCCCCTAACCGAACCTCCCTGAAGCCCAACAACAAACAACTGAAGCCCCACCCAAACCTCTTCCCCAACCCCACATGTACCAACCGCCCAACCTGCATTAGTTGGTCTATCCCAAAACACCACTACCCACTCGACAACCGCTTCCGACCCGAACGCAACTGTACCCACTCACACCATGCGGATTCGTGGCATGGATGGTATAGTGAAACCAAAACAACATTTTAATCTTCACGCCCACACCATCCTACCCATTCCCAGAACCCCCGTTAGTGCACTGTCCGTACCGGAATGATTTAACGCCATGACTAATGAATACCATGCTTTTATTAAAAATACGACTTAGGAACTTGTTCCTAGATAACTACACTTGAATATTATACAGAGTATGTGGCTATTCAAGCATAAATTTAAATCCAATGGTAGCTTGGAAAGCTACAGCGCTAGGTTCTTACCAGCAGTTTAAGAATCTAACTGTCTTACACTCTATCACTAGAAGCAATAATTCAATGCAACAATGTAACTATTCAGCTGTTTTACTAACTACTGGCAGTTATATCATTTAATGAGTTGTTAGGGGTCGTTTCATGATGACGTCACCAGCAGTTCTCTTCTCATATATATATAGTTCTTTATACTCAATGTCATGTAACACTAAGAGCCAGAAGACATAAAAACTTAGTGAGAGAGAGATCACATGGTGAGGGGGAGTACACCTGTACCTTTGATTGTACTGTAAACCATTTTGAATGAAATCATTATGCAATCATTCCCAAATCCAACTGTGTTAATGATGATTTGTTTGTACAGTACCTTTGATTGTACTGTAAAATGAATTTCTAGAACAAAATACAAAGTTGGGGGTACGATTGACTGATACAAAGCTTGCTTAGTGGCGCAAGGTTTTACTCAAATTCCAGGACTTGATTATTTTCATACTTGTAGTCTGGTTATCAAAGCGTCAACCATTTGTATTATTCTTGCTCTTGCCACCATATACGGATGGTCGTTACATCAGTTCGATGTTAAAATGCCTTCCTAAATGGAAATCTCACCAAGACCATTCATATGGAACAACCACCGGGTTTCATGAATTCACACTATTCCGATCACGTGTGTCGGCTTCAAAAAGCTATATATGGCCTCAAATAAGCTACTTGAGCATGGTTTCAAAGTCTAAGCACGTGCTTGACTAAAAATGGTTTTCATTGCAGCCAAGATGACACGTCTCTTTTTATATTTAAGAGAGATATTGTGCTTCTCTGTCTTTTTGTTTATGTTAATGATATTCTCCTCACTAGTAATGATAGTTTTTATATACAGGCCTTTATCACTCAACTACACAAGGAATTTGCCATTAAAGACTTGGGGACTTTGGGTTATTTCTTAGGCCTTGTGGTCACACACACTAGCTCAGGCTTGTTTGTAAGCCAAGAAAAGTATGTCTATGACATTTTGTCTCCGGCTAGTCTTTTAGATACCAAATCATTTGCCACCCTTCTCGCTACATCTGATACATTTGTCTCCTATGGTGTGACAACTGTCAAATTTGCATGCATCCATACAATTAATTAACTATGATTAGTGCTTAATGGCTGTGCTAAATTACAATTAATCATTTAAACTGCTTTCTGATTGCTGCATCATACTTACATGTGCATCACATATTGCATACTGTCACATCATTTATCACATACAAACTTTAGTGACATAAATGATGCACAAAGCACAGTTGGTACAATTAGCGGATAACTCAGAAAAATGCTGACGATGTCAGTACATAGACAAACATTGATTTGAGACCCCGTAAGGGCCAGAGACAAGGTACTACACTAGTATGGAGTGCAGGGAAGTAAGGACCATAAAACTGCATCACTAGGTGATAGTTTAAGTGCCGGAAAGTGCCTAAAACCCACTAAAAGTGCAGAATTCTGCATATTTAAGCAAAATTCAGCTTTTTAACGGGCTAGTAATGTGCAATAATATGGCAAAATGGTCCTGAATGCTTTCCTAAGTGTCGGGAATTAAAAGTGTCACAAAAGGGTAGTTAAAAGTCATTAAACGGAATAGTTTGACACTTTAATGAACCGGTATCTAACCGAACAACCGGACATTACCCGAAACACCAAAATTATACTAGAAGCATTGTTTTAATGTATCTAAGCTAGTTATGATCCCCGAACATCATAACACCCCACTAAAAATATCTAGTAAATAACACTTGCAACTAACACTTGAAATGGAACCTTAATCTAACTACATGGTTCAATTTTACACTTAACCCCCCCCCCTGACAGTAATCGGTTCAAGTTGGCCCACCATAATCCTCTCAAGATCTTGCATGATCTTCCTAAATCTTCCTTAGATTACTTAAAGATTATGTTGTGTACTATAAGGACATATGATCCAATGGTTAATGAGCTAATGTTGGATATAAGTATGAACCTCTAGAACCATAACTCATCATTCTCAATATCACACAACACACCCACCCTTCTCTTCCTCTCTTCTTGGCTTCGGCCGAGATTAACCCCACCACAACCACCATCATTCATTCATCATCAATCAATTCCAAGCTTAAACAAAGGTGCTAGAGAGTGTATAAGGAAGCTTGGAGCTTTCAGAAGTTGAAGGACCTTCACCGTTTGCTTTTATCCACTTCATTTACCTCTTGATCATCCCTAGCCTTGAGCTAGTAGTAAGATCTCATACTCTTCATTTTACATCTATATTGAGTGGTTAAAAGATGTTACTTGATGAATACTTGAAGAACACTAAAGAACATAAGCTTGATAAATGAAGAAATCTTGATGAACTATGTTGTTTAAGTATTGTTTTGCTTCTTGATGGTTGATTCTTGTGTTTATGATGTTAGACATCATATGGAACTCACTAGATTATGATTAAACACATGATCTAGCAAGTAGAGGTGGTGATCTTGTGAAAGATCAAGATCATCATACTTTATGTAGACATGAACTTGAATAATAAAAAAAATGTTTTCATATGTGAAGATGATTTAAACACAATACAAGTCTTGTAAATGGGTGACTTCAAGAAATATTTTCTCAAGAAACTAAAGTTATACACAAGATTTACATAATCATGGATTTTAAAGAAAGTAACTATGTTTTTAGTGGTGAATCAAGTATAGAAATACATTGTTAACAAGAAAAATACAAGAAGAGTAATTTTTGAAAAATCATCATACAAGTTGTAGAGATCTAAAATCTTCAAGAATGATGTTATTAAATAAATAATCATATTTTTAAGGGTAACTAGGCTTACTAAAAACACTAGTAAGTTACTACAAGTTTTTATGAAAGTTCAAGTTCATGTTGTTATGTAAATAACCTTGTTTTGGCACTTGGTAAGTGTTGGTTAAATTGTTGATTGTTTGTGATGATTTTAAAAAGAATATGATATGCTTTGATAGCATGGACACCTCCATTTTTAGGTGAAACTATGGCAAAATTTTCTAAAAATATAAACACTTAGAAAAATGTTTTCTAACAAATGTTTACAAGTGTATTTTAGCCATGGGTTTTAATATGAACTTTGCCATAATTTTTGTTACAAAAATACAAATATTGCAGGTTGGTTTCTATAAATAAAAATGGGCAAATATATATTTAGAATATATATATATATATACATTAAAGACATGATGTGTGTGAATACTTGTATACTTCATGTATTAACTATATTATCTTAGGGATAAAATAATATGACTTGACAAAATACCCAGAATTTACAATCCAGAATATTACCAAAAATCACAAAGGAATAAATATAAGTTACACACATAATATTGTGGAACCGAATGATAGAACATAAGTTATAAAATATTCCGGGATATACCATTGTAAATATATTTTTGGTAAATATTATTTTGGATACTGAAGAAACACAGAACTAATTAGGTGACTAATCAGTTTGGTTTATGTTTCTATCGTAGTGGTTAATCTTCTTATGATTTATCTGAGCTCCGGCCTTGAAGTTTAACCCTACAAAACAGAACACCGTTACTCGTTAAGAGGGGAATGTGGGGGTTTCCTTCTTAACCGGGCTCCGGCGTGAGAATAAGCGACTGCTTTGGGAGGATAATCAAGTATTAAGAGTGAGAGTAGAGGGAGTGGAATGTTTAACCTGTGGAGTGAGGTCTCTATTTATAGCCGGAGAGGTGTAAGAGGATATGGGCTGATGGGCCTTGGGCCAGTAATTGACAACATAATGGACATGCTATTTGTCTCACTGGTGTCGACCGTTAGTGGTTTCTAGAAGCTCTCCGGCGCTGGCGCGCCTTGATTGGAGCCACGTGTCATTGTTGTCGGCCGTGTCGTCCTTCTGCCATCAACAGACAAGTGGAGATCGTGGGACAGGTGTCTCCGTCCTCTGATTGGTGCCACGTAGGCGTCCTTAAGTACTTCTCGTCAGACGATCGTGGCGCACGATTGAACAGAGCCTGCTGGATGTTCATTGGCTCCTTTTCTCTGCCACTTGTACTCTTTGTACCTTCATACTCTGGGCACGCGCTGTAACTTTTGTGTGAGTTGTGCGGGCTTGCAGGCAGTGAAGGCTCTTGTCAGATTGCTAAGTGTCGTAATTGTAGTTCTATTCTAACTGGGCCTCGCGCCTCTTCGTGGGATGTGTCAGTACACGCGCGAGGTTGCGTTAGCAATAATATTGTTGAATAAGAAGTATGGCCTTTGCGCAGCCTTGATGAAGGACTGCGCAACTTTTTTGGGGCCATACCCCTTCAAGTCCCCCCAGTCCAGTGCTGCACCATGCGCAAGGCAAGTGGTTGGAGCTCTGGACTTAGAAAAAGAAAATTATAGAGATTTCTTGTTTTGGGTTTATAGGCGCGCGCGTATAAGAGCCGGTGATTATTACGGCGCGACTGTACATTTGTTAGCTGATTGTTGCCCATTGAGGAAGCTGTTGCGCGGGTATCTTGTGTACATGGTAGATTACGCGCTTCTGGGTAACTTCTTTGTTAAGTGTTGGGAGATTTGGGCGGGAAATTCATCGAAATTTGAATTCTGACGGTTTGGTGACATAAGTCGTTGACTGACGCTTGAGTTGACTCCTGTCACGGATGTCATCATGCCGACTGCGACGGTTACACTTTCTGTCAGGAGAGTGAGGCCCCGCGCGTGGTAACCGTCACCCCTGCTTTTACGCGTGACGTGGCATCTTCTGGTTGGCCAGGAGAGCGGCGAGTGCGGCACGTTTACCCATCGCATTAAATGTGATGGTGAAGGGGTAAGGTCCCAAAAACCTCATAATAAGTGCTGGGACCATACCACAACCTTAACTTTCAGCCTGGCACCTTGCTCGGCCGTGCACTGGTCTCACAAAAAGAAAGTCTTAAAAGGCCTACAACAGTCAACACTCGCGCCCAAAGGGAACCACCAAGCCTTGCGCCGTTCCTACACAAAACAAAGGATGAGAATCCGAAGTCAGATACTTCCGCTTAATATCCAGACTTGGGATTTATTCACCTGTTTCCACACGATAAGGTGTCACACCAGATTGCAGCAGTAATCTTCTAGAAATAATACAATCGTGCACCACCAAGACGGTTACAACCGTCTGGACACGTGTCACTATATCAGTCATCCCTAAATTCACAACGAATGCATGCAAATGAAGAGTAATCTCCACTTAAGTCACTTTACACGTGGCTAATCCCTAGCCTTTGATCTAAACCACGATCCGTGTGCTATCACGTCGGATCAAGGAGTATTAACGGAAGGAAACATAACCGCTTACGGGGTTAGCATCTTCCGTCTCTTTTTCACTAACGGGTTTTCCCGCCTTTAAACGACTCCCGGCTATAAATACGAGAAAAATCAGGTATGAATACAAGTTACACACACTTCTCAAATACATCTTCTTCTTCATTACCAATACTTATTCTCACACCGGAGTCGGGTCAAGGAGAGAACCCTCTTCTCCCCTTGGCGAGGCTAACGGTGTTCTTTTTTTGCAGAATTACCGGAGAAGAAGGTATGTTAGACCTGAATCGATCGAGTGGAAACCAACCTTTTTTATGCGGATTCAAACCCCCTAGATATCTCGGTTCCGACCATTTATCTAGTGTTTCTTCAGATGGGTATATATATTCGATAGAGGTGAGAGGAAACGACTCATCTTATGCTCTTTTCTACTCGTTTCTCTCTAATCTTCATATCTTCTTCAAATCTTCAAGCCTGTGTAGCAGTTCTTCAAGTTCTTCATACTTGAATTTCTTGAATATTCAACTGTTCTTCAACAACTCCAATGGCAGAAGAGCATGCTGAAGATAATCCCGGAGAAGAGGGGCCAGTCCCAGTTCTCCGGTGGGACTTAGGCTTGTTTGAGCAGATCGTTAGGAGTTTCCGGTTTCCACCGGAATTGGATGCACGATATCCGGCCCAGAATCAGACGGCCGCCGACGCATCGCCGGGTTATATTACATTATTCGAAGACTTCTTCCTTCAAGGCAACTTTCGGCTACCGGCGACGAACTTCATGGGGAACATTCTGCACTTCTACAACTTTCATATTTCACAGATGAGCCCTCCCAGGATGGTTAGGGTTCGTCATTTCGAGTTCCTATGCCGAGCCCATGGCATTGAGCCTTCTGTTGAGAAGTTCCGGGCCTTTTATCAGCTTCAACGGACTATGGGCTTCTTTTCTTTTGCCAGCCGTGGTGCTGCAAGGAAGATCTTGTTAAACCCACCGAAGAGTTTCCACGATTGGAAACCTAAATTTTTCTTTATTCGAGAGGAGGTGCTTCCGATTGCCATGCCTTTCCGGGATTGGAGCGAGCCGGTGTTGAAAGAGGATCTTCCGATTCCAAAACACGAAAGGTGGTATCAACAACTAACTCCCACCCCTAACCGGGTATTTGGGGAGAATGTATTAGTTGCGGAGCGCATGAGTGACCGATGGTCACCTGATAGCGAGGAAGTTCCAGTCTTAAAGATTGGTGATCAAGGTCAGTGATTTCCTTAATTTCCCTGATTCCATGCTTCATGCCTTATTTTACTTATACGTTTTGATGTGTAGAGGCGCACTTGTATCAAGCTGCTTTCGCTACTTTTGGAGGGTCAATGGGCGTGCGCCCACTTTGGGATGAGGAGGAGCGCTGGTATGAGCAGATTAGGGGCAATTTCATGTATCCAGTGGCTGATGCTTTTGCCGAGCCACCGACGGCAACTGAAGGTGCGCCTATACCTAACCCTCGACCCTTGCGCTCTGTGACTTCTGCTGGGAAAGAAGTTGTTTATCTTTCCAGCGAGGAGTCCGTGCGATCATCAAATGGGGAATTAAGTCCATGGTCTCAAATCTTTGCAGGTGTGCTGCGCGATTTGGGGATAGACCCGGAAGAGAAGAAGAAGAAACCTCCGAAGAAGAAGAAGGTTATCAACTTGGACCCTGAGGTGACCAGCAAAGGAGCTGGGAGTAGCCGCGCAACTGTTGCTGCTACTGACAAAGGTACTTTCCGCCTTCGTCAAAGTAACCTTGAAGACTATGTTACTATCAGTGATTCACTCGAGGGTTTATCGCATATAGGAGAGACGAGAACCGGAGCAGGAGGCTCTAAGAGTTCAGGGAGCGCGGGCTCCCGTAATCCAGATGCGGGGGCTACCCCGTCGTCTGGCGCGCAGGAAAGGGGTGATGAAGAAGAGACGCCAGAAGAGCCTGCAGTGCAATTGATAAGGAAAAGGAGCCGGGAGGCTGCGCTTGGGGCCGCTGCATTGCCGAAAACAGGCGAGGCTCCTTTGATTGGGAAGAAGAGCAACTTGCGCTCACTCTACAGGTTCTCCCCTAGTTAGTATCTTGTTTACTTCCACTTGCAATATTCTCCTGTCTAGTACTCTATCCTTGCAGAGGCTGAAAAGAAGAAGCCTGAAAAGGGCATTACCATCACAGATCCTTTGGAGCCGGCACAGAAAAAGTCTCGGCCTACCAAAGTCACCATCAAGCCGTATATTTCTTCTCAGTCTGCAAAGGGGAAACAGAAGGGGGCTGAGAAGCCTGTTCGTGAAAAAGAGGTTGCGAGAGAGAGAGTTGTTGAGAAGATCGCTGAGAAGCCGCCTACTAGGCCGGGGGATCCTGAGGTCATCGCCCCCATTACCACTGATTCGGCGCAGGGGTCGGGGCCCACTCCTGTCACTGAGCATGCGCAGCTCATTACTAAGAAGGAGAAAACTTCGGAGGGGAAGAAGCATGTTGAGCCTTCGCCGAGTGCTGCCCATGTCCAGACTGGTCCGGCGGTTACGGAGCAGGCTACTGCTGCTGCTGGTGGGAGCGCTGGCTTTGTTGCCGGCCAAGCTGGCGCGGGGAGTCGTGGTGAATCGCTTCATGCTCCCATAGGTCTGATGGACACTTTGGGAGATGTTTATTATAAGTCTTACACCGAAGACAGTCGAGGTGAAGCGCTTCATCAGCCTCCATGGGGCCTTAAACAGAAGGATACTTTTCTAGAATTCACTCCCTGCCGCGATTGGCTTCTCAACTCTATCCCTCCTGGTGAGGTGAATCGTCAAAGAGAGCGAACCCACAGCGCGCTTTATCATGCATATGTTGTTGGTGAAGCCAACACTCGCGCTGCTAACCATCAAATCGTTCGCGAATGGCGAACTATGGTTAGAGAGAGAGATGAGTGGGAGAAGTATCGCGAGAGATTGTTGAAGCAGGTGAAAGCCTATGAGAGGTCGAAGGCTGCCTTTGAAGAGGAGAGGGCGAAGTTTGAAGCAGATAAGAAGGGTGAAGAATGAGGCCGTGAAGGCCTTAGAAACAAACTCCGTGCTGCTGAAGAGCTCCTCTCAAAGGAGCGTGCTGAGTGGAAGGCTATATGCGCCAAGGATAACGAGCGCATGTATGCGGCTCGGTCCAAGATCACCGAGCTTGAAGGCCAAGTTGCAGATCTGAAAAAGAAGGTTTAGAGCGCGCAAGCTGATCGAGAACAAGCCGAGGTATGTTAACTGCCCTGTGTTGCTTAGCTTTTAGTTTGTTTAAAAGTCTTCTAAGTCTTGTTTTCTATAGACTGAGCTGAAGGCGCAGGTAGCTGGCAAGGATAGAGATTTACTTTCTAAGGACGTTGATATCGCTGAGATGAAACGTCGTCTGCGCGAGTAGATCGAAAGGAGCGAGTCCTTGGAAATTGATCTCGAAGCTGAAAAATCCAAAGTTGCCACTGCCGAAGAAGCGAAACAGAAGGCTGAGGAAGCGCGAGCCATTAGCACCACTGCTCTTAATGTGGCATAGAATAACTATTCTGAGGCCCCAAAAAAGTATGTCATATTTTCGACAAAGAGAAAATGATTTTTGTTATTATTACAAAGTATGTCATATTTTCGACAAAGAGAAAATATGTTATTTTGGAAGTAAAAATATATTTTCCTGTAGTATTTAGAAGATATATGATTTTTGGGAAAAAATATATATTTTCTGGAAATACAGTATTTTTTGACAAAATAAGTTTATATATATAATTTCTAAGTAAGACTTGAAAATATATTGTTTTGGGAATATATTGGATATTTATGAAGAAAATACGTACACACCGGAATACGACACCAATACGTGGCAAAATATACAAATACAAATACGAATATACCCATCCTTGGGAAGGAAGTATGAATACAAATACTTGAGAAGTATTGTTACAAAATACTGATTAAACAATTTTTCCAAATTTAAATATTATTGAAAGTTAAAATAATTATTATTTTAACAAATAATTATAACTTGGAATAATATCAGAAACGTAACTAAAAAACGTAAATACTAAGGCAAGGCACGGCCCGTTCGTCTAATAGACGTTAGTACATTGTAGGTAGTCGTGTTTGCTGAGGAGATTTGAGTTATGAGTACTGAAGACGCAAAACAGTGAGTTCATGTCCCCCTTTTCTTTTAACTGTTTTCAGTGTTATACTTAGGGGGTGAAATACATGTTACGATTATTACAAACGTTTTATACATGGTATGGTTAGCTAAGGAGGGTTACTGCTAGATCATGTGAATGGGTAGGGCGATTAAGGCCATCAATCCTCGTTGTAGGACTGAGAGGCATGAGTGATAGATCTATTTGGGTGTAGCGAGCCCTACCCGTGAGTCCGTCGAGTGGACCATGTGGTGACTATGTCTTACAGCCGGAGGCCCGGTGCAAGTCTGCTAGGTTTGAGTCTTCCTGCATCACTTTACACATACCATTGGCTTTGCAACCCAGTGGTGATCTGTTTTTCCTTATTGCTGCATACCAGGGACTTACATACATACTTACAACATTTCAAAGGTTTATACATACACACAAACGAACACATGAACTCGCTCAACTTTTTTTGATGTTTTTCAAACTACATGTATTTCAGGGAAATTGTAAAGTGGATCTAGCGGGCGTTGGAAGTTTTTATGCTGCGTTAAGAATAAAGATGTCATCCATGGTCTTTGAGTTTGGTTAGTGTGTCTTATTCCTGGACGAGACACGTCTTCCAAACCTTGGTGTTAGTCAATATCTTTTGACGAGTCCTTAATGAACTCATAAACAATTTGTACAATTTGTAAAACTTGAATTTGAAGTCTACGTTTTAAAACGATGTTGTTATGTTTTAAACTTATTTAATGGATGACAAACCTATGGTTTTATCATATAATTGATGTTATGATTGAATGCAATGATATTAAGAAAGTCACACCATAATCACGCTTCCGCAAAAGTCAGGGTGTGACATATGGTGTATCATTTCATGATCCCACTTTTTACAGATCTCTGGTTGGTGCTATTCAATATCTTACCATTACTCATCTTGATCTCTCTTATGCAGTTAGTTAAGAAAGTCAACATTTAAAGTCGCCTACTATAGCTCACTTTCAATGGGTCAAGCGTATTTTGCACTATGTTAAGGGCACACTTGAATTTGGTTTAACATTTGACAGACCCGTTACAACTACCCTAGTCGGCTACTATGATGTTGATTGGGCTAGGTGCATTGAGACACAAACTCAACATATGGTTATTCTATCTTTTTTTTTTGAACGGCAAATATGGATCACTGACGGACCACTGGAGTATCATCGTGCCACCAGCAGAACCACCCGATCATATCCATCTCCACTAGGCAATAATGCCTATACACCAATTCAGGAGGAAACCCAATAAATCTGGGAAAAACCCCCTTTGTAGGAATCGAACCCATGACCTAATGATCATAAGCTTATCCCACCCCCAATACAACTAGGCTATAATTCCATAGGTAATATGGTTATTCTATCTATCTTGGTGGAAACATTGTACCTTGGAGTGGTAAAAACCTACTGTATTTAGATCCAGTTGCGAATCAGAATATCAGGATATGACAAATACAACAGTTGAAATCATATGGATTACCTATCTTCTCTGTGATCTTCATGCCTTACCTCATCATCATCCAACACTTTTGTGTGACAACAAGAGTGCTATCTTCTTGACACAAAATCAGGTGTCTTATAAACGGGCCAAACACATTGACATTGACTCTCACTTTGTTCGTTAGCTCGTCTCCTATAGATGTTTGTATACAAAATTTGTTCCTACCATTCTCCAGGTTGTTGAAGTATTCACAAAAAGCTTACAAGGACCGCTGTTTGAAGGCTTTCGTACTATGCTTCATGTTGGCCTCCCACCAGCTTGATTGAAGAGGGGGGGAGGGGGGGGGGGAGGAGGGGTGATAGAATCCCGTGACTTATGCAATCAGTTCCTAAACTTATGTTATTAGATTATAGTCTAAATCTTTTATTTTAGGTTAGACTTAATCATAGGAAATCTTCTCTGTATATGCATGTAAAGATAGTATTGAGAAAATCAATTCAACATTTTATTTTATTAATAGTTGGACTCTCAAAATCCAAATCACTGGAGGTCGGACTTTTAAAACTCCAATATTTACGTCAAAAAATTCAGAAGTTTTCAATAAAATTAACACTACGAGCGAAAAATCGGTGAAGGTTGGGTACCCCCAGGCCACCAAGAAGATCAGCCCATGATGACAATTTAACACTATGTTAATGCATGGTTGATCGTATGCTCACCCCATTTGGAAACAAAAAGGAATGATGTCGTTTTATGTATTAACATGCGAGATATCATGTTGGATATTACGTGCACTGAAGTCGCAATTTTTGTTGATTTTACCTATTTTAATTTTAAAACAGGTTGGATTAATCATGTAATCGTCTAATCGAATAATTTATAGAAATGAGTATCACACCAGGTGTATACGATTTTGTTTTCGACATCTATATACATGCTACAATGTATCAACGTTATGATTAAATGTTGATTTCTTGTATCACAAACATAAATACCCAAACGACCAAACTTAAAAAAAGATATTAATTGTTTGTCCTACTACACGATTAGCTTTATTTGGTGTGCATGTGTGTGTGGTGGGTGTGGCCGTGTGGATGTTGTGGGGGAGGCACGCACAACATCGTTAACCAGGGATCCCATTAATTACACATAGTGTTTTTATTAAAGTCAATGATCAGAATCAAGTATTTTAGAGGGACATGACATAATTATGACAGGTAATTCACATTGTTTAAAGTTATGTTTGAACTCTTGTTTAGATCGTAGTCAAATAAAGTTAAACAGACAAATAAAAAACATACACGAAAGTGTATTAAAGTGGCCGTGTTAATGCAATCAGGAGCGCAGCTTTGTAGGGGCCGGGGGCGCTTGACTCCTGAACTTTTCGCTCAGTAGTGTACAGTGTGTAGTTTTCGTATAGAATTTTTTTAGATATATACGTTTTCGACCCCCCGGTCAGCAGGGCCGGCTCCATAGGCTTGGCAACCTAGGCACGGGCCTAGGGCCACCAAAAAAATAAGGGCCTCCAGGTTTTAGAAAGGTTTTATATAGAGTACATGTATTGGGCCCAAATAAATATGTTTATTTCAAAACTAAACTGATTTTTCATTGAAGTAGCCCAATATAAATATTGTTTAGCAAACAAAGGCCAAGTTTAAAAACCCGTTTCGCCTTGATTTCCAATTGTTACAACACAACAACAATCGACCTAATCGTCAATATTTAGTGGCCTAAAGCCTCTAAATACAGCCGCAATCATCGTTCTCACTTCCCATCGCAACCGGCTTTCAATTTCTAGGCTATCGGCTATCACTAGACCAAAAATTAAGGGTAATCACCCATTGCATCGGGATTGGAGAAGAGTTTATCGGCAAAATTAGGGCCCATAATTCATAGTTCGCTTAGGGTTTCCAAAAATATAGGAACGGCCCTGCTGGTCAGAAATCTCAAGAAATCTCAAGCTTCGCCACTGAATGCAATGAAGGGTAGAACCTCACAGAAATTTAAAGACTGTATCACGTGAACCTGAACATGATACAAGATTTTACAGATTGACACAAACACAAACACAAACACGAACCCTTTAACCCGAAATATTATTACTTGAAATTTACAGATTTACAACTAAATATATAAACATATATATGATAATTACGTTTAATCTATATAATCTTAGTATCTTACATTCATTTTCCGTTGATCTTTTAAATTATGCATAAAACGGTCAACCAGCTTATGTTAGATGTAACTCTTTTTTTTAATGTATAAAAATAAACGAGTCAACCTGCAAAACCTGTTTAGTTCATCCCAAACAAGACTCAAAATTGCATCCTTACTCAAAGTTGAAGACTCAAGTTGTGGACATTTCCAAAGCAAAATTTATTCAAGCTGAAGATCAACTGCAGTGCTCAAGATCTAATGATCAAGAATTGAATTTTTATGTTGATAAATATTTAGACATCACATGACATGAAGTGAGTTGTCAACTATATACGTATGTCGTCCATGAAAGCACTCCTCTACACCGGTATTGCACGGCTTCACTCGTCATTGGATATTTTATATTCTGATTAGTGAAAATACTATAGAACGTTTTATCTTGGATATTGTGTGTGAGAAATACAGTAGAAAATTTGCTATGATAAATTGTAGTGTGTTTTCTAATAAATATTAATTAGGATCTTTACTATGAATCTCATAGTTCTATGAGAACATGTGTAGTGGTGGAACAAAATAATGCCTCCATCATTGGGCATTATCCGATACGTGGCATCCCAGTCAGCATGGGGCATTATAGCAAAAGTGCCGTAGTGGGGCATTATGCCAATAACGCCCCTTTCAATCAATAAACAATTATTTTTTATAGAGAAAAAAAATGGCACCTTTACACTTGAAAGTCTCCCATTGGCCACATCCATTATTGCACATCCAATTTAGCGTTTTAATTAAAACGCCGGCTTGCAACTTTTTGAATTATAACGCCGGGTGTAGTGGGGGGAGGGGCGTTTTGGGGCGTTTTTTTTCAATTTTTTTTAAAATCACGTCCCACTATGGGTGGTCTGAAAGTTTAACTCCATTGATAATATTAACACCGTTACCTATGCTTTGGAGTACTTTGCTTAAAAACAAATTCCCTATCCACAATATTAACTTTGATCTCAAAATTTGTTATACTTATTAAAAACCATATGAATACAGGAATACAAAAAGTAGGTTTTATTTTAATAATAATGTTTTTAATTTTATCGATTGTAGTGTCTTTAACCCATTTCGTTTTCACTTAATTTAATTTTTCTTTAATAACTTGCACTCATTAACTCTATTTTCAAAAACTGAATACGTAAATATGTTTATTTATTTATTTATTTATTTTTAATATTTTAGTATAAATTTTGTTAAAAACAAAATTGTATTAAAAATGTAGTTTTTAAGCTACAACCAAATGGACCGGAACTTTTTTTATAATATATTAGATATTTAAGTTTCAACCTCATCCTTATATTTTGAATAATATATGCGTATAAACCACTTAGTTTTCATTTGATTCGATTTTTCAATAATAACTTGTGTTCTTTTACTTTTTAAAATAAGTGAACACAACTATGTTTTTTTTTTTCGACATTCCGTTAACTTTTTTTTGTTAAAAACGAAGTTGTATTCATTATAAACTCTTATATTGATATCGTAAGTTATGACAATCGTCGATACCATATTGATGTCATGACGAACGAATCAATACAGATATCGTTGCCGGTATCTGCATTATCGGAACAAGTGTTGGTATCGGTGTTTATGGTTTTCAATGGATGTAAATCCTTTAAGGCATATAATGACTTTATTTTTGTGGTTTTCACTTTTGGTTACTATACCAAGTGCCCATACCGTGTCAGTGCCATAACAAACCGAATTGATGCCAATGGAATTACCACCTCGTAGGTCGTCATGAACACTGACATTTTTTGAGTTTTAGTTTCACCCCTTATATTATAAACAATATACATTGTTAACGTATTGAGTTTTAATTTAATTTTTCTGGTTTTAGCTTCTTAACTGAATACGTTGTATTCCAAGATATAAGCTTTATTGAAAACAAAGTTGTATTCAAATTTGATATCATAAACTATACTTAATACTAAAACCGTACCAGTACCAGTACCGTAACGAACCGAACTAATGCCCACCGAAAACGAGTGCCTGCTTCATCAAGCACGAGAATCCCACAAGTTATACTCATACACATACCAATATGATGGGACGAATATAAAAATTAGATCTGCATTTGTTTCTTCTTGTACACAAGGGTGAAGACCATAATTTGGTTTAAAATTGGAACTCATTTTCTTCATTACATTCAGCTTTTTGTTCTTAGTTTTTATATAACAAACGTGTTTTATATTTTTTGGGTTTAAATTGTATTGATTTGGATTATAAATTTATTTTAATGTTTAAGGTTTGTCATATTTTTATGTAACATAAACGAACACTACTAATCATGTTGTGTTAACTTTATTATCATTATTCTTTTTAAAGGATAGCACGGACAAATATAGTGAAGTTAATGATATTTCAAGTTGTGGACAACCATTGTTGGAGATTAAGCTTGTGGGGATTTTTGCCCCTCCTATGATAAATTGTTGGTAATGTCCCTTGATGAGTAACAATTATTGTAGAAACTAGCTATAGGTTGATAACAAATCATGTGAATTTACTATTAAGATGACATCTATACTATACTTAAATCTTTTCTATGCAAAGCAATTTTGTACCAAATTGAACAAAAGTTAATGCAAATATGCACTCAAGATCATCCCCAAACTTTGTAAAATTATATTATCATCCCCAAACTTTGTAAAATTATATTTTTAGAAATCAACAATTTGTAAGCGAATATCGTTACTACTTTCCCTCTCTCAAAAGCAGGGGCGGTTCTTAGAAGGCCACTGACAGGGCTACGGCCTGGGTAAGTTTTTCGGCCGTAGTGCTAATTTTCCGCATTTCGATCGAAATTTTTTATATATACTATGTTTGGCCCGGGCTTGCCCGGACATTTTTTAGTGCCCGTGTCTTTCGGCCCTGACACGTTTAATGAGCAAGATCCACCACTGCTCAAAAGTATTTCCAACATTTAAATATCTCTTTAATTTCATAAATGACTAAACGCTACGCATTAATCATATAAGATGAACACAATACTTGTAAGGCGCTACTCCACCCGCTAGCCAAGAGCAAACTAAAACTTGAACCTCTGACCTGCATCAGACTAACTTATATATGCAAAAGTCAACGACGTTAAGCGAGTGTTAGTAGTTAAGTTTAAATATTTATTTTGACATTAAAACACTTTATCCCATCGCAAAACTTCTGGTTATAAAAACTCGAAACCATTTTGATCACACAATTGCCCCGACCCATAGCCACTAATTAAAAGCACGTCACCCACACCAACCCATAACTCTAACTCAGGGTCGTTCCAACGTTTTTGGAGACCTAAGCGAACTATGAAGTGAGGTCCTAATTTCACCCATAAATTCTACTCCAATCCCGACGAGCCCGATGCCATGCGTGATTAGCGTTACCTTTTCGTCTAGCGATGGCCAATAGCTTAGAAATTGAAAGCAGGTTGTGATGGGAAGGAATGATATGATGATCGAACCTGTACTTTAGGGGCTTTAGGCCGCTGAATAATGACGATTAGGTCAATGGTTGTTGTTATGTTGTAATAGCTGGAAATTAATACGAAATGATCATTGAAACTTGGCCTTTTTTGCTAAACAATATATATTCTAGGTTCTTCAATGAAGAACTGATTTAGTTTTGAAATAAACTTATTTATGTGGGCCTAATAAATATACTATATATAAAAGCTTTCTAAAAACTTGGAGGCCCTTATATTTTGGTGGCCGTAGGCCCGTGCCTAGACTGGCAAGTCCATAGAGCCGGCCTTGCTCTAACTCATAACACCTACAGACAACCCCCTCTTTGGGTCTGATAACTCATTTGTCGTTAAGTATGAAACTCTTATATACACGTCTCAAATCATACAAGGCACTCCTTAGTACAAACTACAACAACTCTAGATTAACATCATTCATCAATTACACAACACCCCCACAAGTTTGGCGAGTGCAAACACATAAGATGGGCACTTAACGCACAATTTGGTCAAATCACAAAGAAGTGACCTGAACTCTTCCTTGTTTTGTCGCCATAGGACAACCGTCTTTAGGAAACGTCAATAACATCATTTACCGAAGGCCTGTCTCAGTCTCAGCTTGTCACGTATATGTGACTATCTCCACATAACTTTTATCATTGCCACTAAGGCATCAATATCACAACGAAAATGTGACCCTCATTTTAACACCTCCAGAGTGCTTCGACATTCACTAACACATAGACACACACAAGAGTTGGACACACGCCAATTCTCTTGACACCCACTAACCTTTTAAATTCATCATCAACCTCGTCCCATTCCCCCTTAGAACACACGCACATGATACATTCCAATTAACGTATTACTTCAATAACTCAACTCATACACGCTCACCCTTTGGTGGGGACCCGACACCTCTAAACGTTTACACATACATTGTCATTAACGTATTACCTCAAAAACTACACTCATACACGCTTACCCTATAGTGAGGACCCGCCACCTTTAATCGTTTTCACATCACTATCCCATATTTCTGCCCTACCTCATCTAGGCCTGAAAAATTACTTGACTATCAAATCAAGACACTTCACGACACAAGTCCTGCAACATCACTAACCCATGTGGTATCACGTACATGCAACCTCATTATTTCTCTTATACAAAATTACACATCTCAACCAACACAAACCCACTCAAGGCAAATCAAAACGACCCAACCCATGGGAAAACTTTATAAATCACCTTGAACACCAAAACTCATCATTAAACAAAAACCACGCACACACACACATGTATGCTAGCCTAAAAATATATAAAAAGGGCATTTAGAAACTCACCGATTACGAACTTTCGTATCCCCAAGTTGTAGACCGTCCATACGTGCTTAAATCCTGAACGTGTTGTCACGTGAACACGATCACCCTACATTCATGCATGTGTCTCAATGAACACACACTCCGATATCCAATACACCAAAACCTGATTACCCATCGAACATTTGTCCTACAAAACCCTTGTTTCACGAATATAATCAATCGAGTCACCATGAACCGTTTAGAATACGACTACCCAAATCGGATCCACTCTATGCAAAACCCTAGCCACCATTAACCATCGATTGATATCACCACCGGCAACTCTCACCACTAGCAACCCTATCACCACCACAAGCCGCTGCTACCCGTGTGTCCAAACAACCTCCCCCCCCCCCCGGCACCCCCGCCATCATCACCACCGATTCCTCCGGTGACCACCATCATAGTGTCACCTACCCTCATCGACCTCCCCATCACATTCGTAACTATCACCACCACCGAACCCATCTAAAAACCGATCCCCACATGAATGGAATACATAATGCGCAATTAAATGTAACTGGAAATTACTTTAATAGCGATTTGGAGGACGAAACACCAACCTATGCTCGATTTCCTCCTCCTATCTCTCTCCTTGTTGTCGTTGCACACTCCTATGGCCTATATTATGGCCCTAGGGTTTCACCTGTGGTGTTTTTAATAAACAATGTTACATTTGGGTCCTCTAAATTCGATCTTGTGCGTCCTATACCCAAAGTTATTCCACCAAACTTAAATTTAACGACAATTACCGTCTCATATATTGTAATGATTTAAAGGCGACTTTAAAAGGGGTGATTTTGGGGATTTCAGAAGATAAATTGGAATGAGATCTTGAAGAAGAATTTTGGTTAAAAGTGTTTGAAAGTATATCGATCGTAATATTTTACCAGGTGGGAACTGTCCTATGTGGTGGAACAAGTTTGTGCCAAGGAAAGTTAACGTTTGTTTGGAGGTGGCTTCTGGATCGGCTACCTACTAGGTTAAATCTTAGTAAAATAGGCTTTGATATTCCACATATTGTTAATTTGCCGGGTTTGTTTAGTGGAGTCGGTGAATCATGTTTTTGGAGATTGTACTATTGCGTCTAAATTATGGAAGGGAATTCGTAGATGGCTTGATATATCGTTACAGTGGTAGAGGATCCTGTAAAAAAAGCCTAAAGTGTGAGAAAGGCAAGAAATAATCTCAGCCATTAGATCTTTTGATCTAATGGTTGAGATCAATAGGGACCAAATTGTAAAATATTTTCATTAATTTGGACTGATTTGAAATATCTAGGGGCAATATAGTCTTTCAAACCCACTAGAAATTAGGTAATGCACATGTAACCTCCCCCGTCTTTTTTAAACGTCAATAACTTTTTATACGTAACTTTTTTTAAAAAAAAATTACACCATAATAACGAGCGTTTTTTTATCTTTAATATGAGTACCATATTGCTATACTTATATAGAGAAAAAAATATGTTTCGATCAGATGTTTAGTTAATGAATGGTGTTATATATTTGCTGAATGGTGTTATATACTTGTTGAATGGTGTTATATACTTACTGAATGGTGTTATATACTTGCTGAATGCTGAATGGTGTTATATACTTGCTGAATGGTGTTATATACTTGCTGAATGGTGTTATATACTTGCTGAATGTTGAATGGTGTTATATACTTGCTGAATGGTGTTATATACTTACTGAATGGTGTTATATATCTCCTATAATTAAGGTGGCGGTTATGGGAAGTTTTTAATTAATTGAATTAATGATAAAATTACTTGTTTACCCTTTTCAATTAATTTAGATCTAATGGCTGAGATTCTTTCTTACCTTTCTCACACTTTTGGTCTTTTTTACAATAACCTTACCCTCGTTACAGTATTTTACAGGTATCGTTACAGTATTTTACAGGTCCTATTCTCATCTTGGATTTCATCACGTCTATGGTATTATCGAGGGATAAGAGAATTTAATTGAGCTTATCGTTTTCACTTCCTGGTGGATTATTTGGCTATCAAGGAATGAAGATATTTTTTCGTTGTAAATCTCAATCACTCCATTCTTTGCTTGATTTTATTGTTTCTTTTTCATTTATTGGTTTTTAGTCGTAATCCTAAGTGTAAAATCGGTTGGACAAAGTGGGTAAAAAATCCACTCGTTGTCATGTAGTTGTTGGTTTTTCCCCAGGTTAATTGTTTGCTAACCAGGTGTGTTTTTATATTAAGTTTGCCTTTAAAAAATAATATTCTTTTATATGGTAAAACTCATTTACCTTCAAATACAAAATATCTGTATCACTAAGATACACATTATCTCCCATCCGTACGTGTAAGTGAACAAACAACGACAAACACAATCAATATGTCGAGATAACACCAGACATGTTGTTTTCAACGTTTAAGTTCTAGAATAATGTCCTTTAACAACAACAGACATGGTAAATCATGACTACATAATCAACCATCAAAGTTGAAGTGATGATAATTTCTTGCGTTTGACTCTTTCTTAAAAAATTGCGGTCCCAGTAGCAAGAATATGACTCCTTGGTCGGGTGAACCCATCAATAAACTCATACCATTATATATTACACTAGTCATAAAGTTATTATTTGACATAAATGTATTATTTGATTACATTCATGATGAGTGGCATGATGAACAAATAGATTACTATTAAATTGTAAATCATACACATGTATGTTATATTATTATATTATATTATATTATATTATATTATATTATATTATATTATATATTATATTATATTATTTAAAACTTCCCATGAACAGTAATTTAATACTTTAGATTATTTAATTTAATTTTAGAATAATATTTTATTCTATCACATAATTTGATTTTCATATCTATCTACTATAATAAAAGAAACCAAGTTTTGGACACATGTCATTCATTAAAGTCATCTATTTTTATAGATAATTAATATCAATTAAAAGATAATTATACAATTAAATCTATATCTATACTATATTAAAAGAAACCAATTTTGGGACACTTGTCATCGTATTAGGCTATGTATCTTATGGATAATTATCATTTAGTTTAATTAATCTCTTCTAATTAATTATAGATAACCCTCCTATTAAATATTATTTAGTTTAATCTCTTATAGATAATTATTATTTAGGTTAATTTTAATTTAATCTCTTCTAGAAAAAAAATCATAATTATTTATTAATGAAACATATTTTTTAATAAATTATCTAATCATAAATTTTAAAATTCGTTTGATGAAAAGGGAACACACTCAAATATCTTATTTATTTATTATGGGGATTTTAATTATTTTCTATTAGTTTATTTTAAGAAATTTATACATGGTTAGGTTCAATATTTGTTTTGTCATATTATTATTATTAAATTTGATATATAACTTGATTGTTCGTACTTAGGTCCTTAATTTGTTTGTCATATTATTATAACTAAATATATAACTTGATTGTTATTACTAACCACCTATAGTGTTCGTTTATTTTTAAAAAATTAGAGATTAAATTCAAAATTTTGATAAATCACATGGATTATCCATATACTTTACTCAACATATTATTTTCATAATTTATTACAATCTAACTTTAAATATATATATATTAAACAAAATGTTGCAATAAGTCACTAAAATCAAGCTAAAAATCTAATAATTATGTAAATATTTTTTGGATTCAAATTGTTTTTGGTAATGTGCGAATTATAATTGTAACTTTTTATTTCTCATTAAATATAATGTAATGCGCAAATACAATAATAAGTATTATATAATATAATATATTTACTTTTATATCATTTTCAAAGATTATATGTTTCTTTGATGAATTTTTTAATAGTGACATACATCATCTTTATATTAACTCATTTATGTCAATTTGGTATATAAACGTCTCCATCTTTGGTTTGCATTTACAAGAAATATTTATTATATAGTTTAGATTGTTCAACCCGTGTAACACACGGGGAACTAACCTAGTTTAATATAAATTTAAACAATTCATATAGGAGATAATATATATACTATTTTAAAATAGAGTAAATTACAAAAATCGTCCTTTATGTATGTCACTTATTGCAAACTGTGTCTTTTGTCTTCAATAATTACAGAAAACGTACTCGATATTTGCAAACCCTTGCAAGTTATGTCCTTTAGCCCTAACTCAGTTAATTTAAATGATTTATTTATTTTATTAAGCTAAAATAGTTAAGGGTAGAATCTATTTTAAAAATATTTAAACAGTGTTTATTGGTTCTATACTTATATTTTCGTGTTCAATTCTCAACTTAAATACGGTAAGCACTATGTTTACATGACATTTATAAGAACAATCACCACAATCACCCCATCCATCGTATATCGAGTATATCCGTTAGTTTTTTTAAGATATAAATTTTTATTAAATTCATTCAACCCGTGTAATAAACGAGGTTTTTTAAAGATATAACATTTTTATTTTTTACTATACAAAATTACATTTATGCAACTCGTGTAATACTCGGGGTTCTAAAAATATAACTTTTTATTATGTAGTATATAAAATTAGATTTATTCAATACATATAATACATAGGATTTATAAAGATATAACTTTTTATTGTTTGGTATATAAAATTACATGTGTTCAACCTGTATAACACAGCCTCCCGCTTTAGTCTCCCTAACGGTCGAACTTAGTCTCGCTCCTCAGCTCGACAAGGTTCTTAAAAATGTAACTTTTTATTATTTAATATATAAAATTAAATTTACTCAACCCGTACAATATACGGGGTTCTTAAAATATAATTTTCTATTATTTAATATATAAAATTACATTTATTCAACCAATGTAATAAACGAGATTTTTAACTATATATTGTTTTATTATTTGGTATATAAAATTGCATTTATTCAACCCGTGTAACAAAAACGAGATTTTTAAAGATATATTTTTTTTATTATTTGGTATATAAAATTGCATTTATTCAACTCGTGTAATACACGGGATTCTAACCTAGTATATATTTATTTAAAAGTTGCCATAGTAACTCAATATATTGAGTATATGTTTAAATTTTTACAATAATATTTTATTCATCATATAATTTGCTTTTTAATAACTTATGTACATCAACTTTTTTTAAAATTTACCTTCTTAACTAGGATTGTTTTTTTCTAACGTTGCGATATAAATTTTATTAAAAACATATACTTTGTCATTGTCGTACCAAACCGAACTAAGACCGGCCAAACAACATTTGTATCGGTACCGATATTTATTTTTATTGTTTTTACTTTCTATAATATGACATGGTAGCTATCGTAAACAATATTGGTTTCTATTCTGGTATTTTTTTGTTATACAACTCTGGCAACGACGATAAATGAATATCATCGTTACCGATACCGTGTCAGTCTGAATTAATCAATATTTTACAAAAATATCGGTGTTGGTAGCAATGATCGTTCTTTTTTTCATTTTCGGTCGTGTTAAATACATGTTGATTTCTATACCAAGTGAATTATCGTACCAGTACTGAAACGAATCGAAACCAATACCCATTAAATGCCTGCAATAACATACCGCCGCAAAGTGGAGAAATAACCTAGTTATTTTAGATATACAAGTTTCTACTCATAAAATACGAAAACAAAGTTTTAGGATATCAATCTTGTTTTCTGGAGGAAGGAGGTTCACTTTTTAGTTATACAAGTTTCTACTCATAAAATACGAAAACAAAGTTTTAGGATATCAATCTTGTTTTCTGGAGGAAGGAGGTTCACTTCAAAAATAGAATATGTAACATATTTTTACTCTTTTTTTTCAATTAAATTAGGTTTTTTCTTTCTCCTTCATTCACAACTACTTTTAAAAATATTAAAAAAATTATAAGGGATGAACATTGTTTCTAATGTATTTACAAATAAACAATAACATTATTATATATTTTCTCTCTTTTTCACTCACAATCACTCAAAACCACTCATAACCATTCCTTGTAATATAAGTTTTCTCACTCACATAAGTATATGAGATGTATTGTGAATACTATAACGATGTTCAGGTCTATACATTTCTAAAGTATTTGAAGACATTAATAGATATAAAGTTGATACCTACGAACATACAATTTGTAAATGTATTTCGTTACCAATTTACCGTTGAGGTTGAATATTATCTAGCTAGCATGAACTTTTTCATAAAATATATCAACACATAAACATATATATAACTTTCATCATATTATACATAATAATAATTAGATCTGGCAAAACAAGTCTATACATTCCATTTTGGATTGATATGACTATTTTAAATTTTAAGATAGGTTAAGATGACCCAAACAAAATTAGTCACTAGGTTAGGAGGAGTTATGAAATGGTGGATAAAAAAAAGTAGGTCAAGATGGGTATGAAATAAAACACAAGCGGATCAGGATGGTTATGAGATAAAATCACTAAACTAATTACTACTCATATATATCTCTTTACAACTGTGATTTCATCAATCGTCCCGTAGTACTCTTCCGTCATTCTTAGTTTAAAAATAATGAAAAATTTTAAAATAATAAAATAATTGAAAATAATCAAAAAAATTCTAAAAAATTCTAAAAAATCAAAAAAATTCTAGAAATACTAAAAATTCCAAAAAAAAAAGACCCCATACCACTAATTCTAAAAATCGTAGTTGGTTTTATATTTTTTGAATTTTTGAATTTTTTTAGTTGTTTTTTATTTTTTTAGATTTTTATTTTTTTTTAATTTTTTAATTTTTCTTTTTTTCTTTTTATATTTTTATATTTTTTGGATTTTTTTTTTGAATTTTTAGATATTTTTGAATTTTTTACAATTGTTTTGATTTTTTTAGTTGATTTTTGATTTTTTAAGATTTATTTTTTGAAATTTTAACGATTTTTTTATTTTTTAGAATTCTTTTGATTTTTTAGAATTTTTTTGGTTTTTAAAATTTTTTTGAATTTTTAGAATTTTTATGATTTCTTAGATTTTTTTTCTTTTTTTAGAATGTTTTTGAGATTTTTTTGACTTTTTAGGATTTTTTTTTTTTTGACTTTTTAGGATTTTTTTGAATTTTTTACAGTTTTTCTGATTTTTTTCATTTTTTAGAATTTTTATATATTTTTAGATTTCTTTTTGAAGTTTTAAGATTTTTTAAAATGTTTTTGATTTTTTTAGAATTTTTTTTTTATTTTTATATTTTTTTTATTTTTTTTGAATTTTTAGATATTTTTGAATTTTTATAATTTTTTGACTTTTTTAGTTGTATTTTATTTATTTAGATTTTTTTTGACTTTTTTGAAATTTTAACAATTTTTTTGATTTTTTAGAAGTTTTTTGGTTGTTAGATTTTTTTAGAATTTTAAGGATATTTTAGTTTTTATTTATTTTAGATTTTTTTTTATTTTTCAGATTTTTTTTACTTTTTAGAATTTGTTACAATTTTTTTGATTTTTTTTTATTTTTTGGGATTTTTTTAGAATTTTTGTTTTTTTTTTTTGAATTTTTTTGAATTTTAAAGACTTTTTAGAATATTTTTGATTTTTTTAGAATTTTTATATTTTTATATATTTTTTTTTCATATTTTTTATTTTATTTATTTTATTATTTTTTCTTCTCATCTTTACCCAAACCTATCTTGATCCATTACCCATTCGACCTTTTTTTTTAAATACCCATCCTAACCTATACCCATCTTAACCCAAACTTATCTTGACTCATTACCCAAACCCATCCAACTTGCCCACTTTGCAACCACTAATAATAATAATAATAATAATAATAATAATAATAATAATAATAATAATAATAATAATAATAATAATAATAATAATAATAATAAATCATAAGCGTTATATACACTTATAATTTAACAGTGTAAAGTTATCCTACAAAGTCTTCTAAATCTAGGAAAGGTATAAGACACAATGAACAACCAAATATAAGACAACAGATCGCAAAATATAACACAATGCCGAGAGATATAATATAATGTCGAGAAAAAACATAATGAGTCGCAAAAAGACACAATAACGCAATAAAGAAAATACACAATGCTAAACAAATATTTTCAAAACTCATTACACCTAAGGGTAATTTTGTCATTTAACCTATCAAAGGACTAACCAGATTAAAATTTTCAGTTAAATATGACATATGCTCTACACATAAGGGTAATTTTGTCATTTAACCTATCTAAGGACTACTAGCGTAATTGGTCCTGCACATCATAAAAATCTAATCTACCTTTATCACAAATGCCCATCATCGACCAACCCAGATCTTGATGGATCTTAAACCACACCTCTCTCTCTCTCTCTCTCTCTCTCTCTCTCTCTCTCTCTCTCTCTCTCTCTCTCTCTCTCTCTCTCTAACACACTTTCCCTCTGTTCTTCGATGACTGCCCGCCACCGCCCATCTTCGCCGCCAACTTCAATAACCACACTAATGATGTTTAGTTTGGATATTACATGAAAGATTTGGAGATTTGGGAAATAACCACACTGATGATGTTCACTTTGCCGCCCACTACCACTCCCCACCTCCGGCGACCTAGAACCCCCAACGTCCACCACCATCACCGTCTGCTATGCTTAGATCCGGCTACCCCCAAACCCCCACCACCGCCATCTTCACAACCACCATCGCCTAAAGCCACCATCATTTTCGCAACCACAGATCTGTATGGGTTATTTGCGATATGTGTGTATATCACCCAGATCTAGATGCAGACTTTACAACCACTCTCTCTGCTCTCTCTAAAACGCACACATTGTACAATGTGGGCAGGTTTGAAAACACAATGAAGATGACCATTTTGTTTCTCTTTTTAAAATCAGATTACAGAGACAAAGGTGTTTATCTATGTGACTCCTTTTTATCTCTCTAAAATCCGATGACAATTTCGATTCTTGAATAATCCACAAGATAAATAATATCTTTGCTAATGTTAAGTTTCATTGTAAACATTGTCAACAACGTAAAACCAACTGGGGTAGCCCAGTTGGCCACAGACACCCACCTCTTCCCAGAGGTACCGGGTTCGAGTCTTGAGAGTGGCATATGTCGCCCAGGGTAAGAACTCGGCATGGGTAAGTCACCGCAGAGCTAGCTTGGTCGGGTAGCGGCTCCCGGAGTGAGATCACTCCGGCGGTTGGGAGGACTGTGCACTACCCCCCCCCCCGCGGTCAACAACGTAAAATAGGCTTTCCTTAGTATACCTTACTTAGACCTAGTCTTATCTTTTGATAGAAAATCCTCCATTGGGATTGGATTCTAAGAAAAGTACCAAGACCCATCTATTCTAAATAAAATTCCTAGACATTCTCTTACATCTGACTACTTGTGACTACTTGTTCTATTCTAAACCACTAATAAAAAAGAGACAAATGTACATATTCAGAAAAAAATGAAATTCAATATATTATATAAAGATAACCAAATAGAAAGGATAATACAAATCGATTTCAATTTCGACCAATTTCAAATAACTAATAAATAGAATTCAAAATTCGAAAAAAAAAAAGAAAAATGAGAATTCCATTTAGAATCCCTTTTCTTTAGAGAGAATTCTCGGTAAAATTGAGATGAAAACAATTACGTTTTTACTAGAGATTCTATAAATTGTGCTATTTTTTTTTTTGAACGACTACTGTTCCCTTAAATACTTACACTCACAAGGATTGAACATTGGTCTCTTAACAGGAGATAATTCCTGTGTTATTATCAAAACTTATAACAAAATATTAATTTTGGTTCTAACCACTATGTTTTTATCAGAAGCTATAACACAATTTTTGACACAATGAAGATGGTGTTATATTTGAGTTTTCTATACATTGTGTTGTTGGTTCTTATTATTGTGTTTTTCATCTAGGTAAGTTTTCTATACATTGTGTTATAGGTTCTGGTCATTTTGTTTAGTCTGTTGTCCATTGTGTTTTAATATGTTATCCATTGTGTTTTAATATGTTATCCATTATGTTTTTTAGTATGTTGTTCACTGTGTTTTTAGTCTGTTATTTATTGTGTTTTTTTTTTTTGTTGTTGTTGTTCATTGTGTCTTTATTTCTTGTTATCGGTTGTGTTTTTGTCTACTTTCCACGGCGTTTTAGTTTGATACTCATTGTGTTTTACTTTATATCCATTGTGTTTTAGTCTGTTATCCATTGTGTCTTTTACCCGTTGTCATCGACTGTGCTTTAGGTTTACTTTTCATTGTGTTTTTTGTTTGATAGTTACTGTGTTTTATGTTATGTCCATTGTGTATTACGCAACTGGGTTTTAGATTTTTTTTTTAAACTATGACAATAGAATACTCATATTAAAGATAAAAATTCGTTCAATTTTGTGGTATAATTTTTTAAAACAATTAACGTATAAAAAGTTATGGGCGGTTAAAAATGGGGGGGGGGGGAATAACATGTGCATATTCTTTTTATTCTTTTGGACAAAATTACCCTTCCCACTTGATTCTCTTTGAAAACTTGTCAATCTATGGTGGCTTTATACCCTTCTTATTTTTAAACTCTTTGTACTATAACCCAATCCTTAAAATGTAATGTGTATTATTGTTCATGAAATTTAATTATATATATATATATGTATATATATATATATGTATATGAAAAAGAATTCATTTATTTATATAACTCAGCATGTGCAAATCATGTCAAAAAGTTGGTCACATATGCTTAAAATGAATATATATGCGCAAAAAGGGCATTTTGGTCATTTTTAGGCATATAGGAACGACTTATCATATAACTAACCAAACGACGTGACCATAAGATAGAACCTCAGTAGGTTATTTCCTATACAACTATGGTCACTACATGTGTTTGGTCGGATCCTATGATCGACCAAACAGGTCGGATTCGAAAGTCAAAGCAGTGGTCAAACCGCTCGACTTACGACCCTATATAAGCACTAAACTAGAAGTGGCGAGTTAAACATGCCAAACATGTTTAACTAAGTTGCAAAACTGATTTGGTATCAAATCTTAGTGTTTTGATACCCGAAAATAGTCTCGTCGTAAAATGCACCAAATGTGCATTTTTGACCGAAACTTTGACTCGTCACTTCGACTAGTAAACGTCGTAATTAGTAGATATAATCGCAAGGGATTATAACCTTCGTGATTACGATCACGTTGCAAAGTTCAACTGAACTTTGACTTAACCAATTATGGTCAAAACAGAAAGTCAAACAGTAGGTCAAACTATTTGACTTTTAGCTCAAAATAGCTAAAATAATTGAAATAGACTAGGATGAGAACTTACTTGTGTTTGGAAACACTTAAGATCTCAGGTAGGAGGCCTCCAAAGGATGGAAGCAAGCTCCAAGTAAGTGGGGGAAGAATTAGAATGAAATGAGCAATTTGTGAAGTGAATAGAATGGCTATTTATACCTGTTTGGGATCATTGTGATCATGACAAGTGTCTTGAGCATTTTGCAAGGATTAACAAGATCATAACATGTTTTAAGATCAGATTTTTGGCTTAGAGAACACGCATCTTGGCCCCCAAGAATCAAAAACTAAGTTTGCAAAACAGGTAGTGCTGCTGAATCAAACTTTCTGTCCATAATAGGGGGTCGCGCCCCGCGACCAAGAGTGCCTCTGGCCATCGCGCCCCGCCACCTAGTTCAAAACAGATTTCAGTTTTGGCAAAACAGGTCCCTGCAACTAATTTAATGTGTTTTTGACGCGTTTAACCCTCGTTAACCCAAATTTTAGGCTTTATAAGGACATTATAGCATAACGGACTTGAATTATGCCCAAAAATGTCGTGGATGTCGATTCGTTCGGTTGTACGATCGCTTTTTTCACTCAATTACGACGAATGCTTTAACGAACGTGAAAACGACCCAAATTGCGTAACGAATGATATTTTTGCATTCTTATCATTAAAATACAAGATTTTAATTATTACAAAAATTTTTGGATGGGCGTACGTGTTCTGTATTTTGAACACGGAACAATCGGCAAACTTTCGCAGTTTGTCGCAAATAGTCTCTGAGATCGAATAAGCATATTTTTTGCCATACCGAACCCTTCAAAACTTATTTCTAAGTTATGTAAAGGGTATTTAGGGTATGTTTAGCTTATGTCCTTGTTCCAGAGTGTACGTCGCGTTAAACTGATTATGTTTGCGTAACAGTTTACGTGTAACTTCCAGAAAAGCTTTTCGAGAGTTTGAAATTGTACGAGGATTGAAATGGGTAGATGTCATATGTAATTATACAATCCTGGGAATGAAACACAAGATTTCATTGGATTCGAAATTGTTCGGATTTTTATACTGGTTGCAAAGGCACAAATGTCACACTAGTTTTGTCCACTAAATCTATCTAGAGTTGGTTTTTAGGTTTTGGATTATCATTATTGTTCAAGTCAGTCCAATTGTTGTTGTTAAATGTTATTATGTAACATTATAATGTTTGTATAACATCCTAATCCACAGTTCATGTTTCAAGACTTCTTTCTCAAATAAATCTCGTTCCAGATCTGCAAAAACACATGAAACAAACAGTTCAGTTCGTATATAGGAGATTATCTACCTTCCCCATTGAGATTGTTATGCCAATCAACAATCCAAATGAAATTTTAGTAGTATAACGGTATAACACATACGTTTTTAAACTTTGAAAATCTTTTTGTGAAAGAAAGCTTTTGAACGAATGAACTTATTTGTGCGAATAAGCTCTTGTATACAGACGGATGAATTGGTCCGTACAAAAAAATCTCTTTCGTGCGGATGACTAAGTCATTCGTGTGAAGGAGTCCCCTTCGTATGAATCACTCTAATCTTTATGAAAACCCTCATTTGTTTAAAAGTTTCAAATTTTCATTTTTTTAACATTTGTTCAGTTTTAACAACCCACTCAGTTAACCAAGTCCAAGTTAATGACCCTGGTTATCTAATTTGCTAACTAAGTCCAAGTTAATGACTTTGGTTAAACACACTATGAACAAAATGATATTCTCAAACACTGTTAAGTTCAAATTAATGAACTTGTATACATTTCAAATCATTTTCCATTTCAGATTGACTCCTAGCCCGTTGTACTTTAGGTTGTAACACCCCGTGTTTCCGAAAGTCAAAGTCAAAGTCAAAGATTGAAGTCAAAGGAAGAAAAGATCGCTAATTGCGATCTGTCTCTCTTTGCTCACTCCTTGTTTGACTTTTTTGACGGTAGTTAGTCTATTTTGTGTTTACGTTAGTTGTATTATGTGGAGTAATTAATTACAATCGAAGTAATCGAAGTATATTTCTCGATGCGAATCGCTTTACGACTGTGAATAATAGGAAGTAACAATGCGATAAAGTCAATTAATCAGTAATCGAACTAATCTAATCATCATCGAACTCGAAACTCGAATTATGCAACTTTGGTGTTATTATACGTGTGTGTGTTTATGTGTTACTTGTGCATGTTTACTTTATGTTATGGGTGGTAATCAATCGAATCGAAATCGATACTCAATCGAACTCAATCGAAATCGAATTATGATAATTGGTGGAGTAGAGACAATGTGAGATATAGATACTTGTATGTTGATATAGTGGTTGGGATTAAAAGTAATTTGAATGGGAAACTCTATCGTACTCGCATCGCTCTCAATCGAAATCGAAATATCAGAAATCGTCATACCAAACACTCGAATCGTGCAGCTGGTCGATCAGGCTACCAGCCGATCGGACTGTTCTCCGATCGGACAGGCTGTCCGATCGAGCTGCCTGGCCGATCGGCCAGCACTTTCCTCATTTGGCATCCTATAAATACCCCTGTCATTGTCATCCTTTCCACTTTTGGAAACCTCTGTCCGACCAGCACGCTTAGCTCATCCTTTTCTCAGATTCCTCTCGATTCCGGTAAGATTTCGTCCTAAATCTTGTACTTTCTTGATCTACACGCACTCCTACACCTTTCTATCTTTCAAATCTTAACTCTTAACCGTGAAATCATCAAGAATCAAGTGTTCTAGGATGATGTCATCATGGGTTCTTGAAGAACTTCATGTTTTGGCCTCAATCCACCAAGAATCACTTGGATCTAGTCGATTTCCACATAAACAAACAAAGATCTTTCATAGATCTAAACATTTACACGGTGAAAAGGATTGAAAGATGGTTTTCCAACTTTCTTTCAACTCTTTTACACTTAATGCCTTCAAAACCGATAGAAACGGAGCCTGTGCCGACTTACAAATCACTCCGGTGGTTGCATGGCTCAAGATCCGGATTCTATCCACGAGGTTAACCGATTTCGGGTTAAACGTTAAACTCCGTTCCGAATAGTTCACCGGCCGGATTTGGGTGATTCCTGTCTGATCAGGAGAAACAAGTAAGAACGAGGGTTCTATGGTTCGACTCGTTGTCAAAACATCTCAATATAACGACAAACAACCAGAACAACCAAGTGTTAGATGAACAGGCTGATCAGGTCAGGATGTTGACCGATCGGACTGCTGTCCAAACGGACAGCCAGCCGATCGGACAGTCAGCCGATCGGCTGGCCCCACACTAAATCAATTTATTTTGAAGACTAGTATTGAACGAACTGCTGTTCGATCGGACTACCATCCGATCGGATTACTCTTCGGATCATGAGATACTATACTTCAACACTTAATCGATTTTTCAACATGTTCGATGCACTAGGAGTGCCACCCGATCGAACAGTCGTCCGATCAGGTGACACCTTGCTGAGAACTTGTCTTGCTAAAAGTACCTAACCGATCGGGTTGCCGACCGATCGAACGACCGTCCGATCGACCGATCTGAAAGGTAAAGATACTTCAATGTTTTCAAATGCTACAACAAAAACTTCAAAAGGTCAAACCATCATACTCAAACACATCCTACTCTTAGGAAGAAACAATCCACTCGAACAGCCATCCGATCGGCCCACCGACCGACCGGACAACTGTCCGAACGGACTAACAACCGAACGGTCAGCCGTCCGATCGACCTGCTGTCTGACCCTCCAACACTTGTTTTCCGTTTTACACATTGCTTATCGTTATGCTATCAAACTATTCAGGCTAACCCTACTCTCAAGCGCTCCCTTCAATCCATCAACCGCTATGAGTATACTCGATCCTTTTTTGCTTTCAGCACTTTTGGGTATTACATACGTTACTTATGCGAAATCACATCGAACACACTACGCAACATTTTAAACGCTAACCGTTACCGCATGTATTACGTGACTAAATGAATGCTTGTTGTTATGTTTACACGTGGAATGCTGTCTACCTGCCTTAACGACGATAGTACTATAGTTTGGACTCAGCACCCGTTCACACGGGGGTTGTTAAGGACAATTACTTGCATGGATTATGGTGGTAATCATGTATTGCGAACTGCCTCGGGCAGTCAACCCGCAGTCATTGGTATCGATAGATCCATTATCGATAATTAACATGCTTCGTTTTCCTCTGTGTACGTGCTGGTTATGCGTAAACTATTTCGAACTCTATTATGCTATTATCAAACTTGTATGCTCACCTTTACATTTTTTTATGTACTGACTTTATTTTAACGTATGTGACAGGTGTTTAAGATGCTTATCTGCTAGGAAAGTGAGGCTAGAATAAAGCTCTAGAGCCCAATAAATAGTTGTCTGTAGTGGTCAAATTAAGGGTCTCTAGAAGCAGATAAACAATTGCTGTCTATTTAAATCTGAGTTGTCGGAACTGAATATTTGCCTGGATTTTTGTCTGTAATAA
The DNA here is from genome assembly GCF_002127325.2 of Helianthus annuus. NCBI lineage: Eukaryota > Viridiplantae > Streptophyta > Magnoliopsida > Asterales > Asteraceae > Helianthus > Helianthus annuus. The sequence continues at coordinate 203,794,422 of NC_035448.2, read as the reverse complement.
TTTATTTTATTGTTTGAGATACGGTATGGGACGTATTATTTAAATTGAATAGTAATGATGAATGTTATGGAAACTTCTGGACAATCTGTTTCGCTCAGTGCCATGCCCCGATGATTCCGCCATCGGTTGGGGTGTGACATAGGTACTTTCAACAGTTTTGGACTTTGAAAGATTAGCATTCCATCATCGGTAGTCAAATATAAGATGAAATATATTTTTTTGTATTTTCCAAACTTTATGCTAAAACACACCGAAAATCTTTTTGTTTTCAAAATGAAATATAACTATTTACAAACATATTTATAGACATATTTTTATGAGTTTTTGTTAAGAGGATCATATCAGTTTAATGAGACATGTCACATACACTGTTGATCTGATAAACTTTAAGCTTTAAACATGTTCACATAGATTGTCAGTATTGTTTATCCACTTAAACCTCTACACACGTTTCAGTTGTTTCAAGATACAGTTATTAGGTGTTTTAGAACTTGACTTAACTGCGTTCCCTACCTCAGAATATACTCCCGTATCAAGATTCCCTAGATTTCATCTTACACGTGAATATACCTAACTGATATATGTATCTGGGTTAATGCGAGACCTTGAGAGCTCAGGTTAGTACCACCGTACAGACAAAGAGATGAAGGCTCGACTTTGAGAGTTGTGTTCCTTATTTGGAATCCTTTACTTCAATTGTCACATCTTAGGATATTTTCAATCTTAATGCAGTTTTTAGGGTTTGCACACAATCAATTAGCAAAGTATTCTACAAGTTCTAGGCCATTGCTTACACAAAATCAAAAGAACTTGTATAATACCCTAGATATTAACTAGTTATAAAGACCTAGTATCTCATAATCCGGCAATCTCTCAAACGAAATTACGGTACCAAGACCATATATCTGTGAGATGTTGACCACATATTAAGAAGTTTTGTTATCTTTATATCTCAAAAACAATTTATTAAATGTATGAAGCCTGCTGACACATCGTTAGTGAGACCGTTTAAAAACTTTTAAACTTTACATTTTTTAGCATGTTGTGACAGTCCACTTATGTACTATCATTTCCTTTTTTTCATAACAAAACTCATTTTTTGTCTCTTTATATGTTTCTGTATTTTCAAAATTTTCATATGTTTTTGTATTTTTCCCAAACCATTTCTCCCCCTAAAATCAAAAACATATTTTTTGGATTTTTGAATTTAAAGAAAGAAGTAAAAACAAAAACTTAACTTTCCGATGAGGTCTACTTTAGATCTTCAGCCCGATGACAAATCTTTTATACCATTTAATTTTTAAAGATATTGAAATTTAGTTTTATCAAATGGTTTTAAAGATCAGCTTTTTGTTCATTAGTGTGGATTTTTTCAACACGTATCAACTTTTTCTCGAAGCAATCGCTGATTAAGTGATAGCGTGTAACGCCCTGCTTTTTCATACTTTCCATAATTAGAAAGCTCGCCTTGTAATGCTATTTTTGGAAATCTTATATTATTGTAGTCGTCTTTTTGTTGTAAAATCCGTGACTTGGATCATAAATAAAATTCGTATTTCTTTAAATTCACCATCTACATATTCATACATGTTCATACGTTGGAATTCATTGTACATCGAATCCTTATTTGTAATTCATACTTATACGATACTTATTCACGATGCATGTCCATGCTTGTCCTTAAATTGTTGATACCTAAAAACCCCTAATAATATGCTTATTTATACAACGGTTAATCATCTAATATGTGACATATACTTGTCACTTACAAACATGTTACATACTTGTACATTACACTTTTTACCTAGTTAAATCATGTTTTATTTCATATTTCACCTTGTTACAAGTTAAGGGAAACATTGTAGCATATTATTACACAACTTAATTAACAAAATTACTCATTATAATGTTTTAAAAAAAATAAAAAAATAAAGAAATATGGTTGCCCCAATTCAGCAAAATTCAGCCCCATATAGTTGGGTTTTGTGGGCTAGTTTCAAGGTGTAACCCCTTCTAAACACTTCCAAAGCCCAACCCATTGAAACCCTAATCCTTCCCCCTATAAATACCACTTATAACCAGCCTCCCTACCACTTTTGCAACACTAAAAACTCTCAAAACATCCTCCAAACCGTAGCTGAAAGCAAGGGTTCGAGCAGATTGACACCCATTCACGAAAATGAGCATAACTCACTCAATTCTTATCCGATTCACTCGATTCTTTTTCCTACTACTTTGTATTGACCTTATCTACGTTTCCATGGGTTTTTCACAGTAAATAAGTCCCTGGAATGTCCCCAAATAGGCTCCAAAGTGGGCTGTTCGTTTCTGTTTTTATCTAAACTTTGTTAAACTCATCCAACTTGTGTCTAACACATCTCACACCTATGTCCTAATGCTTACAACCTCACTTATGGTTGGTTAAGCTTAAAAACAAGGTTGAGACACTATAAATCAGAGGTTAAAACCTCAAATACTTTCTGTTTTTTTAGGGTATTTAACCCACAAATCATGTCAAGCTTAGATCTTGATGAATGAGTGATTATGGAACAACTTGGGTTGTCCTACATACAATCCTCACATGATTTGATGATTTCTCTATAGTTAGGTTGTTTATGTTATTGTGCTAATCCTAGTTCGTGACCCTCCTTGGTTGCTTTTGCATCAAGTGAAGTGGTGAACATTCAAGGGGTTCCTAAATGGAAGCATGTTCTTCCTACCCCATACATGACATCTATGATAACACGAGGTGCCTAAATGAAGATCCTAATCTTCTACCTCCTACTTGAATTATTGGACTAAATAATATGTAGTACTTAACCTAGATATATATATACGCTCATTCGAACCTTTGATGTTGAACTTGTGTTTATATGTTAAAGTAGTAGAACATCACCTAAGACCTAAACCTTGTTGTGATTCTTATGGGTGTTCAACTCATGAAAACATTATCATAACCCTTGTGGTTACCAAGTGTCATACAAGTATTAAGTGTTGAAGATGATTATTTTCACATGCTATTCTCATATCTTACTTTTATGTTGTTTTAAATACCGAATCTCGACTCTAAGCATACTAGAACTTTAACCCTACACATTCAATCTTCTAACCTCATCAACTCGTCAATAATTGGATAATTGGAAAGCATATGCAAACTTTGTGAGTATACTCGTATTCCCCCTTTTACTTTTATCACTTTTGGGGTGTAACATGTTTATCTATCAACAAACTTACACATGAACATTTTGCTTAAACACATGAACATTCCTATAACATGCTTGTATACGTGATGGCTTGATACTTTAAACTTGGGTGAAACTTATGTGTTGAATTTATCATTAACTTCGTACGAGCCAAACCGTGACATATGTAGCGCTATAGGATTAACGACCCGCCCTTTATCATCGGTAATGTCATGAGCATATTGCGTTTCCTTGGTTTGATATGTTAGACACATGCCATGTTTAAACGTTTATCTTGAATCACATGCTTGCTATGAGGAATTGTTTAAAACTTATCTTTTGCTATGTATGTATCAAACTTGTATACTCGCCTTTGCTTTTGCATTGAATTATTTTAAACATGTTACAGGTTGATGAGGATGATGCTAAGAAAAGAAGTAGCGTTGATGCCTAGATACACACATAGACGTTATATGTTGTATCAATTTTGTTATGTTGTCATGTTATTTTGTTACACTTGTTGTATTTGAATTTCTTGTAATGTTGACAATTTATCTTATGAAATGAAATCGGATTATTTAAATACTTGTCGCAATTATTAGCGTTATGATGTCTCGAGCAATCTTCACACTTCGTCTCATCCCGATGTTTCCGCCATTGGTTGGGGTGTGACATAGCGGATTCAATATGTTTAGTTTTCGAGTGATGAACCGGATTTTTCATGACCGATATTGCAGCCTCATTATCTACAAAGATAGGGGTGTTAAGAAACTGCAAACCGTAATCCCTCATCTATTGTTGGATCCAGAGGATTTGAGAGTAGCAACTAGAAGCAGGCACGTACTCCGCTTCACAGGTTGTTTGAGAGAGCCCTCTAGTTCTGATACCACTTGTTAGGATCGTGTCTGATCAACTTTGTCATCTCGAGGATATCTAGACTTAGGTATTACGTGCCGAATTCATTATACATAAGCAGAAACATAATGATTCTTCAATTTTCTATCCTTTCATTAACTTTTAACAAGGTCTGGATTCACATGACAAATTTGACAGAGCTTCTCTTTGGAATCACAAAGTTACAAATGATTCACATCCCACCACTATTTATAGACAAGCTAAGACACCTTGGGACGGATTAGCTCGTCCGTGCGGATGAGCTTATTTGTGCGAATGAACTCATTTGTACGGATAAGCCTTCTTACATACAAAAGTAAATCTAACATTTAAACCCTATTATATTAAACGACATGACACCAAGATGTAGACAATAGACATTATGCACCAACAAGTTGAAGTAGATAAAATGCCAACAATTGTGTCTTTTTTATAGTCAACTACTAAATTTTGATTGTCTTTATTTTAACCATTAGTATTGCTTTATATAACAGCTTACATTGACTTGGTACACTTCTAAGTAAAAGATGACTTTATATTTTACCAATCTCATATAAAAATATCTCCAAGACAAGCCATTCATAAACACTCATTTGCAACCCTTAATATGCGTACAAATAATTACATTTCACATTATCACCTCAACTCACCTCTTGTTACACTTGTCTTTTATAGTCAAATTGTTTTATAATAAATATAACTTTCTTTAAAATTTTAATTAAACTAGAATTATGACCCGCCGCAATTGCGGCGGGGATTCTTTAGTTATAACTAAGTCGATTTAGGACCCACACGTTATGTTGAACCTGTGAAACGGGAAAAACAACAGACGATGTAAAAACGTTCACTCACACACGCACGTTGCGTGGTGTTAACTCACAAAGTTTAGAACGAAACGTAAAAACACTACACCACGCACGCACGTTGCGATGTGTTAACCCACAAAATTTAGAACGAAGCATAAAGCGAAAATTGGTGAAAAATGAAAAATATAAAAGACTAAAGTTGAAAGTAAAAAAAATTGTGAGGATAGATAGTAAAAGATAAAAAGTTTTGGGTTAAAAGTAAAGAAAACAAATAGTTTTGGGTTAAAAGTAATTTAGAAAATACCTTTGGGTGAAAAGTGAAAATATCAAAAAAATTTTTTGAAAAACACCCAAAGCATTGGGTACAAGAGATATATGCACAAAAAGGTTGCTAATTTATAGTTTTTTTAATTCTTATAATAAAAAAACCATACGGCCAATGATCTCTAGATCAAGTGGTGAAGGGCTTGCATTTCTCTTGAGAGATGCAGGTTCGACTCCCACTTGATGCAGAGTGAGGCACTGGTGGGCAATGATAGGAGACCCAGGGAAACCTGGGTTGGATCCTTGAGCCAAACGGGTTTTACCGGTAATTTTCACTGTCGTGCCTACGGGCGGGTGGGTTACCGGGTTTTCCCTGGAATTGGTGGTGGACTCGGGTTACTCTCGGAGTACTCCGTTTGTCTAGTGGGTGCCCCGAGAGTGCTCGGGATTGAATTTGTTGGTCGTTAAAAAAAAAACCATACGTTGGTAGTAACATACTATTTTTAAAATTAAAACACTTGTTAACCCAATTACTATGTCTAGGGTCGTTCAAACCGCTCGGCGCTCGTTGTTCGCTCGACGTTCGTTCGAAAATTGCTCGGAAAACGCTCGTTCGATTTGACGCTCGGTTGTAAATGAGCCGCTCTGCTCGGTTCGATTTGTAAACGAGCCAAGCATAAGCAAAGGTCCGCTCGGCTCGATTCGGCTCGAATTATTATTTTTAGTTGGTAAATATACAAATACATAGACACATACATATATAAACATGTATATACACAAATATAAATTATATATATATATACACACACCTATATTTATACAAACATACATATATACTTAAATACAAATTAAATTTATAGTTTTATATACTACTCTATTAGATTTTGATCAACTATATACAAATTAGAACTATATCTATACGTACTAACTCGATCACGCCAATAAAAAAATTAATATCAAATCTATAAGTTAAACCCTAAACAGATAAACGACAATCTGCTCACGCCTCAATGTTTTATGTCGTTACACTAAGTCAATCGTCTCTTCCTCTCAACGTCATTGTTCGTGCAATATGATGATCGCCTCGACGGCCAAAACATTGTTATTCTTAAGAATATTATTATGCCATGAAATGTGCTTGTTTATTAAGACATAATAACTTGAGACCTTACATTGTCACTATTTCTCTCAGCAAATTTAAATCGGGCGACACGGTTGTCCAAATCGCTCGAATTTCGCTCGCCGCTCGCTCGAAATATTTACTGCTCGAAAAATGCTCGCTTGATTTGTGGCTCGGTTTTAAATGAGCCGCTCCGCTCGGTTCGGTTTGTAAACGAGCCAAGCACGAGCAAAGGTCCGTTCGGTTCGGCTCGGCTCGTGAACAGCCCTATGTCCAAACAATAAATATATGTGGTAGAATTCACTAAAGAGCATTGTTGGGATCTAAGATGTTGCAATCAAACTTGATTTGATTTTAATTAAAGGGATTTTAATTAAAAGAGTTTACAGTGTAAGTAAACAAAGTAATCAAACCAATAAGCACAAAGAGACCTTTAAACAAATTGGCACAAGTTCTATTCATATTAATTGGATATCAATAGAATAACAAGTTCCAATACAATAACAAGCACCCTCTCAGATGGTGCGATCTCTCTATCAATGAATTCTAATGTGAGATCAATTGTGTAACAATTTCTCTCTAACGAATTACAACACTAAAAATTGATTAAGTACTGAGAATGTGATGTCACACAATACTTTGTAGATGGTGACATCTAATAGTTTAACCGCTATCGATATTGACATCCTCGGTTGTTAAGAAACAACTAAAGGAGTACACGAAACCACCGTTGTATAATAACTATTGATAGATGCATATACAACTTATACGTCAAACCACTGATTAGTAGTTTGTGTATCAGTTGTAGACTTCAAATATTTAGCTCTTACATCAGTTAATTACCATCAATTCTTACATTTAGCACTTTAGTACTCATTAGCACACCTGACCATCATCTGGTTAGCTCTTTATATTATTTAGTTGTTCTTCAATCTTCATATCAGTGGAAACTTGTCTGTACCATTTTTTAGTTCGTTTAGATTGTCAGTCGATCTTGTGTTTTTTAGCAAGTGCATTGTTTTCTCAGGTGTTACTTTTAGTTATCATGAGTTCTTAACAAACTCAACAAACATTATGTACAAGTTATTAACCACACCAATTAAAAATGAAAAAAAAAATTACTTGACCCCAGCCCACTAACATGAAGAGGCCCTTGCACAAGGGCGACACCTCCACTAGCAAAAGGCTCCTGCCCAGACCTTCCAACAAACGCTTGAAACATCAACCAAAGATGGTCTCTACAGACTATGACGAAGAAGGTTTAACTCCTTAAGTTTACTAATATATCTAAAAGATACATCAAAAGGCTTTTGGCTTAATGGTTTTGTGGTGTGTTAAATGATGTCTTCTCTCCTATTCAAGTCTTATTTTGAAATTTAGACTAGAACTAGAAGTAATATAGATGGGCACATAAGTGGATGTTAAGAAAAGGCTAAAGGATACTATGTATCTAGGTATAACATATTCAATAGATTCTTTAGATCATTCTCTACACTTTTCACGCACCTCCCTATGCCTTATTATTGCAGGATTACATGATTCGCGAAAAAACAATTAAAATGAAAGTCATTTTAATTTGATTCGAATCTGATATTAAATTAAAATTAAAATTAAAATTAAAAATTAAAAATTAAAAATATAATAATTTAGCATCTTTTCTTTTGACCTTTTTATTCAAAAAACATTGGCCTAAAAAGAAGGGGGAAAAGGAAAAGTGGAAGGTGATTTGTTTGACTTTATATGCATCTTTTCAAAAAGAAACAAAACCAAAAACCACTACTAAATATTAAAATTAAAAACCATTTTTATAATATGTGTATTACCTTTACCTATACATTTAAGATAGCAGGGAATAGTGACGATTTGTTATTGACTGAGAGATTCGAAAATCAGTCAGTAGATATGTACATTTACGATGATAAGAATAAGGAATAGTGATCGTTCCTACTTGTTGAGAGCGGCGACAACCAATCAGTGGATGTCATGTGACATTGACTAAGTTTCTTTAATATAGTTTTTGGGTTGGTACGTTTTCCAGGTTAGGTTAGTATATGTACAATTGAAAGCGAATTCTTGTACCAAAAGAGCATGTGGTAGAGTGGGCTTGACGTTGGAGGTAGGATCGGGCGAATGCACCCGGGCAATGCAAACTTATTCCTTTCTTTTTAAATATTATATTTAATATCCATTAAATTTACCCATGTTTTTTCTTATCTTTTTCTTAACTCAGTTTACGCTATTGCTCCTCGACTTTAATAAAGTTACCCTACATTTCTTAAACTTTGATTTTTTTTCTTTGACTAACGTATTTTTATCTGCGTCTCGATATAATTTTTATTAAAATCGTATTACGAATAGTATGTACATGTAACCGAAACACAAACCTACATACATGTTATCAAACCGAGAAAAATTCGATTTAGCTTACGTAACGCAGGCGGGGCGTAAAACTAGTTAGTCTTTATTCATTCAATAACTTAAAAATGTTAAAACATCTACAGCTTTGTCGGTCTGTACAAATGCGAATCAGCTGCTAAAAGTTAGGGCCAAAAACTAGATACAAAGAAGAAATATAACTTAGAAAATTGCAATCATTGTAGCATAATTTTTTTTAAAATCAAATATTATGTGTTTACTTTTCTTATATCACTATGTTTTTTTTACATTATATAACATTGAGTAAACTCTAACGGTTCATGAGGTTTGATTACTTTATTCACTTTGGTTCAAAATTCAAACCTTTTGAATCTGGGTATTTGTGGTTTCAGTTTTGTTGTCATTTTTATCTAAAAACAAAATTTGGTCAGATTTTTCAGTTAACATCCATATTTTTGTTTTCCTCCCTTTTAATTAATGGGCAAAATGATCTGATTTTTTTAATTTGTTATAATAAAACGTTAAAAGACCATTTTACCCTTCATTAAAAGGGAAGAAAAAGACAAAAAAGTTGGATGTTAACTGTAAAATCTGATTAGATTTTGATTTTGGATGAAAATGGCAACAAAATTGGAACCATAAGTACCCAAATTCAAAAGATTTAAGTTTTGGATTAAAGTGGCAAACTAACCAAATCTAATATTTTAGTAAATTCAATTAAGAAAATTTGATTCCACTAAAACGACAGTCAATAACACATGCTAAACGATTTTATATAATATAGAATATCTAACAATTCCATCTTTTTCTAGAAAAAAAAAATGCAATAATTTGAATTCAAATGAAATCATGCCGAACAATATCATCATTTCTGATGACGAATCCAAATGAGCTTCACTCGAAGTGAACTACAAAAAGAGATAAATGAATCTTAATCGGTATTAGGGAATTTTATATACAAAAAATATATACAGAAGAAAATGGACTTTAATAATCAAATATAACTCATTAACTAATTATAATCAAAGTAGTGGTGTAGTGGTTTGGGAAAGAATTGGTGTTCCTTATGACTCAGGTACAATTCTCACTCTCCTCATTATTTTCTGCGGCATCCAGGTGAAGAGCGAATACGGGTGACGCCGGTTCGACTATGTGTGTTTCAAGATTTCTCCATCACCATCATTAGCACCACCCCCATCATCATCGAACGAGACGCTATGACTTTTTATCACATAAATCGTAGTAGGAAAATTGCCCGACTGCATGGTGACATTAATACGTGTGAGTTGATCATCTACACCCGATTATAATGCCACAAGAAGCAACAAGGAAGGATGTGAGAAGAGCATTTGGTGTCCTCAAGTAAAGGTGGCACATATCGGATAATCTAGCACCAAGATAGGCATGACTCAAGAGAATAAACATAATATGTGTGCAATATATCACATAGTAAGATTTTAGAAGACAAAGGTGGAATGATTTGTGAATATGATGAAACATACTTTTAAAACTATAAATCTTTAATTTTTTATTTTTTTATTATTATTATTTGTTTTAAAAAAAACTAACAACAAAGTTGAGTGGAGAGTGAATGGTAGAATTGAGGTACACATGTAACACAAATGGAGTATGAAGAAAAGGGTACATCATATGGCCTAAGTTTTATCAGCTAGCAAAATATTCGAAGGTGGATTGTCTATAGACACACATAGCTATTGTTGATGAATCAGATTTATTTGGTTATCATGATAAATCATTTAAACTTCATATGATTAGAGGTGTTACTAAATGCATGGTGTGGCGCGCATGAGACCCGCACGTTTTCTCTTATAAAAGGGGGTACAACTAGTAAGAAGAGGAGTACATTTAGATCAACCCTATGATTATGGATGTTTTATTTTTTCGATAGAAGATGAGACGTTTCATAGGTTTTATATCGTGAATAAAAATGTTTTTTTATATATGTGATGTGTTGTTACATAATTCTTTAACCTAACAGATTATGGTACGGCCACTGTTCTTCAATCATTGTAATAGTATATGAATTATTGTCTCAATCTGACTAATAAAATTAATTTTACGCGTAACGACATTCTTAATTATAATTGTTAATGCATTAAAATAATAAAGGCGGTATAAGTACAAATTTTATCAAACTTGCCACTGCAATCTAAACATATTATATGTCCATAGCATCTAATATTTTTATATAACGACAGACACTTTTCCTTGTTCCGCTCTTCCTTTTGTCCCCTCTTCACATATTTACAAAAATAGGTCCGTACTTATCTACATTCTACTATCGTTACTTTGAGTCTCCGTTCCACCAGTTGGTTCTTTGTGAGAAGGCATTCTACATTCTCATATAAGAAAAATTAGGAAAATAATAACATATAAATTTGTAACAAAATAAGCTTGATCAACATTTTTCAAAAATAAAACAAATCAGTCAATTAAATGTATATTTCAACGGACTACAATATATACACCGCCAAGATTTAACAGTTATAGATAACTCGAATTGGTTACCAAATCAATATATAATGAAAAAAAGAATCTAGGTCACCAGTCACTACATTGATTATTAGTATGAGTACAAAGATTAGGTTTTTGGGCGGTAAAATCTTGAGATGAAAAAGAGTAAGAATAGTGTCGTAAATAAAACATCAAAATTTCGGGTTAATTCAAATGAGCCAAACCGAGTCAAGAATTTTGAACAACCCTAGTCGTCTAAATATAATATGTTATTCTATGTAATACCACTCTTGATAACTTAGGTAAGGGATATTTTATCAACACTTATATCACTATATCACTATGCTAAAATAAATATACATTGTAAAAAAATTCATGAACTTAAATGTGTGAAAGAAAAAAAACACAAAAGCTTTTTTTTTTTTTTTTTTTTTTTTTTTGCAGCAAAATGGGATTTTATTACTCAATACCGAAACGAAACAACACGAACCCCTTAACAAGAGATTAAGAGATGAAAAAGAACGAAAGTTACAGACTACTTAAACTATCGAGAACGTGTTCCACTGCTCCCATGTTAAACCTCTGAGATTAGATCTGCTTGAGACCCATAAGAACGACAAAGTTTTGATGTCTACAACCGAGCTCTGTATTTGGATATCATTTGTTTTGAAGATCTTCTCATTTCTCCTAAGCCATAACACCCAAACTGTTGTGAAAGCGATTGATTTAATGATTTTCCTTTTTTCTTTCGCTCCATCCAAATTGTTTACCATATCTATCCATTCGAGTATGTCTTGTACTGTAGCGAGTTGAGGAGTTTTACACCAGGATGCAATAACAGACCAGATAAACCGAGCAACTTGGCATCTGATGAAGATATGTTGTGGCTCATCTAACCCGAAATTACACCAGATGCAGCCCTCCTCAATGTTGGGTAAGCCTCTATGTTTTAGAGTTGTCTTTGTTGGTAGCCTGTTGATGATTGCCCTCCATATTAAGAGATTGACTTTCCTCGGAATCCAAGAATTCCATAGAGATTCAATTGTTGCATTGTTGCCTCCGTTATTGAGCCCCATTGTTGTTGCCGAGATATTTGCCAATTGCTTCTTGAAGTATTTAATTGTGAAAGTGTTTTCCTCGGTGCCGATCCATTTCCAACTGTCATGCCCCACGACTGGGTGGATATTCTGCAAGGCCTGTTGAAGGTTGGCCCATTGGGCCAGATCTGCTTCAGACCATGGTTGTCTCTTCTAAGTAACGGCCCAAGAACCACTGCCACTGTTCCAGCAATTAGCGACTGAAACCTGTTTGTTAGCTGCCAATTTAAAAACATCCGGGAATGTTTCGCACAGTATCCCTGAGTCACTCCAGTTATCCAGCCAGAATCCCGTGTTTTCCCCGTTGCCAATCGAGGCTCTAAGATGTTTGTGGATGTCGAAACCTTGTTTCATAAGCTCATTCTGAATGTTAACGATGGTCTTCCAAGGCCCGGGTACAGTTCTACTGAATGGTACAGATTTGTTCCATCTGCCCCTGTGATAAATGGCCTTGATAACATTAATCCATAACTGGTCTTTGTTCGCTTTGAATCTCCACCACCATTTTGTTAATAATGCCTCGTTTGCCCTTTTTATGCTTCCAATGCCAAGCCCTCCGTTTTTATGTTTCTCGTGATTCTGTCCCATGCAATCCACCTAATTTTCTTGTTGCGGCTTGATCCTCCACATAAGAAGTTTCTCCTGATGCCTTTGATTGTCTTGATCACTTTGGTTGGTGCCTTGAATATCGAGAGGTAGTATGTAGGTATATTGCCAAGTACCGCTTTGATTAGTGTAAGCCTACCTGCAAAAGAGAGAAAATTAGATAGATGAAGAAACAGAAAAGGGTTGAGCAACGGCTCCAGTTTATCTCTTCATGTTAATCGTTTTTGTTTGTTTAATAAATAATTGAAATGTAAAATATTACAAAATGTATAATAAAATAATAAGACACATTTTTTCTATATAAAAATAGACATGCTTATAGTACTTGTATTCTTCAAGACTGCACAGTGTGGAGGGGTATGAAACGTTACGTGGTAGACACGTCAGCAGAGGGTGTGGTAAAAAAAGCACGGGGTAGAAGGGGCGTTTAAAAAATAAAATAAATAAATAAAATCTAACCAACCAATCAAAACAAACACAAACACTACCCACCAATCACATGCCTCCACGTCACCTTCCTCCGTCCCCTCCACGCCGGTGAAAAGGCCGACGCCACCCCCTACACGCCACAACCACGTCAGGCCACGAGGCGGTGTGCCAGCATGGTTGAAGCCTCCATGCCATTTTCACGATGCAACACCGTCCAGTCTAATCCTTTTCATTAGAAAATTTATAGTGTGTGCTACCCCTTTTTTGTTATAAACATGTATTTATGTGAAAAATAAATAAAAAGTAGATTAAAAATTTAATTATTGCATAACCCATATTATATATACTATATTAAACTATATCTGCACACACAAAATCTATTGTTTACTTTGTTAAATGAGAAGCTAAAAGTGATTGAAGATTTAATGTACATAAAAGCCATTAGATCTTGAACTATTAAATTTATGTATAACCCCATAATGAAGTTATAATATACTATCAAAACTACAACTTTAAGGGTACTTACCATTTAAACTCTATAATTTTCATATTTTTGGATGCTTTTTTAACCCAGCCAGAATTTATCACATGATCCACTATTAACTTTTTTGTTGTTATTTTATAAGGTTTAGGGTATGATGATGTATACAATTTCAAATATCCCATTCAAAACCTAATTGTGTGTGATAATTTACAAGTAATCAAGCTACAAACGTATAATCTATCAAAGCTAGTTCAAAAAATCATTTTTACGGGTTTTCTTTGTTTTCTTATTACACCTTATTTCTGGAATTGTCGTTGCGACGTACTTATTTTTATCAGTGTCTCGACGTGTTTCTTTTAAATTACCATCACGGCGTTTTTTTAATGTACGTTTTGATATTTTAAAACAAAGCCGCAACAAATTAATACGATTCTCTTTACGTACTTACTATGTAATATCATTGCCGTACGCACAGCCGCCAGTCCGCCACCACCTAGTTGTTAAATTTAAATTTATAAAATAATTCTATTTCAAGTTATCATGTTTTCTTCAATGCTATTAATCATTAAACCACATTAGTTTTAAAATCCTAAGCCTCTACTAGTCTACTTCATAGATATAAAACTACTATATAACAATCATACAATTTGTTATATTAATTTACAACAAAATAATTAAAAAAACATCTTAATCCCACCGTCCCTAAAGTCGTAATTAGAAATTAATATTTTAAATTAACACATTTCATCATTTTCCAAGTCCCTTCCCATCATCTACGGAATCCTCACCAATAGCAATAATAATAATTTGTTAAATGACGAATCTACCCTTCAACTTTCCTAGAAAGTCAACTTCACCCTCCTCTTCAATCTTTTAGGTATAAATATCAACAACGACCAAAGACAATTGCCATCACCATCTTTCTCCAACAACAATTTGATCAAAAAATCCAAATGGGTCATATGAGTTACAACAGAGTTGGTCGAAGATATTATCCGACAAGAGGTTTCCGGCTAAATTGCAAAAGATTTTACGTTCAACGGCTACGTGCAAAGTTCTTTAATTTCTTCAAGATTCTTATGGGCTCATGGAGGAAGAGTTTTTCGTACGAGAAGAACACGACACGGGTGTCTGGAAAAACAAGCCAGAGAAGCTTAGTAGCTAAAGAGAACGCGTATCGGCTACGATCATTTGGCAGGTCAAATTCTTTTTACTCGGAAGCCATTGAAGATTGTTTGGAGTTTATAAAGCGGACATCGGTGTCTTTGGATGATAAGCCACAATTATAGGGGTTATGATATCATGTTTCAACCTTAAATAGGCTCGGGTTTGAATCCAACACTCGGGTTCTGCCTTTAAAGCTGCGTTCTATCTGCTCTCGCTGGTTAGCAGGGTATTTATTAGGTTTCTAAATTTTTCATGGTGCTTCTTACCGTTCAAAAAAAAATATGAGGTTTAATATGACCTGGGATATAGCTTTTTTTTTTTCTTCTTTTGTAAATTATTTAGCATATGTTGTCCTTGGAGAAGCAAATTTTCTCATTTTATTTATACCTTTCTTTATATTTATAAGATGTTTATTAGTTTTAAAAATACTTGTATGTTTAATATTTTATATGTATATATACATGGGTAAATCATCGTTAATTCAATATTAATTTGAAGTGTGATATATTATATATAACAATTTATGACTCGGTGTTTAGTTTATAAAATATGATCACGTTTTGTTTGGTGGTTTAGTGGGATGTGTTAAACTACTTTTCTAGAATAAGACATTTTGTTTGGTAGTTCAAGGGGATGTGTTAACCTACTTTTTAAGAGAAACTTAAAATGTGGTACTACTAAAATAACTATTAGCATAAAATAATGATTTTTTAATTCAATTATACTATACATTGGTAAACTAATTAATTAGTTATACTATAAACCATACTTATTAAAGCGAGCGCCTCATGCACCTAGGCGCATTTACCAGGTGAGGTGCAACCATACCGTTTTGCCTCCATTAAGGCGGCGCACGCGAGTATTCCGGTCAAGTTTTGTTCAGATTCCGGCCAAATTTTGTTTAAATAGGTAGAATTTTGGGTGGACGAGAACATATGGAATAGAAGAGACATGAAAGGGTTGCTCTTCCCGTGAGCATCCGGCCAAAACGACTTTCCGGCAAGTATTCCGGTTAGATTCCGACGAACTTTTGCATAATAACGCCAACTTTCATCTACACAGTTCTATGGTTTTGGTTGCATCATAGAGAACAAAAATTTGAAGAGAGAGAATAAATATATGAAAATGAATAGTTGAAAACTATTTGACCTAGAACTTGGTTTAAAATAGTGACACCACATGGTGTTGGTCACTAAAACAGAAAGGGTCAGAAAAGACAACAGTGACACTACATAAGGTTCAAAATGTTATTAGTTATTATAGTTATATTTGACAGAATTTCTTTTAAGTGATTATTTTACAATGTTTTAACTTTTTTAATGCTAGTTAGATGATTTTAACATCTAATTATATTAGTTTTACAAAAAATATCTAGAAAGTAATGGAATTATCTAACATGATTTATTTTATATTATTTTTCATTTAGGTGTGTGAAGAGTTATGATCCCTAACGACATGCGCAGATGCGCATTAGTGAGACCATGCCTTTCCGAAGACACGACCTTGTCATCTAGAAATATCTAGAAGGATACATGATGTGTGTGAACTATATATATTTTTATAAAGAGTAAATTGCCATTTAGTTCCTGAGGTTTGTCCAAATTTGTCATTTTAGTCAATATAGTTTTTTTTCTCCTCTGGGTCCCTGACTTTTCCATTTTATTACCATTTTGATCATCTGGCCTAACTCCATCCAAAAGTCACAGTTAACTTAGAGGTATTTTTGTCACTTTACATATATATTTAGTTTTTTCTATTTTTTAATTAAAAAACCTTTTAACTAAGAAAGATTTAAATATATATGTGTGTGTATATATATATATATATATATTTAGATTCAACATCTGCCACCACCAACACACCACATCACAACCTTCCCCATCGCCAACACCAACCCACCACCGTTACACCACAACCACCACCCACTCCACCACCATCACAACCTTCCACCACCATCACCGCCACCACTCACCCCACAATCATCACAACTTTCCACCATCGTATACCACCTCTGGCTTTTCCAGCTAGATCCACCACCACCAATCGCTCTTTCTCCCTCTCGTCTTCATCTTAAACCCAAGACAAACTGATTCAAAAAAGTAAAACCACCACTATCGCACCAGATTCAAAAATTTTGATACCATTATATCAAATCCAAAAAACAAAACAGAATATATAAAGAAACAATTGATCAAACTTATCACACAAATTACATCATTATATTTGGCTTTCATGTTTACATACCATATTCAACCTGTAATTCAATCACCACATGCCACTAACCAACCACCATCATTGCAATCCGCCACCACCCAACCCACCCCACCACCACACCGCCAATACAAACACCACCACCACTAAGTACAACCACCACTATCTACCACTGCAACCACCACAGTGAGCACCCCATAATCAAATTAAAAATACAAATATAAGAACCCCTCACCGGAACCCTAGATTGGGTCACCGTCGTCGTCTTTCATCATCACTCGCTATCTCCGACGTCCTGTTGGTCAGATTCACTCAAAACCATAGCCATACCACCGTAACCCCTAATTTCAATGGGAGCCACCATCGTCCATCGCTCATCCGCCGCAATCCCCACAAACTTCGTCTTTAAATCATCTCCCATCTACTACTATCTCTTTCTGAATCTAGGTGATGGTAGTGGAGGTGTGTGGCAGAGCTGGGTCGTAACAGGTGGTGGTTGTGGTGGGTGGGGGGTTAAAGAGATAGTAGAGAGAAGAAGGGGATTCAGAGAAAGTGGGGCGTGGGTGAAAAATTCCGCCTCCGGCAGAGAAAGAGATGAGGGCAGAGAGAGAGAGAGAGAATGAAGTGTAGGGATGGGGTGAGTAGGTTTTATATGTTTATGGTTTTTGTTTAATAATAAAAAGTGAAAAAATGAAAAATGAAATGAAGTATATAAACTGACCAAACTGCCCCTAACTTAAATGAATTTTTTGGATGGAGTTAGGCCAGATGATCAAAATGGCAACAAAAGGGAAAAGTCAGGGACCCAGAGGAGAAAAAAACTATTTGGACTAAAATGGCAAATTTAGACAAATCTCAGGGACTAAGATAGCAATTTACTCTTTTATAAATGAATTTTCCTTCACACAAATTTAGTTTTAAAATGATTTTCACCTAAGAACTAAACTACGCACATAAAAGGGCAAGTGTACCCGTGATGTGGTAATATAGTTTATTGGTAAGAATCAGATATCAATTCGTGGACGCGGTGTCTCGATACTAAACTTTTGCTACTTTAAAGCCTTTTCAATCAACGGGTTGGTTTTGTTTTTAATTTATCATGCAAATAACAAACTACTAACTAATCTAAAAAGGAACAATATCTAAGCAAGGTTGCCTAAACTAAGTATCCACTAACAAACATGTGATAACAAAGAGGAAGAACTAGTGATGATGCAAGATCTAAGTTTAACTAACTCCCCAATCAATGTTTCATGGCTTTATAATCCTTTGGAAAACTAAAATGATATAACATTCTAATCACCTAAAAATTATTTTTTTTAAATTCACTTGCTAAGTTGATGTTAATCTTTAATAATGAGTTACTTGTTTGTCAAAACTCATAACTCTACAAATTAGGGAAAACTACTATGAACAACATACTAATCACCCTGACTTGCTTTTAAGTAAGTAATATCTTCATCATGTTCTTGATATGAACCACAAGCATGATCATGCTAGACAACAATCTTGGCCTAAATCACCATACTTACATAATCACAAACTATAGAATTCATATAAACATTCTTTTAATCTTTCCAAATCTAAATGCAAGAATTCATACACATGTTCAAATCATCATTCAATTCATGTTAGCAATTACCGTTCCTAGTTTCATGTTATGAATTAAACTAACAAGTTAACAAGATTCAACAATCATAATCTTTACATGGGCTTTCCAACACATTATGTAGATACTTATGATCAAACATTCAAGAACAACAACTTTAAACATGTACATGAACTCCAAGAACAAGACTAAACATCACTATGAAGAATAACAAGAACAATCATCACATCTCCTTCCATGTTATCACATATCCATTAGCTTTAACAAAGTTTAAGCAACACAAATGTTTAGCCCATAAGGCTCATAACTACTAGATCAAATACAAAATATCTTCAATTGTTCATAATGTAATAAGTAAGCTAACCAAGTTTAAAGACAAGACTAAATGGTAAATGGGTGGATCTTCAAATGATGAGGTCTTCTTCAAAGCTCCTCCTTGGCTCAAACAAGCTTCCAAGTCTAGATTTTTGATGCGCGTGTGGTGTTATAGGTTTTTATGTATATTTTTAGCCCTTTTACGTGTTAGTCAAGTTTTAAATTTATAAAACACGATATTTTACTAACACCAAACAAACATATGGGCAAGTGCACCCATCGTGAGCGTAGTATAGAGTTGGTAAGATACCGAGGTCGTCCAAGGCCACAAGAGCTTTTAATACCAGTTTATCCTCAACGTCTAATCAAATCAAAAGTTTAGAAAAATGTTTTAAACTAGAAAATAAAAACTAAAAATGCTGAAAATAAAAATAAAAATAGATAGACAAGATGAATCACTTGGATCCGACTCGTGTTTGGTGTAACCTTTGATTATTTCCGCACTTTTGCATTTTTTAAGAGATTATCTTAGTTATTGTAGTAGGCCCCTCTTTTGAAGGTGACATTACCCTCAACCCAGTAGTTTGAGTCAGCAAGGATACAATCCTAAAGGGTTGGATTATTGAAAGATAATTAATTAAGTTATTAATGCGTAATGTGGTAGGCCCCTCTTTTGAAGGTGACGTTACCCTCGGCTAAGTAGTCTGAGTCAGCAGGGATACAGTCCTAAGTAGCCAGTTTAAAGTTTTAATAGTAGCTTACATATGAGGGGATCAAGGAGTTCGGACCCCCGCCATCCAATACCAGTGGGTATTGAAGGAGGTCCTACTAAAGTTGACCCAGGTCCTTGCAGGATCTATACGCTGAACAAGGCAAGACTCTTACCAAACCATTCCCTTAACCCCCGACCAGGTAGCCAACATATCTCCATATAGACCGTGGAGATATGAATGGTGAAAATCTTTTATTTTATATAGACAGTAAAATAACGCCAAGACACCACGGACAAATGATAAGGAAGATTCACCTTCAACATAAGAAACTAGTTATTAAAGTCATTAATACATAACCAAGTTAAAAGTGCGAAAAGATTAAAAATAAAAAGTATTACACTAGACACTTGTCTTCACCAAGTGATGTAAGAGACTTAGGCAAACATGGCCTTTGATTGTCAAGAACTCTTACGATCAATCTTGGATCCCGAGACTACTCACACACTCTATGATGGATGATGGATGATGGTGGTGGATGTGGGTTGTGATGGTGGTGGTGGTGGTGGGTGGGTGAAGTGTGAGAGAGGTGGTTTGCCAAGGGATGGTTTGCAAATGAGCCAAGCTGTGACAACCCGAATACTTGAGGTTAGCACTACTTAAACTCCACAATCTTTGGTGTGTATCTTTACATTCAATTGTATATATATTACGATCATACGAGACTTAGTGAGTTACGCTCGTACATCACTAAATATTCATGTGTGCTTGTTAACTAAGCATGAAACCGTTAAACGTATTATATGTGCTTGATTTCTTACGTTGCATGGTGTGTTCGTATGTACGTAATAGAATTAATAAATGTTGGTGGGCTTTGTTACACATTTGGGCCGAATTAGAACTCCCCACATGTAACCTGATTGTGTATTTCCTTGAAGCCCGAAAACTTGGCCCAGCTTCTCTTAAAAGCCCAAGGTTAAGCCCGAAGTACATATTGTAGGCGGCATACATTATTTAATGTATTGTGATTTATCTTTAGCTAACAATTACGCTAATCAGAAGGCTCTCATACTTTCCTTCCCTCACCTTGTTCTCGACGTCGACCTTTCTCTTCATCTTGAAGTTCTTGTGTTGATTCCGTATCTTGTCTTGGTTAGTATCAACCGTCCCTACTTGGTATATGTTTTGATTATATTTAGTTGTGGTAGGTGTACTATTTAATGTATACGTGAATCAAGAGGTGAATACATAACATGATTTGTAAACTGGATTAGATGCATGATTAGGGGATGACATCTTTGAACGTTCAATCCATGTTGTTGATTGATAATGTAATTGCCTAGTTAGTGCTAGGGTTAGATGAGGCGGACCAATAAATCAGATTAAACCAATCGCATGGTGTTGGGCCTCATTTAATCACCGGGTCGCACACACTCCTGATGATGGGCTCGCATACATGGGTTTTGTAAGTGTGATAAAGACAATATAGGGATGTTTGTAATATGCTTGGGTCTGTGGATTCTATATATTGTCTAATTAGATGAATTAACGTATAATGGCTGCATATGTGTGGTTAATAAAGTAGTTTGGGATGAATTCATGAATTAATATTCATAAACTCAATTAGGGTAGGTGGTGATGAATCATCATATCTATGCTAAAGGTTACCTATGACTTGTTTAGTAAACTGAGAATTATTTGAGGGTTAATAATCAAGGGATTTGGGTAGGTATATTTGGGCTAAAGAGTTAAGGTAATAACAATACGTATCTGGGATTGGGCCTTTTACGCCAACTGGGCTACACAAACAAATAAAGAAAACAATAAGTTTATTGTTTTGGGGCAGGAGAGCGAGTTGGGTCATGCATGTACCTGGACTAAATTAGCAAAAATAAATCATACTTGTAGCTGATGGGCCGCATCTCGTGAAACAAGAGGTATGAAACAATAGGGCCGCCCCACCAGGATGGGCCGTATAGTGCTTAGGATGTATACATGGATAATTATTTTGGTCACACACGCACATGTTGTATTAATTACGTTGGGCCTCGGGCCCAGTTGTAATTATATAAGTCGTCGATTAGTTGGGCCACGAGGCCTGCTGGGTCATAACATTTCACCAGGCCCGAGCCGTTGGGCCACATGCTTGTAAACGAACCACATGATTAATTGGGCTTCATGTTTTGTAGACCGTACATGGTTAATGAGTTATTATACAACATATTTAGAATGCCAATACTTGTATACGTGTGCACTATCTGAGGAATGAATGTGGAATATTACGTGTTGTGATTGTATGCAAACTGATTGTCGTGTGTAACTATCATAGGGCTTGGTTGATCACTTTGTTAAACGGGTAATTAATTCTACTGAGCAAAACAAAGGTGAGTTCACTACTCTTGAGCATGCGTCCCGGTGGTTAGGACAGTCAGTGGGAATCCCGGGGAGGGATAAGTCTTTTGGGTAAAACTGGGATGTTGGATAATAATCTCACCCTATCATTCTTAAGTCCCATCTTTTGTGTTACCGGAGAGGTAACGGGTATTAGTTGGTAGCGCTACTTAGGTTTGGCACCCTTACCCCGTACCGGAGAGGACGGGTGTGAACTAATGACCTAGTCATGACCAATGCTTTGATAGGAGCATTGGGGAACGGGCAAAACATAAATCAGGAGTCGTCTTGTATTCGGGATATTATCAACATTCAATTCAATGGATTAACTAAACACTTGGTAACCAGCGTTTTCCGTAAAACTATGAACTCACCAGCATTGTCTGATACACTTGTTGCATGCTCGCAGGTCGTTAGATATCTTGGATTTGGGAACTTGCTGTCTGGAGTAGCTGGAGTGGTCATGGGTCGACTGGAGGAACTCATGTGATTAATTATTGCTATTATACATTGGTTTTGAACAATTTAACTTTGGTTTACTATTTGCTTCCGCTGAACATGTTGGTTTTCATTTAAACTTGTTGATGACATTTTTCATTATTAATTGGGGATTTTATTTATAAACTTGAATGGGTTCAATGTAATTAGTGGCTCATTGTTGGTACGTCACACGCCTAGCAGCCTAGCAGGGACATTCCCTAGGTGGTATTTTGGGGGTGTGACACAAGCACCCCTATTTATAGCCTGCACAGAAGCCCGGACACGGTCCCGTGTCGATTGGGCATGGCCCCGTGTCCACCCATCTTCTCTTTCTTCATTAATTGCAGTTTGTCTGCATTAGTTGACCACGCCCCCGTGTCCGCTGGGCACGACCCCGTGTGCAGAAGCGTATCTGTACTATCAAGATTTCCCTAGATTCTGCGAATCTTAGAGTTGACCACGGCCCCGTGTCCGCTGGGCACGCCCCCGTGGTGGGTGATAGAAGCTTCTACAACTTTGTCTTTTCTGCAGACACTTGGGCACGCCCCCGTGCTCATTGAGCACGGGGCGTGTTCAGCCTTCTATTCTCTTGTTTTTGCTTGGGAGGATGCTTTCGGGGGGTCGGGCATGCCATGTTTGTTCCTTTTCTTGTATTTATGTTAGATTTAGCTGCCTTTTTGCTTCTTTTGTTCATTTGCTCATTTAATCCTGAAAATACAAAAGGAAGACAAAAACACACTTTTTCCAACATTAGTACTAAAAAAGGGTTAGTTTTATGACACATTTGATGTAATTTATATGTTGCATTTTGCGCACATCAATTTTTGAGAGAAAACTTCACCAAAATGTTCCAGCCCCCCTTGCAAATGAGCTTGAGACTCGTATTTAAGCTGCTGTGTGTTTGGCACGACCATGCCACCATTTGGCACAGTCGTGCTTGGCATGTGTGAGGCTAGCTTTTCGTCTGTCGATCTTGTTTGCTACCATTTCTAGAAAAATCCCGCTTAAAGTTTCTCGAGGTGGCACGACCGTGCCAAACTATGGCACGTCTGTCCTTATCGATGAGGACTATCGCGATCTCAGGAATGGGCTGATCAAAGATTGACTTGGATCAGGCACGATCGTGCTTGAAGATGGCACGGTCATGCGAGTCGTTGATTCTCCGGGTTAGCACTGATAACTGATAGTGCTGGTGAAAGTGCTGATGATGGCTGACCTGGCACGGTTGTGCCATATCTGGAAGTTTGCTAGAATGTTACATTTTTGCTCCATTTTACTCCAAAATCCTCCGTTTCACACCGGGCCGAAGCCCGGACCTGTATTTTCACAAACAACTCAAACGAGTACCAAAATCAATGAAAATAAAAAGAGATCTCACATAAACGAGGATAAATTTGACATTTTAAAGATGTATAAATTCTTATACATCAATACACCTGGCGAAAGAATGGATGCTCCTAGCAGACAGTGAAGACACCACGTAGCACCAATCATGGAGCGTCAGCACCTGTCAAAAGATCCTTAAAGGACAGCCAGAGACAAACAGACAACAAGTACTAAAGGACGCTGAGGTGGGATGAATAATCATGCGCCACGTCAGCCCTAGTACATGACAAGGTTTGGTCGTGTCAGAGGAGACAGAATTGATATTACTCTTGGTCGGACAGCTAGCGAATGACCAGCTGACGCCTCTTCTCCTTCACAAATCTTCGGCTATAAATAGGAGACTTCACCAGGTTTAAGGATCCGTTTTCTCACAAATCTTCACATTTATATCTTCAAAATGATTACTTATTCTCACGTCAGAGGATGGTTACAAGGAGAACCCCCAACCTCTTCTCCGTGTAGCAAGTTCACCGATGTTGTTTGTTTTGCATGATTGATAAGAAGAGATCAGACTTGTTGGCAAGGAAAGAATAGAGAGTGACTGACATTCACAAGACAAACAGGGTGAGTTAACCATCGTGTTACTTAGTGTTTCTTCAATGCGCTTTATTTTTTTCAGACCATCGTTTTTTTGCGCTTTGAGTCTAGGCCCTAGACGACTAGACGAGGCCTATGCGCCTTGAGTGCACGTAACACCTTTGACAACTATGCTATAAACAAAACAAATTCATTGCTTGAAATGTGAATTCTTTATTTAAGTTTTGCTTACTAAATAATAAAAATAATAATAATACAATATCAATAAATTTTTAAAATACAATTTTTTTCTCTCTTTTTGGCTTAGTGTGTGATGGTTCGTAAAATATATGGTGTTATCAATCAAGAATAAACGCTACAATTCGAACGTCAGATATATGTATAACTTATATATTAATGAAAAATCACGTGTCATGTAATACCGGTTTTGAAAGCCTAAATTTGTCCTTGTTTATAGGTCAAAATAGGTAATCTCTTGTTATGGTCATCTTGGTTGCAACAAGTTGGTTGGAAACAACTTTTTATCTTGAAGATTAAAATGACGAGAAGGCTTGTTGGAACCATATACACACAACGAGTATAAAATATTCTGTCGGCCGTTCAAAAAAAATATAAACAGATGGAGACATTAATTAATGGATATGTCAATTTCATATTGCCAATTTCGTGATCTATAAATATGAAATAATAAGCACTATATCAATGCATTGTGTACTTAAATGTGACATGTACTCCTTTTAATAAATTGTAAACATATGATACAAATGCTAATATAACTATTCATATATTTATATTTTACTATCCAATAGAAACCTGGAATTTTTATTTAGAAGCTTGTTGTTGATTGGTAGCAATTACCTCTTGTTCTTTAAAAGCTTTGATCGGTAGCAACTTGGCTTGTAGAAATAGTTAATAATGATGGTTTTGGAGTTGTTGATGTCAATGAGCTTTGAGCTTTAGTTGGTGGTCATGTAGCATCTTTAATAGGCTTCATTTTAGAAACCTTTTGTTTCTGTTGTACTCAACTTCTGGTCCATCTTGAGCTTCTAAAACATGAGTAATTTTTCTTCAAGTTCCCATTATTCTCTCTCCTTTTTTGTATCATCACCATAAACATACTATCTTGTCCATTTTTGTTCTTGTTTGAGACTTTGAGCTCCAGATAGTTAGATTTGTTTCTAATTAAGCTTACAAATATTTTGTTTCATGAAGCCTTATATTTAAGCTTGCAAAATTTCGAAAATTATTAACTCGAAAAAGGAAGCAAAATTGATTGTTTTGAACAACTCAGCACAAATATGAATTCAAGTAATCATCTAAATATATAATTCAAGTGATACCGATCTAAACTTCTAAAAAATTAACTCAAAAACAATAGATAATAATATTTTTTTTAACGGCCAACAAAAATGCATTTATTCAAACTAACAAGGCGCTAGGCACCAAAATTACAATAGTGGAACTTACATTGATACACCCGACGGCTGAGGCCGAAATACAGAATTAACGAAAACCTGAAAAACTACTCCAGTCTTCCCATGTCAAACCCGACTCCTTGGCTCTACTTTTAACCCACATAAAACCAAGCGCCTTCACTTGCTCCAGGACTGTAAAAGCATTCGGCCGATCATTGTGAAACAGAACTTCATTGCGCGTCTTCCAAATGCACCAGACTGCAGTAAGAACTATCGCATGCATAGCCTTTTTCCTCTTCCTCGAACCAGGGCTGAAATCATGTAGTTCCATAAGTCTTTGAAGTCGAAGGCCACGATAGGAGGAATTCTACACCATAAAGCAATATTTTGCCATACGATTTGTGCAAAGTGGCAAGCGACAAATAAATGCTCACTCGACTCCTCATATTCCCCGCAGAGAGCACATAATAAATCCTGGACGTTAATCCGTCTCCTAACCAACGCCGCCTTAGTTGGAAGCCTATCAATCTCAGCTCTCCAAGACACAATTCCTACTTTTTTTAGGACCCAATTGTTCCACTTAAGTATACGGCTAGGTCTGGTTCTTTTAAACTGATTGAGAACCTTTTTAATGCTCGAAACACTGAACATACATGCTGAATCCAACTCCCATATATACCTATCATGTCCAGTCGATAGCATAGTGGCACCAAGAAGAGATGAAAGTGCAATCAAGTCTTGCTGCTCATTTGCACAGGCGATGGGTCTAACCCAGTCCCACACAAACCACGGCCCAACAAAGCTGGAAGAAATACGGTCAGCAACACAACCCAACTTGGACTTTTCAATGGCGAACAAGCGAGGAAATGCGAATTGTAGTGGTGTCTTCCCCAACCAACAATCTTGTTAGGATCTGAGACTCTCATAATTGTGCTTGTTTGCATAATTTAAACATTAAGTGCATCGGAAATGAACACAAACTTTGTAAGCACAATTCAGGAAGAAGATAGTTTTGATAAACACATGCTTTTCATAGAGTCGAATGATTACAATACAAAGCAAAAGATTTACAGAGCATGCTTACAAACTAAACTCCCCCTCAGCCTGATGCTCCAAGGTTGATTGCACAAGATGAAAGGATTGGACTAAAGGAGAAGAACCCACTCAGTCAATCAAATGTAACAGTATAGGGTACTATTACATTTATAGGCAAACCAAACCACTGAAGCATCTTAGCTGACGTCACCATGAAAGCGACATCTAACAAACTAACAAACTATATCCACTGATCTATAACAACTGATGTCTAACTACTGATTACATGGACACTGCTATAACTAACTAATGACTCACTTTCAACTGTTGTATGCTAAGCACTGATGTTGAGCATCAGTGCTTTCTTTAAAGGGTGATCAGGCCTTGAACGAGCTGTACTTTAGTTCTTCATCAGTGCTTGGAATCCATCAGTAGATTGAGCTTCAGTCTTTAATCTTCATCAGTACTTTAGTAGCAGCTGTTCTATTGAGCAGTGTTTCGAAGTCTATCAGATGCTAGATAACCACTGTCAAGGGGAGAGCTTAATGCAAACGGCTGCTTATGACTAATCCACTGTTGTGAACCGGTTTTGGCTTTCATTATCTGTTCCTTTAGTAGGGTTCAATCTCAACAAATCTAACCAGAACGACGTATTTGACCCGTCCGCAATCACAGCTCTAATAGTCTTCTTTAGGTCCACCCCCAAGCCACATCTCGAATTCTGGATACTCACAATTTGCTTCCAGGTCCGGGGATTGTAAGCTTAGCCGGGATCGCCGTCCATGATCTATTATTATGGTGAATTGCCCATATAAGTTTTCGCCATAAACCATCTTTTTCAACTCTAAAGCGCCACCACCACTTTGCCAACATAGCTAGATTCGCGTCTTTTAAAGACCCAAAACCAATCCCACCATATTCAATTGGCGCTATTGTCTTCTCCCAAGCAATTAAAATGAAGTTAACCAAATGTCATTTCCTGAAAAGGAATATACTTGATTATTTTTCACAAGTCATGTGGCTTCTATCAAGACCTTGAGATGCCACAAATGATCCACTTTATTTTTTGAGAAAGCAGCAGAAGTTGTGACATACCTGAGACATAACTCTAATAGTCTAATCAAAATAGAGACAAAATTAAAGCATCCAAGTTTTCTGTTGGTGTTATTCTTACCTTAAAAAAATGATGGCAATGAAACTGAAATAAGATGTAATATATTACCAAATCAAAATATAAATTAAATTATAATAAACCATATTTTTATCCATTACCAACTGAGATATGACTCAAATCAAAATAGAGACAAAATGAAAGCTAAATCGAATCCTTAACTATCATGTTTTACTATTGTGTTAACTGTTAAGCTATCAACCATCA
The DNA here is from genome assembly GCF_002127325.2 of Helianthus annuus. Classification (NCBI taxonomy): domain Eukaryota; kingdom Viridiplantae; phylum Streptophyta; class Magnoliopsida; order Asterales; family Asteraceae; genus Helianthus; species Helianthus annuus. The sequence goes on along the minus strand of NC_035448.2, from coordinate 203,766,055 downwards.
ATGACATAACTTGATGTCAAGAAGCTTATGAGAGTATCCGAATCAATGTGCTTGTAGCCTAGCAGTGAGAAATGTGGTTCTACCAATGTGGTTGCGGGTTCTAGCCCAATGGTGGACCAAATGTGTAGATTTAGTAGTGAACGACTTGAGACGACCATCAATGAGGCTCCGAGCGACAATGAGACCACAGGCAACAAACATGACAGCGAACAAGTGTTCTCTCTCTTATGTCAAAAAGGGAAGATTTATTGAAACTGGTTTTTAGAGGGAGGTAAGATTGGGAATGAGGAATATTAACTTTTATTTTTAAATTTTGTGTTCAATAGATAACAAAATTTTAGATGTAGATATGAAATTATAAGTATATGATTATAACTTATATAAATTATATTTGTTTAAAGATATGTAAAGAAGCTTTTATAAATATGAAGTGTTAATTAAATTTGCTAACAATAAAAGGCCAAGGTTGGCTACCAATAATTAAGTTTAATATAAATTATCGTATTAGACTAAGAAAGGCTAACTTCAACCATGTTTGAGTATTATCGGTCATTTTTTACGTTGATCAAGTTTGACTATATTCGATCATTTTTACTAAGTTGTAATAAGTCATAATGTGTAATATTTTATTGTGCCATAAGAGTTATGGTACATCTTAAAGGGGCATAATGGCCTTGTTAGGTTATGAAATGTCTTAATGGGTTAGATGAGATTGTGACGAGTCATATTAGATCATACGAAGTTATAGTGAGTCATATATGTCTTAATAACCAATGTTGAGCCTTAAGATAGTGTGTGATATACAGGAATAAAAGGTAGAAAAGAATTGACTATTTGCGAGAAAATGAAAAAAAATGTGTTATGTTGGTCAAAGTAATGGAGTCACCCATTACAAGAGACATTCCATTCACTCTAAAAAAACTCAAATTCATTATATCCGCCCCCTTGTTTTTTTTTCATTCTATTCCATCTCTCACTCGTCATCAGAACCACCGACCACGACCACAACCACCATCACCATCGCCACCGCTGGCCAATGCCGCCACCTCGCACCACCGCCCTCGACCATCGTCACCGACACCCACCCATTGCCACTACCGCTGCCACCCTCTGCCACCGACCACTGCCACCCTCGTCGCTACCGCTGATCACCGCCAGCGCCACCCGCCATCGCCGCCATCGACCACCGCCTCCACGAGCCGCCACCACCGATCACTGTTGCGCCACCACCCACCTACCTCCGCCACCCAGCCGCGGATTATAGTGGGTCGGTTTAAACGTAGATAAAAAAACACGTAGCAATGGTGTATTTAGATATGAGTGTTGAGTTGTTTAAAAAAACCGAATGGTTTAAAAAAGTTTAAAAAACCGATAGGTTTAAAAACAACATTACAAAAATTCCCGTCGAAACATAGATAAAAACAACTTGCTTGGGATGTTTGTATAGAAAAATGAAACCCATAAATAAACCACGTAATAACTTTATTAAAGTTTAGAGCTTAATGAGTTAGGGAAAAGGAAAAATAAAATAAAAACATAACTATGTAAAACTTAAGGAACTAAATGTTAAAGTACCTAAAGATCATATGGTCTAAATGAAAGTTAGGCTATGGTGGTCAAATTCAAAAGTAAAAAACCTATGTGGCAAAAACAAAAAAGTAATAATAAAGTTAATTCTAGCTAATGAATTCTTCAATTATATATATAACTAGGTTTATCACCCAAGCCGTGTTGCGGCGAACATCTTTTGTTATTTAGTCTGTGTTTACATGTCTTTTGAAATCACTACAAGCGCGTTGCACACGGAACCACTAACAAGAATAAAAAAATATAAAAAACAGTAAAAAATAATCGAAAGAAAATCAACCAAAAAAGTTGTTAATGATGTTGTTCGTATGAAACCCGTGGTCAGAGATGAGCAAATAATACTGGGTACCGGTACCGAATTTCCCGAACCGAAGGATCCTAAGTACCAATTCGGTACCGACTTTTGGCGTTCCTAGTATCGGTTCACTACCGATTTTTACCTTCATATACTGATTTTTAGTATCATATAGCGATAATGAACCGGACTGTACCGGTATTTTCGATACCAGTATTGGTTGACACCAAACTTATCAAACTTAAAAAGTAAAGAAAATAATAATAATAATTATTATTATATTAATATATTTTTTTATAATATATTAAAATAACTGTTCATTTCATTTAGTTTATTAATATATAGTAATAATAGTAATAATAATAATAGTAATAATAATGAGCTAAATGGAGTATTTTACTAAACATGAGACACTCGTGGTTTAACTGAAATTATTTTGAAATGTTCTAATATGGTTATTAAACTCTAGTTTGATACTTGAATTGGTTTTTTATTCTTATGTTCTTGCTTGTGGATTTAGGAAACGGGACTGTAGAAAGCAAGGTGTGCAATTGGACTTCATATTCAATCAACTTGGTCTTTATTTAAAATATAGTTGGGCTTGAACATCATAAAACCTGTTGGGTACATGGACTAAAATGAGAAATAACAAGTCTAAACGGGCAGTTGGGCTAGTGTATGGGCTTCAAAATAAAGAAATGGGCAACGTGCATGAAGTCACTAATGGCACAGTTAATTGGAGAGAACTTGAGTGGACAATTGGGATTCATGTGTGAATAGCCCTGTAAACGAACCGAACGAACACGAATATAGGTATGTTCATGTTCGTTTATTTAACCTTAACCGAACACGAACACGAACACAAACATATAATCGAACACATTTTTTTGTTCGTGTTCGTTCATTAAGAAATCGAGCATGTTCGTGTTCGTTCATGTTCGTTCGTCTAAAGCCTAAACGAACAGTTCACGAACATTAACGAACACAAACGAAACAAAAAAATTAACTGAACATATTTGAATAAATATAAGCAAACATAAATTAACATGATTGCACAAACAAGTATAATATATTACAATTCATCCAAAAACACATCTAAATTAGAGTTCATAAATATACTAATTAGTCATATTAATATAAGTAGTTAGAAAACCTAATATTTATATAAATCTAACTATTTATGTATTTACTAAAATTTAAACGAACGTTCATGAACATAAATGAACGAACACAAATGAACGTTTATGAACATAAATGAACGTTCGTTCATGAACACAAGGTGTGTTCATGTTCGTTCATTTAATTAAACGATTTTTTTTATTCATGTTCATTCGTTTATTAAATAAACGAACATAAACGAACTTCCCACCGAACAAGTTCATGAACGTTCGATTCGTTTACAGGCCTATGTGTGAAGCTGCTTCAGAGGATCAGTTCAAGAACGAAGTTCGGGTTTGACACATCGTTAGTCTTACTTTTTTTCGTTTAATCTTGTTCGATCATGATACTTGTTATAGTTTACTATTGTTTTGATTACTTAAACATGTTTCTTAGCTAGTTTAATCGTTCCGCCTATGTTGTGATGAATTTGGAACTTGTGTTTTGACTTTTATAGTTTGACTTTTTCGACTATGACACATTAGGATTTAAAATAACTTTGATTTGTTGCTTGCTGAATATGATTATGTGTGCTACCGTTGTCGTAATTATATGGTTAGTTGTCATTATTGATGCGTTTATAAAGAAGAGATTCACCATAGGCACGTTAAAATCAATTATTAGTTCGTAAATTAGGCTATTTTTCGTCCTAACCCTGCTATTAGAGATAATATAGGTTAACTGATCAACTAAAATAAGTAGACATTAATGTGCATCAAATTCCATTGAATAGAGATACTATTTGGGTTTGCTAGGTCTATTCTAGGGATGGGCATTTGCTACTGGGTATCGAACCCGTACTGTACCAAATATTTCGGTACCGGTACCCAGTTTTGATGAATTTCCGTACTGGTATTTTCGGTACTTGTTCGGTACGGTACCAGTACCACGCTCGTTCCTAGTCTATTCTAGGTGTTGTCTAATAGTTTGAACACTCGATAACTCGGGGTTTTTCTATTTATTCGCATTTAGTTGCTCCTAGGTATTCGATGTATCAAGTTAGGGTTAGCTTCATAATTAGATGGTCGTTAATACATGGTGGGGTAACATATCCTAATAGTTGTGGGATTCGGTGTCGATTGGTCGAGTCGATCCATCTTAGCATTTCATTGCGTGTTCCTATTGTTCTTCATATTTCAGTTTCTAGGAACTGGAAAGTGGGGTCTCGCTCTGAGCTGACTAGTTACTATAGGACTTAATCATCCTTAGTGGGAGGTTGGTCAAATTAGATATCAGATCTTTAGTCGATTGTCAAAGTCATAAGTCATAAGTCATTACATGTCTAAAGGATTCAATGCTTAGGTGGTTTCTCCTTCTGATTGATTTCAAACTCGTATTCCCAGTCGTTTGGTTGTCTAGTTCGCCTTAGTTTAATATCAGGTTATTGGATTAATTAATTAAAAACCCTCAAAACCCAAATAAACCAGTTAAGTAATTAGTTGAGTTAGAGTCTAGTTAGCGTCGCTAGTGTCTTGTGGGTTCGGTATCTGGGCTTCATTAGGCTTTGCTACAGTCGATAGGTACACTTGCTTGTCTAGTGGTCTAGCATTAGGAGAGTCTAGGTTTAACTAGAGTGTCTAAATTAGTTATTTTTATAGACCATATTTTGCACATCATGTTTTTGTAATATCCCCACACTTAAACCTTTTTCATCCCCGTAAAAGACTGCAATGGAATCATCAGGGGCGGATGTATGTTTATACAAGGGGGAGCGCCCGCTACCGCTTGGTCGGAAAATTTTTGACGTTTTTAGTGTAAATTTTGGAAAAATTTGACGTTTTTTCGATTTCGTTACCGCCTATTTATAAAATGTTCCTGCTTGGTCGGAATCCTAGATCCGCCACTGGAAATCATAACTAGGACAAATGGCTTTAAAAAAAGTTTAATAGGTAGTATAATATATTAACTTGCAATTTTCGGTATTTCTATCCGACTAAACCCAACCACTGGTAAATGAAGTTCCTAATAGTGTCTAGCTTTATGTTCAAGTGTATCAAATCATCTAAGGGTCTCACACTTAAGAGTCCATAACTCACCTTAATCCCACTTCACACAACCAAGGCCTTGGTAAAACTATCTAGATTTCCCTACCACCAGGGGCGTATGTTAGTAGGTTCCCGGGGGTGCACCCGCCCCTTCGAATGTTTCGGTTAGAAGTGTATAATTTCCGATTTTTCGTCCGAAAATTTTAAAATTATATAGGATCATCCCTCCAATTATTTTGCCTAAATATTTATACAATACATAAATCAAAGAAAAGTTTGTTACCACTTTAAATCTTAAAGGTCGTCGGGCTGAGTTGTAATTCTTTGTCCATGTTTCATTTATTTCGTACCATTATATATATTGGTCTTTTGTTTGTTAAACAACATTTAGTTTTTATATGTAAAATGGGTCCTTTGAATGAATGGAGGTTTTTTAGTATTATTTGGAACTATTATTATTTGACCCGATCTGAATCGAATAGCCGGCCCGACCCGAAATATAACGATAAGAAAAAAAAATTGGGTCCCATGACTTTAAGCCCCCTCGAAACTTTTGGTCAAGCTCCGCCACTGCCTGCCACTACAAACAAAAACCCATATGTAATAGAAATTATCTCGTTTAATGGATACGATGGATGTAATGGATATATACTAATACGTATATATATATATATATATATATATATATATATATATATATATATATATATATTCTTTTTGTTTCTCTAAACTTCCACTCAGAGGGGCTTCAACTCAACGTGTGGCACCATAAGCTTTGGTTCATATTTCATAAACATAACCCAGTGGTGTTTCAATCAGGCTTCAACCCGACATATGACACATTTAGTTTTCGGCTCATATTTCTTATACATATAGCTCAATCATGAGGTGTCTATCGGAAGTCGACGCGGCATCTTTGACAGTCCCCTTCAGCAAAGAAGAGATCAAAAGTGTGGTGTTCGATTGTGGTTCTGACAAAGCCTCGGGGTCGGACGGTTTTAACTTCAAATTCATCAAAAGGTACTGGAATTTATTTGAAAATGATTTCTATAACTTGTTGGTTTCTTTTTACAGCAAAGGCACCACAGTGGCGGGATGTAGCTCATCCTTCATAACTCTTATCCCGAAAAAACAAGGATACGGTGGGGCTGAGATAGTATAGACTTATTAATCTGATCGGGGTGATAAGCAAACTATCTCTAAGATTTTGGCAAATCGTCTCAAAATGGTTATAGTGACTACAATATCGGAGAAGCAGACGACGTTCCTTAAGGGGAGGTACACTCTGCACAGTCCTTTAATGCTTAGTGAGCTTATGGCTTGGATGAAAAATTCAATAAAAAGGCTTTTCTTTTAAAAATCGATTTCGAAAAGGCCTACGATAACGTCTGTTGGAGTTTTTTTTTGGACATCATAGGGCAAATGAGTTTCCCTGATTTATGGTGCAAATGGATCGAAGGGATTCTAGTTTCGGCTAGATCCTCGGTTCTTGTGAACGGGTCTCCTACCTTTGAATTTAACTGTTTCAAAGGGGTTAGACAGGAAGACCCTATGTCTCCGTTTTTGTTCCTTTTGGTCATGGAAGCCCTGTCTAGCATGTTGTGCAAAGCTAGGAATGAAGGGCTTTTCAAAGGTATCCAAACTCCCAATAACGGTCCGGTAATTTCTCATCTTTTTTACGCTGATGATGCTTTTGTGTTGGGGGGTTGGGATAGGGTTAATTTAAAGAATGTGGCGAGATGCTTGAGAATTTTTTATTTATGTTCGAGATTAAAAATCAAACATTTACGGGTTGGGTGTTGATAGTGGGGAAGTGTCCAATATGGCCAAAGTAATTGGGTGTAAATCGGACTCTATCCCGCTTACTTACCTGGGGATCATGGTGGGGACAAATATGAACAGAATTAACAATTGGACACCAATTATTGAGATTTTTGATAAAAGACTGTCGGTTTGGAAAGCTAAAACTCTTTCGATAGGGGGTAGGCTTACTCTGATCAATTCGGTGTTGGAAAGCCTGCCTATATATTATTTCTTGCTTTACAAGGCTCCGACTGGGGTTATCAAGTCTCTCGAATCCAAAATGAGAAAATTTTTATGGGTCGGCTCAGGTAGCAACTCTAAAATGAACTGGGTGGCTTGGGAAGGGGTCACTTGGCCCAAGTCTAAAGGTGGTTTGGGAATAAACAGGCTTAAAGAGGTCAATGAAGCCCTTCTTGTTAAATGGGGTGGAAGCGTGCCACTTTAAGAATAATCAAAGGAGCTTCCTGCCTCTTAATGTTAACATATCGGGATGCTGTAAATGGATTGTAAATTTGTATCCAAAATGAAAATAAATGGAAAGGGGCTAAACTGACTAATCATGGGAAAGGTGGGGAATGAGGCTGATATTCGCTTTTAGATTGACACGTGGGTGGGCGATCTTCCCTTTTTGGAAAGATGGCCCCATTTATTTGGTTTAGAGTTGTTTAAAATGTGCAGGGTCACTGAGAGATTGGAAGCAGGTCAAGGTATTGGAGCTTTTAATTGGCAATGGTCTAGACAACCTGAGTCAGATGTTGAGCTAAAGGAATGGAATGAATGTTGCAAGGTTCTCAATCTCTTAAGACTCTTCAACATTAAGGATGCTTGGTATTGGAGTGATGACAAGCAGAATGGTTTCTCGGTGAAGACAGTTAAAAATGCTTTGATTAATGATAGAGGTAACAGCCACCCTCCAAATTTCGTTTGGTGCAAATGGGTGCCCATTAAATGCACCATTATGAATTGGAGAGGGAATTTGGATAGGCTTCCTACAAGAACAAATCTAAGAAGAAGGAATGTGGATGTATCATCGGTCATGTGTCCTTTTTGCGACGAATTCGAGGAAACGGTGGAGCATTTGTTTGCCGCTTGCTTGGTAGCTACAAGGGTTTGGTCGGCCTTCGGCATTTGTGCAACATTCCTCCGCTTTTTTGAGTTCAAAGACACTTTAGACATCCATAACTTCATCAAGTGTGGTTAGAAGGCGGAAAATATCATTCACAGGTTGGCTGTGATAGCTTGTTGGTGCATATGAAAAAAAGGAACGATGTGGTGTTTAATCAAAAAAAATGTAGTATGCAAGATATCATAGGGGAGATAAAGGCAAGAGGTTTTGCTTGGGTTAAAAACAGAACATCATGTAATTATATTAGATGGGAGAAGTGGTATAAATACCTGATGTACGTGTTGTAATTTCTTTGCCCTTTGCCCGTTTAGGTTAGAGGTATGTTAACCAAGTTTAATTTAAAAAAAAAAAAAACAAAACGACTTCTAGAAAATAGAAAGGATATGTTTCTAGATTGTAAAAGAGGCAATCCATCAATGTGGGAAAGCATCAATCCTTTTCCACTAAACATAACCGGCGACGTAATCCTTTTGATTTCCACCTACGGCGAGATTCCCTTTTCCCGCCTAAATATCTTGGCATAGTCAAACCCCGCGAAAACAAGGCGTGACCGGTTCAGCACTTTTAACCCAAACCCCCCTATTTCTAGAACTTTCACCAAATGCAACCCTGCTGCCCCAAACTCTTAAACCTCCTCTATAAAGCCAGAAAACTAATCGGAATCGCCACCATCGGTTCCTCCTCTGCTGCCGCCACCGACGCCATCATCTCCACCACCAAATTCTCAACCACCACCTCCGCCGCCATGGACGACCTCCAAACCCTAAAAACTCGCCTTTGCATCATCGGAAGCGGTCCGGCAGCGCACACGGCTGCGATCTACGCGGCGCGTGCGGAAATCAAGCCGCTCATGTTTGAAGGATGGATGGCGAACGACATCGCCGCCGGCGGACAGCTCACAACAACCACGGACGTGGAGAATTTTCCAGGTTTTCCTGAAGGTATCCTAGGGTTTGAACTCATGGAGCGATGTAAGCAACAATCGTTACGGTTCGGTACTCAGATCTATTCTGAAACTGTTAATAAAGTTGATTTTTCATCTGCTCCGTTTAAGTTGTTTACTGATTCGAAAACTGTTGTTGCTGATTCTGTTATTGTTGCTACTGGTGCCGTTGCGAGACGCTTGACGTTTCCTGGCTCCGGTGAGGGGAAGCTAGGGTTTTGGAACCGAGGTATATCAGCTTGTGCTGTTTGTGATGGTGCTGCACCGATATTTAGGAATAAACCACTTGCGGTTATCGGTGGAGGTGATTCGGCGATGGAGGAAGCGAATTTTTTGACTAAGTATGGGTCAAAGGTTTATATTATTCACAGGAGGGATGAGTTTAGGGCTTCTAAGATTATGCAGCAGAGAGCTTTGAGTAATAGTAAGATTGAGGTTATTTGGAATTCGGCAGTTGTCGAGGCGTATGGTGAAGAAGGGAAGAATGTTTTGGGTGGGTTGAAAGTGAAGAATGTTGTGAGTGGTGAGGTGTCTGATTTGAAGGTGAATGGTTTGTTTTTCGCGATTGGGCATGAGCCGGCTACAAAGTTTTTGGATGGGCAGTTGGAGCTTGATTCAGATGGGTATGTTGTGACTAAACCTGGGACGACTATTACTAGTGTGAAGGGTGTGTTTGCTGCTGGTGATGTGCAGGATAAGAAATACAGGCAGGCAGTTACTGCTGCAGGCTCTGGTATGTGCATCAACTTTGTTTAATATTTGATGTGAATACGATTGGATTTTTATTTGTTTGCTATAAGTTTTAGACTTTTAGTCATGGTTGGTTGTTATAACTTGATACTTTGCAACTACTGAATGGCTTTAGTTGAACTTGTATATGTTAAATGTTACTTGGTTATTTGGATTGGGAATAGACGAATAGTGAAGGAACCAGAAATATGTTTCATAGGGGGCACATTGCGATACTTTTTGCCATTTTTGGAACTAGTTTTCTTTTGAATGCTTGGAATATGTGATAAAAACTATACGCTTACTCTTAATTTGATGCTGGGTTTGGCCCAACACTTGAGCATGCTTGGAATATATTACGATATCTTAGGACAACTCTTTTTTTAATCTATGCGTCTTTTATGTAAATTAAGATGCACTTCAGTTTTTGTTTACTTTTTGGATGAAATTGGAGTTCCAATTTTGTTAAAGCAAAAGTATAATAATTGGTTTAACTGTCATAATTTATGCATAACCAAAATCATTACCATCGGACGAAATAAGTATATTAGAAACATGTTATCGTCATAGTTATCAAAAGCAAGGGTACATCTAGGCGCTCAAGTGAGGCGAGGCTGTTGCTTTTAATTTGAACTCAAAGCAAGTGTCTTTGAAAAGTGCACGGGATATGTGCACCTTTGATGAGGCGGTCTCGTGATATAAGATGTTGACAATTTTTGTTTTTCTTTTTTGCGTTCTTCTAAATCATGGCTGTCAATAGCGAGTGCTATGACGCGCTACGTAACGTATAGGTCTAGGCTTGCTATTAGGATTGTAGTGATAGATAGCGATAGTAGTGACAATTTTTTAATATAAATAGCAATTTAATATAACTATAAAATAGTTGGATTTTAGGTTTTTGTTAAATATACATGTAAAGGGTGGGAGTTGGCTACAAAGTCATTTTTTCCTACAAAGTGTAAAAAGTTATAATACACCATAATGTCAACCATAAAACATACTCAAAACCCAACAAATAACATAGTGAAAATTACTAAAACACCATATTTGTGGGTTTTGTGTTGTGTTTTGGATGATAAGGCTTTGATTATTGAATGACTAACATTAGTGTGTTTTATGTTGATTATCATGCTGTGTTTTATATTCATTGTTGTACGATTGGGTGTTTGAAGTTTTTAAGAACTCTTAGGGTTTGGATATTGTGTTTTAGTGATCTTCATTACGTTATTTGTGGGGTGAGTGTGTTTTATGGCTGAAATTGTAGTGTTTTATGATTTTGTACACTTTGTAGGAAAAATGAACTTTGTAGCTGAACCCCACCCTACATATAAAATAGCATATATACCAGGGTATTTTGATATAATACACATATAATAGCTGCCCGCTATTTATCGCTATGTAGCATATAGGTACATCTTCGCTATTTGTCGCTATTCGCCACTAACAACTATGTTCTTCATAGGCAATAGTTCTGTATTTTCTTTTTTTCTTTTACACCTTTTCATCAATACCAATGTGTTAAAACCCGGTTTTTAAATCATACTGGGTTGGGCTTAAAAATGGTTCAACCGGTTGAACCGGGTTGTCCTGGACAGTTCAATCGGGAATCCAGTTAACCCTATAATTCCATAAATACAAATTTATCTAAAATATTATCTAATCTCAATTGGAATTGATGTAATCGGGATACCAGTTAACCCTATAATTCCATAAATACAAATTTATCTAAAATATTATCTAATCTCAATTGGAATTGATGTAACTGATGTAACAATTTATAATCTAGACTAATAAACACAATACACTTAAATATAAACGTTAACCCGCACAAAAAACTACCCATTTTGACCTGTTATCCAACCCACCTAACAAGCCCGTTTTGCCGTCTCTACCTTAAGACTGATAACAAGTAGTGCCAATCTATGCTTTAAGAGTACTGACCTTTCATTGTTTTGACTTTTCTTTTGAACAACAAAGAATCTGACGTGTAAACCCACCTTGATGCGCGGGAACCGGATGGAATATGTAAACCCTTACTTCCCGTCAGGTTCGAACCCGGGATTAAAGCCCCGATTCGTCCCTTCACCTAGATGTTTGTCGAAAATGGCTCAAACAGGAATTGAACCTGCGTATCCACTAGGAAAGGCAGGCCTCTTACCACTGGACCAAATTCTGAGGACTCATTGTTTTGACTATTACCTTCGAGGTTTTATATCATGAAACAGTTATTAACCAAAGATTTGTCAAGTGGTTCATTTTTCTTGACTTCTTTTATTATTATTTTCAATGGTATTTAAGGAATTTGACCATTATTTGGTTTGGGTTTTTATAATCAATACATTTTATAAAAAGAAAGACGCTTCCTGTATTAATAGTGTTTTTTTTTTTTGACAAACTAACATTATAAATCTTAATTAACATAATATATATTAACTAAGAAATAATCAAGCAATCTTAACAATGTAAAAAAAAACAAAAAAAAAACAAACTTCATATGCTGTGAATTTATTCAATGAATGATTGTCAATTAAAAAACAAAAGCAAAAACTTATACTTAGGTAGTGTGTAAGAGGTAGCCTGCAGAGCCAACTTGTAGGAGACGCCCAACACTAACAGGCAGTCAAGAACAGTATTCTTCGTATATAGGCAAGAAAAGAAACAATAGATTATCAACTTAATAGATTTGGGCCGTGGGTTACTGGTTGTTTTTTTTTATTTTTTTTAAAGCCCATGAAACATTTAAATATTAGCTTGTTTTTTCTTCCCTAGTCTCTCTTCATCACCGTCGGTGAACAACATCCCAGGATCACTGCAGTAACGACACCTACGGCCGCCGGAAAAATAGTACGACCTCTCTTTTTAACTTTAAGTGCTCTGTTAGAGATAACCCGGGGGGTCAAAACTGTAAAAACAGTTCCGATAGAGTATTCCGGTATACAGTAACTTTGGCCGACCGGAGGGCTAATGGACCCTTCGGACCCCCAGTAAATCCGCCAATGTCCTTGGGGAGAACAGGCTTGGGGCCCTCCCCCAAAGTCGGCCATGGACGGTCTTCATTAAACGCATTGAGGAGGGCCCTTGGTCTAGGCGAGGCGAGGTATATTCCTCCTCTCTTCTTTCTTCTACGCTAGCTGCTTAGTCTTTCAGCGCAAATCTTTTTCATTTATCTTGCCAGTCTCTGTAAAGGAGTTATAGGCTTTGTTTTTATTTTTTTTGTGTGGGTTTTCTCTCTTTGTTTGACCCTATTTTACATGCTTAGTGTAAAATTGGGTAGAATTAATTTAGCATACAACTAGTTATATATTTTATTCGATTCATTAGTTGGATGCCAAATTTAATAAATATTTATTAGCTGGATGATCAAATGCTAATTTTATTCGATTTTTTTATTATATTTGGAGGGTAGGATTAGTTTTGTGTGCCTATTGTTTAACTAAATTTATTGTTAAGTTTTTTTTTTATTATATTTGGAGGGTAGGATTAGTTTTGTGTGCCTATTGTTTAACTAAATTTATTGTTACGTTTTTATTTATTTCTATGTTTTCGCCTAGGCATCAAACAGGCTCTTTAACCTTAAGTACACCTTATGCCTTTGACCACATAGGTTTATGCGAGTTATCTTAATTTTTGTATTTGTAAATTTTGAAAATGTTTTTAAAAGTTTGTTTATTAGTTGGATGATTTTAGTAGCTACATATACTAGGTTTTGTATTATAATGGGGAGAATTAATATTTTATGCCATTTTTTTTTATCTCTTACTGTTTAGCTTTTTTTTTCCTCTAGTGTGCGCTTTTTGTGTTTGCGTCTCAAGCGCACTTTTTGACCCTCAAGTGTGTGTTATGCTTTTGACTACATAGGTATACAACTAGTTGTATACTTGTATTAAGGTTTATTTAGTTCAAACCATTTGACCTGTTTGACAACCGAAAATTGGCCCATTCATTAATCACCGAGTTAAAGTTGTGTCCTCTAGTTTATTCGTTGGTAAACCAGACGAAATTGTCAGCTTGGTGTACAAATCATTGTAGGATCCACAGGATCACTGATTATATTTATTATTATGTTTATATTTATTCTGGAAAAGCAATCAAGTTTCCATAAAGTATTAAAGTATTAACACATATCTGGTGCATGCTTGATTAAAAAGCTATATTTGAGCAACATTCCACAAAAACATTCTCAACCACTACATTCTAGATGGACCAATTATTTTAGAAAAAGGATGATCTAAAAGATTTTATGCTTTATAACTACCGCTACGCGTCTACGCTGTTCTCGTTTGATTTTTTTTTTAAAGATGGAATTTATTTTAAAATATTTTATTTGCCATGTCATCCTTTACTTGTCTAATGTGTAGCTTATGTGACAGTAATTAAACCATTTAATCTTGTGTGTTGAAGGTTGCATGGCAGCTCTGGATGCAGAACATTACCTGCAAGAAATCGGGTCTCAGGAAGGGAAGAGTGATTGATTTTAACTCTTCAAGCATTGAAACTATTATTTAAATTATTGTTGTTTTCAGATTTCGTTTATTTGCATGTTTGGAAGCGCGAGCAAACATAAAAGTAGTGCTACTTGATTCTTAATTTATTGGCTGGGATTGCAAGTAATCTATCTATTTATCAATATTTGCTTAGTTCTTTAAAACTGCTTGGAAAAAAACTTTTGTGAGGTAAATATTGATTAATTTTGATCGTTTTGTATATGATTTGAAGCTTTAAAAATTTATAAAACATGATGAGATATGTTCACTCACTACGACATGTTAGGGCAAGTGTACATATTATCAGGTGTAGTATAGTGATAGTAAGATACCGAGGTTGTCAAAAAACACAAAGACGACTTTTAGTATTGGGATCCAGTTAATGTCTCGTTTAACCAAAAGTAGAAAATTTATTTTTGAAGGTTTTAAAAATTAGAAGTCATAAAATAAAGAAAACAAAAGATAGATGGTTTAGGGCATGTTTGGCTAAGTTTATTTAAGTTAAAAAGGACTTTTGAGAAAATGACTTATTGACTTATGATTTTTTGAAAAGGAGTTTTTAAAAAAAGTGTTTGGATTAGCTTATGGGGTCGGAAAAGCCAATAAGTCAATAAGTTGTTTTTTAAAAAGTGTTTGGCTTAGCTTATTGATGTAAAATGACTAAAAGCTAATAAGTCAATAAGTTAGTTAAAAAAGTCACAACATTTTAACTTTTCAAAAATGACTTTTTGATGACTTTTTCTTCTTCTCAAAAAATCATTTTGAAAAGAACTTTTGCATTTGCCAAATGTTAAAACTCCTTATTGGCTTTTTTATTAAGTCAATAAGTTAATAAGTTGATTGGAAAAGCTTAGCCAAACATGCTCTTAAAACAGTCACAGGAGTGGATCACTTCAGTTTAATTTCCCCTCAATGAAAGATTAACCCCTTTTAATCATGGACTTCCAAAATATCATTATACAAAAATAGAAATGGCTTGGTCTGATTAGCAGATCATAATCTCTTCGAAAAGTTGCCGTGATCACTCGTCATATGACAACCACCTAAAGTTGTTCTTTGAAAAAAAAAACCAAACGTTCATGTGTTAATGCCATAAAGTGGTAGGACCCCATTTTGCGTGTCATACTACCTTGGAAAAAAATCATAGAAAAATTATCCGCCATGTCGGGTCAAACCCACAACAATGGAAATAGGTATGGCGGAAGTCCGTCGATGCGAAGGGTTTCCTTTCCTCCCTTGCCCGGAGAGGATTTTTCAATTCAATTGTAGACAGGCTGGTAACAAAAACCAGCTTTCAACAGCCTGAAAAAGCAACTACTCCTAAAGGGATGGTGATTAACACACACTTTAAGGTTATCATAAAATGGGGCTTAAAGAGCAAGTTTCATCTCCACTAAGTGATGCAAGAACTTTGCCACTCATGGCTATAAAAGTAAACATTATCAAACTTAATTCTATTCTATATACTTACATTTTCAAAGTAGATGTACAATACTTTTTTATTTTATTGGTAAATTCACTTACTTATCATTACCTTTTTCATGTAAAATTTTTTATTTGAAAAAGACAAAACCAATATATCTATATTTAACTAAGTTCTTATAATCTTACATATACATATACAAACTTACATAGCCAAAATTAAACAAAGTAAAATTAAATTATTTTTTTATTCTTTATCAATATGTATTTTTTTTATTTTATATTATAACTACTTTTTACTTTATTCTTATAGTTTTTAAAATACAATATTTTATATAACTTGGAGTGTGTCATCAAGATATTTTATATAATCTAGAATGATCATAGCACAAACGTATATTTCATTAACCTTTTTTTGTTAATTTAATAAATTAATATAATGCTTTATTAAATTTAGAATATTATGTTTCGATAAATGTTAAAAAATTTCTTACCTTGATGAACCGAGAAAATACCGTCCGAGATTGTGACGAACGGAACCAAATCCGACTGAATGACATCAGTACCAGTATCGGTATTATATTATTATCTGAATCAGTGCTGGTATTCTTTCCTATGGTTTTTGAATATTACAAAACACGTGTCGATATCTACTTGGTTATATGTCTCTCGGTTGCAGTTGCTGTACCGAGTGACGATATTTTATGGGTACTGTAACAATCCAAAACGATATCAACTGAATGCCTCGTCGCAACGCACGGGAATTCTCTTAGTTATTAAACAATTAACAAACAAGATTGAATCGTTAAAATTTGTTCTTACAATCTTGGACTCAATACAAACCCAAATGATAAAAACTTGGATGGAAATATGGAGTGTGAATGGAGAATATGGTGGGTGGGTGTATGTTAGAGGGGTGGTTGAATGGATGTTTGGGGTCATCAAAATTAATAAATGTTTCTAAAAACCTAGTTAATGATGCTCTTTTATGGATGAATCTTGACCCAAATATGCACTAGAACGTGTTTTCATTTTTGTTTCAAAGTTTAAAACCCTTTCAGTGTTCAAATTTAATGTTTTTAAACTTCAAAACACGATTTGGGTCAAAAGTTTCGAAACAGATCATACAAACACGGGGTCATGCCTCGTAAGGCAGAAGACGGTGTTCCACCCTTGTTTCCAAATTTTCTTGATTCTTGCTTGAAAAATCTTGTATAATGCTTAGAGATGAAAGTGGAGTTGATTCCAACACAAACCATGTAGAAAATCAAACAAGGAGAAAGTCTCTATCGAGGCTACGTTGGTAAGAATGGTGATGGAGCTAAAAGAGTTTGATCATTAGAGTCGGCCACTCAATGAGTTTGATCATTATGTTGTTTTACATATGCTCCCACTATTCCCACATCCCTAAAATCTTATTTTCACATCCCTATATGTATACGGTCCGTATAAAGTTATACGTGCCGTATAACTGATTGTTGCAGGAAAAAAATGTAAGAGAATGTTTTTTTGTCTATGTATACAGGCTGTATAACATTATACGACCCGTACAAAATGTTATACGACCCTTATAATGTTGTACGACCCAAACCTCATATAATGTTACACGACCCGTATGATGTTATACGATCCGTATATAATGTTATACAGCCTAATATTTCCTCTATGTATACGAGCCGTATAACATTATATGAGCCACATAACATTTTACAGCCCAATATTTGTCATGTCAAATTATTCTATACGAACGCGTGTATACAGAGTGTGAAACTAAGATTTAGGGTAAATTACTTTTTGAGTCCCTGTGTTTTAGTGGTTTTAACCACTTGAGTCCAAAAGCAAAAAGTTTAACGACCTGAGTCCCTATAAGCATTTTCTTTAACAATTTGAGTCCAAATTTCTAACACCATCCATCAAGTCTGTTAACTATGAGGGCATTTTAGTCAATTACACATAAGGTACAACTCTTTATGCACAAGATATTATTTGATCTTTTTATATTTATATGTATTTATACACCAAATGCAATTTCTCTTTAACTCTCTCTCTCTCTCTCATCCCTCTCTCTCCATCAACACCCACCTCTCTAATCAGATTACCACCGCACTGCACCACCTCCACCACCACACTGCACCATATCTGAATCCAGCTTTCAGTTCATTCAAATCCAAACACCCCCTCCCCATCCCTTTCATCATAGCCGGTTCATTTAGATCTCATGAATCTATCAACAAAGACCAATGAATCAGTGATGTAAAATCTTTTCCTTCTCTCTTTACACACACAACCTGAGCAAAAACACTAACATTTCACACCACAACCTGACCAAACCAGAACAAATTGTTTGCGGCCGGAATAGAACCACCGAGCCGTTTGGAATCAGATTACCCTATAACATAATTGTTTGCAGCAGAAAATTCCAACAGGTTCACTCAAGTTATTCAACCCGTTAAGTTATTCGAACCATCAAGAACCATCACCGGTCTTTGTAATGGCCACATGAGTAGCGAATTCAAGGGTCGAAATTTATGCACATGAACTTTTTGACGCTGAATGATGACCCCCTGATCTTTAATCGCTTTAGTGAAAACCCGCACACCCTCATATGACCCAAGATTTGAGAAAACTACATCCACCACCAGGTTGGGCGGCGTCAGATAAACCCCCATTTGGGGCTGAACAATCACCGCTAAAATCATCTCCACCACTCGAAACCCTAGATCTCTTGCCATTACGAATTCTGTCACCTGAATCGTCGTCATCTGAACTATCGAGATCGATCACCGCAATCTCCGAATCATCTGTTCGTTTAGTGTAATTGTTGTTGATACCGCTAAAACCCTAGATCTCTTGCTTCGATTATTCTTGCTTCACTTCAACTCCGGCTATCACGGTGGCGGTTATGGAGGTGGTGAAAGTTGAAACCCTAGTTCACCGGTGAAAACTCTCTGGTGTGTATACTTGTGGTGATGACTGGAATTCAGATCTATGGTAAATAAATGAGAGAGAAGAGGGAGAAAGAGAAATATAAATTAGTTTTTTTATTTATTTTTTAATTATAGGGGTAATTTGGTCATTTAACAAATTTTAACAAAATAATTCTAACAGTGTTAGAAATTTGGACTCAAATGGTTAAAGAAAATGCCTATAGGGACTCAGGTCGTTAAACTTTTTGCTTTTGTACTCTAGTGGTTAAAACCACTAAAACACAGGAACTCAAAAGTAATTTACCCTAAGATTTAAGGTGTAGGATTATTAGGAACTTTACATAGGAGGATTTAATTTTTATAGACTAGTTTGTAAAGTTCGGTTAATACTCGCAACTTTAAGAGCATATGGTCAACATATAACATCTATAAATCACAACCTTCATAAATGTTTCTGGTGTAATAACATTTTCTCCACCGCTAAATCTTTATGCTACAGAACTTTAGGTTGCTACAAAAAGTAGTGATCACCTGATTTCCACAAATTGCAGATCAAATATATTCTCGTGACCTACCACTATTATTCTAGAAATTCGTGGCCGGACCATGTGTGCAAGCATGAAAATGCGTTATCATGTATTAAAAATTAAAAATATAGATTAGTATACGTGATTAGACTTGTTCAGAAAAAAGGGTGAGATACGGTACAAATAACATTTATTATAAGTAAAGAAAAAAAAAGACGCAATGTTATTTTCGTAGTTATTATAGTTATACTATTCAATAATTAATTACTATACAACAAAAATGTACTAGAGTAATAAAATTACGGTACTTGTAATAGCGCCAAAGAAATAGCGTGTGCGAGAGAAAGATATCAAGGGGCCCCACCTTTATCAACCCATTAAATTATTTATTTATTTATTTTTTAATATAGTTAAAAGAGGTTTTATAAGGGGCGTTATTCTACACCGTGTAAATTAGCGATAAAGCCTCCTGCTTATGTGTCGCTTACGTGGCGTAATAAAGCCCCTAGGGCTTTAAATCACACCCTTTAGCCTTAGTACAATTTGGTTGTAAAGTAATTATTGTTACACTACAACAATATGACGTAAAGTAATATAATTACGCTACCGTTTATAAGTAGTGAAACTTTACTACTCTACTTCATTTTGTTGTAGTGCAATAATGATTACTCTACAACAAAATTGTACCATGGTAAAAAAAAAATATGCTAGTTATAATAGATAGCGTAATTATTGTTATTCTTATTACAATTTTGTTAAAACATAATTACTTTATTTAGAGTAATAATGAGTGTTACCGCATGAATATTTCATTCGCTCCATACAGCTGTTTGCACGCTAAAATTTACTTGTATTTGATCCAATGAGCGTGTATAGTCCGCATAAGAAAAGTAATTAGTCTGCTTATGTTTTCAATCTTAAATATATTTAAAATAAAAGAAAATTGTATAATGGTTCTTTCTAATTCATCTTTTCCAAAAAAAAAAAAAAAAAATAAACTGACAAATTAATTTGATTATTCGATTAAGTATATCATATACACATGTTGATGTAATACAAATACGTATGTGTTGGTAATAGAGTCTACATGGAATGGTTATTGTATAAGAGACTCAATGTATACGAAGTGTAGAAGAGATAGACAATGGTATATATTTAGAAAAAATCCAATATTATTGACTCATAAACTTATTTTCATCACGATTTTCAAACGGCTATACCTTTTTGATGTGATAATATTCTTTTTATTTAAAAAAAATACGCCATATTAACGGGCACTTCATTCTTTTCAATTTGAGTAGGCTATTGCTATAATTTTCTTAATTTTTTTTACGGGATACATGATTAGGTGATTACCCATTCTGTATAAACAATTACGTGACTATACATTCATTATGATTTGTTATAATTGAGGTTACTACGGTTATGCTTATTACATGATTACGCTTTCAATGATGAGAACTTAATTTTTTACGCATTATTACATGACTAAATCTGTAATATACGAATACTACGTGATTATTATAGGTTGACTGGTTAATGTTTTCCATTACATTACATTTACACTTAATACGTGATTAGACCTAAAATATTAGACATCCCATGAACTATTATGTATCATATGTTTTGTTTATTATTACAGTTATGGTAGTACGTAATTACGTAATCACTTGGTGGATTTTCACATAAATATTATGAGAAAATTATCTAATCACGTAATAATACATACCAATGTGAGGCTAGGTTCAAATGTGGGCTGGTGGAGAATAATTAAGGATTATTGATGTAATAGAGTAGAAGCAAGCTTTGCCATTAAAAAATGTAATAATATATAGTCAACTATTGTTACGTAATTACGTACTGATACATAATCACGCAACGTTACACTTTGCTTAAAGAATAAAATGCATATTACGTAATTAAGTACTGGAACATAATTACATAATTACGTAACATTATAGTTTATAAAATTAAAAATTTATTAAGAAAACTATAACAATAACATAATCAAAATAAAGAAAATGAAACGCTCGTTAATGCGGTGTAATTTTTTTAATACTATCGTATAAAAAGTTATAACCGTTTAAAATTCTGATATAGTAGATTTATAAGTCACTAATATTACTAATATTGGATCTTTCTGTTTTGCATTTTTTCCTTGCTTTGTGTCATGAGAATTCTACATTTGAGGATCACTTGATCTCAATAATTAGATTGCTTAATTAAGTCCAAAACATTCTCATACACTTTGTATTAATATGAATTGTACATGATGATTTAGCATGTTGATAAACCATATAAAACTAAAACGTATATGAAAAAGATTGTTTGATGCCTTTTTATATACACAACTTACATATATACATATATAAGAAGCATAAACTCTCTTTTTTTTTTTTAATTTCAAAAGGTATGAAATATTAATAAAATATAAATGATTTATGTTTTTTTTACAGAAAACAACTTAGTATTATGTAATTATTATCATTCTATATATGATATACGTGTGTATAAGTGAAGATTGTTATAAAAAGGTATTTTTGAAAAAAAATGTATAAAACCTTTTTGGCCATTGGTTGCATCTAGTTATTCAAATTGCTTGGCGCTCAATGCTCCCTTGAAATTTACTCATTCGATTATGCTCCATTGAAAAAATGCTCGGTTCAGATCGGTTCGGGTTGTAAATGAACCGAGCACGAGCAAAGGTTCGCTCAGTTCAATTCGGCTAGGTTGGCTTCGATTTATTTTTTAATATATACATATATATATATATATATCACTGTTAATGAAATGACTAGAGTCAAACGTTAACAATGTTTGGTCTAAGATCTAAATAAAAATCATTTATGTAATTAGAATTAAAGTCTAATACCAATAGTCCATTATCCAATACTTAAATATCCATTTGAGTAATTTAGTCAAAATTTCAAATACTAAGATGTCAAGCATCGATCAATATTCAAGTCTCAATCTGCCATTGGATTCATAAGTATAAGATCCTACTCAAACCCCCGCCCCATTGGCCATCATTGTTCGATTTCTCCATTGCCACTCGCCAAGACGCAAACTAGCTAGGGTTTTGCTTCAATCAGTTCATTCAATTTCAAACTTCCGACAGAACAAGGGTATGATTCAGTCGGTCGACAATTTATCTTCTCGCTTAGTTAATCTCGATAGAACTAGTTGAGTGTTATAAATTCCTTGTTATTTGTTAATTTTTTTTAACTTGTGTTCGAATTAGACGAAACCTCACTTTATTCTGATAACTAGCACCCCCATCGTCACTTTCCTTTTTTATTCTATGACACTCAATACTCGCTTGATATTCGTTGAAAAAATGCTCGGATCGAAAGACGCTCGCTCGACTTTGGCTCGGTTGAAAAAAAATGCTCGGTTTGGTTCAGTTCGGTTTGTAAAAGAACCGAGCATGAATAAAGGTCTGATCGGTTTGGTTCAGCTCGTGAACAACCCTAGTTGCATCAAATTAACAATGAAGATGCATTAACTTTTCATTTTAATTTAAAATTAACATCATAGTTTTAATGCAATTTAATTTTGGAATAATGGATATTACTAATCCTAACTATTACTGTTTTGGTCAAAAATCACACAAGGATAATGTAACAAAATCTGATTTTGTGAGGTATGATGCTTGGTTAATTGGACAAATGTATGAGCAATAAATATGTAAAATGAGTGATGAACACAAGGATTTATACGAGGAAAAAGCCCTTGATCAATGAATGATCTCCGGCATAAAAAACCTCGGATAGTGAAAACTATCACTATCAAGTATATTGAATAAACAAGTTTACAACTTCGGAAGTATTGAGCTTGATACAATAAATTCTAGTGTGTGTGTTCGAGAGATAGTAACAGAAACGATGTGTGTTCACCGGAGTGCAAGTGGTTTCTAAAAATAAGCTCAATACCCCTCTTATCTTAGCTAAAAATATCCTAACTAACTATCCGAAAAATAAGCCATTCACCCACGATCACCACCAACGGTCATCAGCCTGTGCACATGTTGAAAATAAAGAGCATATTCCCCTGGAATCTCGGATGGAATAAGTCCTCTTTGAAACATACCTGCAAAACAAGCCAAAAGGTGATGGAAACAATTGTTAGTTTAGAATAATAACGAGGATCCTGGATCCTTATTCCCGCAGCGTCTCTTGAGGATCCTTAATTAAAACTGAACTGAGGATCCGCGATCCAGGCTTTACTTGAGGATCCGTGATCCATAAGCTGTGAAATTCTATCCCTAACAATTTCCCCCAAACATGACTAGTTAATATGCAATTAGATAGTCACGTTTGAATGATTTTCGGACTAGCTGTTGCTAAGAGATATAGCCGTTGCGATGCTGATGTCAGCGATAGTCATCCCTGCAACAAACAATCATTACAAATAGGATTAGAGATAGGGATGAAAATTGCATTTAAATTCAAGACTTCTCTCCTTTAAATCCTCATCCGAAGATCCAAGCAGGTATTCTCTTCTCTCTTTTCTTTGATCTTCTCTTCCCTGATCCTCTGTTTTCCAAATATTCATGGCGAAGATGAACCTTCGTTCCTCACCTGCCAAAAATCCTGATCACAATAGCCCATTGAAGAGTCAGGGTATCACCAAAATCCCTTCAATGGAGCTCTGTCGATTCACTGATCCTAAAGTTGATCAGTTCCGATCATGCTTCCTTGATGGCACTATCTTCAGGCCTTTTGATTCTTCTACCAAAAGTGATTTCATATCAGATACATGGATCACCTTTCCTGCTGCTCCCTTCCAGATAGGGTTCACATATCCCTTCCCTGTTGTTACACAAAGCTTCTTCACACTTACTAGCCTGTGCTATATCCAAGCCATGCCGATGGTGTGGAGGGTTTTATACACACTTGAGCACGTAATAGAACAGGAAGGCGTAGACATAGGATCTTAAATACAACCAGTACAATGAAATTGTCAGCCCCTAAAGCGGGTACTGGTCTCATTTCCTTTAAATGCACTAGGATAATCTCGCGCAACTGGCGAAGGTGTAAGAACCTGATTCGTAGAAGGTAGTAGATACCTTAAACTGGTGACAAGCCCAAAACTAGGGACAAGCCCAAAAACTAGGGATAAACCCAAACACTTAGCACATGGACTGTCCAAATGACATATCAGTATGATAGTGGGTCACCTCAACATCAACTTGTTCAAGTTCACGCACCTCAATCACAAGCTCAGTTACCTTCACACTCACATGCTACTTCACCAGTAGTTTCTCAAATACTGGTTTTCCTATAGTAGATCTAAATCGTCAAAGCTTTTTCACACATAACTTTGTTGACTGGAGTAGTATGCCTGATGAGATCACAAATGATAATGTTCACAGTTGATATCAAAGAACAAGCACCTTTAGTTGATCACAATGATTTTGAAAATACTTTCAAAGAAAAACTTATCTATGATGTCCCTAAAAAAACTGTTGTCAAGTCTCAAGAAACAACTACTATCAACCTGGCATTTGTTTCAAAAAATGAGCTCATAAAAAATGGTCTTCCACACTTTGACAGTTTGTGGTATGTTGACAATGGTGGGTCAAGGCATATGATAGGGTGTAAGAACCTCTTGTTTAACTTTAGGGCTCACGGGGGATACATATCTTTTGGAAATGATTCAAAGGGAAAAATTCTTGGGTTAGGGGAAGTAAATGTTGGTATATAGAAATTTGAAAATGTTTATATTGTTGACAACTTAAAGTTTAACCTTCTAAGTGTGTAGCAAATGTGTGACAAAGTGTACGACACATTTTTCACGAAAAAAAAATCCTGCAAAATTGTTGGGCCAGAACTTGCAAAGAGAATTGAGTGTTTAGTTGTTGATGATGCTCAATTTGTGGCTAATATGAGTGGAAATGTATATATTGTTGATATGTTAAAAAATAACACCATGCCACAAGGTGTATGTCAATCTCTCAGGCATGACTAAAAGAAACTGAATTATGGCGTAGGAGGTTAGGTTTTATTAACTTACAAACAATAAATGATGTTTTCAAACAAGGACTTGTGAGAGGGCTTCCTAAGAAATAATTCATGTGTGATCAACACTGTGTTTCTTTTCTAAAAGGAAAACAACATAAGGGCTTTTATAAGTCCAGTGAAGAATCCAAAACTACTAGATGTCTTCAATTGCTCCATCTTGATTTGTTTGGGCCTGTTAAGATAACGAGTCTAGCCAAGAAAAGATATTGTCTAGCCATTTTTTATGACTATTCAAGATTCACTCGGACTTATATCTTACATTCCAAAGATGAAACTGTTGAGATCATTAAAAATTTTATTGTCATGGTTGAGAAACAATATGATCTTCCTATCTGTAGCAGTCATGGATAAAGTGATGACGTATCTCGATATGTTTTGTTTTAGAGTGATAAATCGGATTTTTTGTTATCAGAATAGCAGCCTCGTTATCTACATATATTGGCGTGTCAAGAAATTCCAATCCATAGTCACTCATCTGTTGTTGAATCCAAAGGATTTATGAACAACAGCTGGAAGCAGAAACGTATTCTACCTCACAGGTCGAGAGAGAGACCCTAGTTTGTTTCTTGCACTGCCACCTGACCAAACGTGTGCCAAAGAACTGGCAACCAACAGTTGTAGTAGCATTGATTTTGCAACACCCAATGTCTGAGTCTGAGAAGCCTTGTAGCTTGAAATCGTCATCGCGTAGGTACCATAAGCTGGTGCTTGGACAACCATTGAGGTATCGAAGGATCCCCTTGACGATCATTAAGTAAGATACTCTACGACTCGACTGATAGCGTGCATAAAGGTATGTTGGATACATTATATCCGGTCGCGATGCTGTTAAATACATCAAAGAGACAATCATCGAACAGTAGAGAGTTTCGTTGATCTTCTCTCTGGTAGGATCTGGTCTTATGCCATGATTCTGAGCTAATGGGGTAGACATCAGGGATGCATCAAACATCTTGAATTTCTCCAAAACATCGTTCACATACTTTGTCTGATGTATGAAGATCCCATCAGGTAATTGGTCTACTTGAAGTCTAAGAAAGAACTTCATCTCCCCCATAGAACTCATCTCAAACTTTTTCTTCATGACTCTTTCAAACTCTTTGCACAACGCATCATTTGTCGAACCGAATATGATATCATCCACGTAGATTTGTACAACTAGGATGTGACCTGTCACACCCCAACCGATGGCGGAAACATCGGGGTGAGAGCACTAAGCGTTCAGATTGTTCATGAGAATTCCATAACACTATTATTTCAATAAAGTTTAATTGATTTCATGCAAATGTCTAACAATCATCGTCACAAGCATCACATTACAACCAAATCATAAAATTGTATAAGTTGTTCAAAAGACTAAATTAACTAGGCGACGTTTCTAAGCATCTCCTAGCTTGATTTCCATGCATTCCAAGCATCCTATCAGCCTGCAACATGTATTAAAATATCAATACAAAAGTATTGGCGAGTATACAAGTTTGATAATAGAATAATAGATTAAAACAACTCATATCCATAGTGTAAACAATAAAATAGTTTCAGCCGCGCTAGTGTCGCAGTCCACGCAGTGATAGCCCAAGTATCCCGATGCTTTAATGTTTACCCAAGACTCAAGGTAAACTAGAATCCTCCTACCAATACCCCCCGAGAATAATGGGAGAGGTGCATCTCCTATAGCGCTAGTATTGTTAAGGCGGAACTACACACTCTGGATTAAACGTCACATAGCACAAGGAGTCAAGAATCAAGAATCACAAGTTTCACATAGGATAGAGTATAAGTTTCAAAGATTCAAGTTTAAGTTTCATAGAATACATGTTACACCCCAAAAGTTTAAGGTAAAAAGGGGATCGAGTATACTCATAGTGATTGCTTAACAGTATAAACTGCTATTGGATCAAAGGGAGCTCTTTTAGAATTAGCCTGATTAGATCATAATAGGATAAGAGTCGGGCAAAGTAACGAGATTGGATAAAGTGTCAACCCTGTCACTGGATCGGATGGCTGTCCGATCGGATGGCTATCCGATCGGAATGCCAGTCGGTCGAGAGGCCTTGATGTGTTGTGAAGACAGATGACTACCCGATCGGATGGCCATCCGATCGGGTTGCCACTTAAGTGGAAAGCATAAGTGAGTAGGGTGGCTGTCCGATCGGATGGTAATCCGATCGGATTGCCATTCGATCCGAATGGTTAGCACCCTGGATCACCTTAATCGGAGGTTTGCTCGATCGGACGGCTGTCTGATCGGGTTGTCCTTCGATCAAGACTTCTAAATTTTGAAAAGTTACCAAGTGTTTAAAGGATTTCAAAACAAGTGTCACCTGATAGGGTGGTTTTCCGATCGGACGACTGTCCGATCGGGTTGCCGCTCGATCGGGCGACCCTTGTCCTTGGTTACCAACTTTGTGAAAATTCTAAGTTTCTAGTTTAACGGTGACGGTACGAAACGTATTGAGACAACGGTAAACCTATCAGTTCACAACCGTTCTGATCGGTGGGAACCACCCCTGTCCGGTCAGTCGTATGTCCCTGACGGGTTTATGTCGGAATTCGTGCTTTGCTCGTCTTTTCCAGTAAGGACTTAGATCAACACCAACTCTAGACTATTCATCAGATCTACAGTTAGTGTAGACCCGGTTCCCTCTGAATAAAGTAAAAGTTTTGAGAAAAAGATGAAGATACCCAAGTTATATAGGAAAATTCTAGATTTAGCTTAGATTTAGGTTAGATTTAGTGTAAAAACGCATGAATCATCTTAGAACTGAGCTAGATCTTGCTTAGAATGATATCACATGTCAGTTTGTACCAACCTTCATGATGACATCACTCTCATGGTGAAAAGTGTGATTTCAAGTGAGAATCACGTAGAGAATGATGTGTAGATCAAGAAAGTACAAGAATCTAGCTTAAAACGTACCGAAATCAGCAAGAAAAGTGAAGAATTGAAGAGTGCGCGTAGAGAATGATGGTGATGTGACAGGTCTATTTATAGGGTGAGAGTGCATTAGGGCGGTGCAAGGTGGATAGGGTGGTGACCCGTTCGGGTGGTCATCCGATCGGATGGCCACTCTGGCCAATCCATCTTTGCCGCGTTCTTGATTCTGATTCGTTTTGCGCGTTAGGTTAGGCGTTGCGTTGCGTATAGTTTATGTAAAGTATCTAGATTACATTACAACCCAAAAGTTTCCAAGTTTCATAGATTCTGCCAGTGACAAGGCTCCGGTCTTTCTTCAACCAAGAATCAAGTTTCACGAGTCTAAGGAGTCAAGCACCAATTTAAGTCTCAAGAGTCAAGAATCATAGTTTCTCAAGTATCAAGAATCAGGAGTCCAAGTATCAAGTATCAAGAGTCAACATAAAGAATCTAGCTTCCGTAGTATCAAGAATCAAGTGTCTAGTTTAATCATCAAGAATCAAGTGTCTAGATTGAGCATCAAGAGTCAAGTATCTAGATTATGTATCAAGTCTCATAGTTTAAGTATCAAGAATCAAGCGTCTAGACTAAAGAATCAAGCATCATAGTATCAAGCATAAACTATCAACAAGATTCACACAAAAGTGTCAAAACATCAACTCCATAAACTACAGGGACCAAAATTGACAATTAATAGAAGTTCAGGGACCGATCTTGCCAAATGTCTAAGGTTTAGGGACGTTGGGCGTTACATGACCGTCTACTTCTCGCGTGAAGAGAGTGCTGTATATTATGCCTCTGATAAAACCGTTGTCAAGGAGATGTTGTGAGAGCGTCTCTGATGTGTGTAAAATGCAACATATAAATTACATCAAATGAGGCATAAAACTAACCCTTTTTAGTACTAATATTGGAAAAAGTGTGCTTTTGTCTTCCTTTTGTATTTTCAGGACTAAATGAGCGTAAATGAACAAAAGGAACAAATATGCAGCAAAATCTAACATAAATACAAGAAAAGGAACAAATGTGGCATGCCCAACCCCTCGACAACATCTTCCCAAGCAAAAACAAGAAAACAGAAGGCTGACCACGGCCCCGTGCCCAGCGGACACGGGGGCGTAGCTAGGTGTCTGCAGAAAGGATAAAGCTATAGAAGCTTCTATTCCCGACATAGGGACGTGCCCAGCTCAACACGGGTCGTGGTCAACGCTAAGATTCGCAAAATCCAAGCAAATCTTGATAGTACAGATACGCTTCTGCACACGGGGGCGTGTGGAGCTAATGCAGACAAATTGCAATTAATGAAGAAAGAGAATAAGGATGGACACGGGGCCGTGCTCAATGGACACGGGGCCACGTCCGGGCTTCTTTGCAGGCTATAAATAGAGGTGCTTGGTTCACTTCAAAGGCATCCCTTGGCAAACCACCTCTCTCCCACTTCACCCACACTCCACCACCACTACAAACCACATCCACCACCACTACAAACCACATCCACCACCATCATCCATCATCCATCATAGAGTGTGTGTAGTAGTCTCGGGATCCAAGATTGATAGTAAGAGTTCTTGGCAATCAAAGGCCATGTTTGCCTAAGTTTCTTACATCACTTGGTGAAGACAAGCATTTAGTGTAATACTTTTGATTTTTAATCTTTTCGCACTTTTTATTTGGTTTTGTATTAATGACTTTAATAACTAGTATTTATGTTGAAGGTGAAACTTCCTTATCATTTGTCCGTGGTGTCTTGGCGTTATTTTACTGTCTATATAAAATAAAAGATTTACACCATTCATATCTCTACGGTCTATACAGAGATATGTTGGCTACCTGGTCGGGGGTTAAGGGAATGGTTTGGTAAGGTTCTTGCCTTGTTCAGTGTATAGATCCTGCAAGGACCTGGGTCAAGCTTACTAGGACCTCATTCAATACCCACTGGTATTGGATGGCGGGGGTGCGAATGGCTTGATCCCCTCATATGTAAACTACTATTAATACATTAACCCGACTACTTGGGATTTTATCCCTGCTGACTCAAACCACTTAGCCGAGAGTAACTTCACCTTCAAAAGAGGGGCCTACCACATTACGCATTAATAACTTAATTAATTATCTTTCAATATTCCGACCCTTTAGGATTGTATCCTTGCTGACTCAAACTACTGGGTTGGGGGTAACGTCACCTTCAAAAGAGGGGCCTACTACTATAACTAAGATAATCTCTTAAAAAGTGCAAGAGTGCGGAAATCATCAAAGTTTACACTAAAGGAGAGTCGGATCCAAGTGATTCATCTTGTCTATCGGTTTTTATTTTGTTTTATTTTTAGCATTTTTAGTTTTTAATTTTCATATTTAAAACCTTTTCTAAATTTTTGATTTGATTAGACGTTGAGGATAAACCGGTAAAAAGCTCTTGTGTCCTTGGACGACCTCGGTATCTTACCAACACTATACTACGCTCACGATGGGTGCACTTGCCCATATGTGTGTTTAGTGTTAGTAAAATATCGTGTTTTATAAATTTAAAACTTGACTAAAGTGTTAAAAAGGGCTTAAAATATAACTAAAAATATATCACGCTACACACGCATCAGTCTCATACTAGGCTCTCGAGGCCTGATGTAAACCGTACAACGCCTTATCAAGCAAGTATACTTTCTTTATGAATCGGATCGACGAACCTCAGTGGTTGGCTGACGTATACCTCCTCCTTCAATTTTCCGTACAAGAAGACAAACTTAAATCTAATTGGTACACTTTAAATCCTTTCCAAGATGCGAATGCAAGGAAATCTATTCTCTCTTGCTGACAGAAACCTTGAACAACATGCCGCGATTTGTGGCGCACTATAACACCTCTATCGTCCTTTTTACACTTGAAGACTCATTTCGTGTTTATCTTTTTGTGATATTCAGGCAAATCGACGAGCTTCCACACACCTAACTTTTCAAATTGAGAGAGTTCCTCTTGCATGGCATTTACCCAG
Organism: Helianthus annuus; assembly: GCF_002127325.2. NCBI lineage: Eukaryota > Viridiplantae > Streptophyta > Magnoliopsida > Asterales > Asteraceae > Helianthus > Helianthus annuus. The sequence goes on along the minus strand of NC_035448.2, from coordinate 203,735,143 downwards.
CTCTCCTCCGTTAGTGCTACCTTATAAGTTTTTGGTTCTACCTACGAAACAAAACATTTAAATGAGAACCTATTTTGCAAAGGTGCCACTTTCGAATAGAAACAACTGAAACCCTGATTGACTTGATGTCGGGTTTTAACACCACTTTGTAATTCTCTAATAATGAACTCCGATGAATGGTAAGACATCGTTTTAGGCATTAATTCGTTGGATACGCTCACTTCTTGTTGTAGGTTTGTAATACTCTATTCGACATCTTGGTTAACAGCAGAAGTTTCATTCTGAGCACTTGTTCCTTCATTCTGATTGTCGGGTAGACTATCAAACGGAATTTCACCATCATTAGAAGTAGATCCATCTTCGTTGTATGTCGGTTCAACTTCAGATTCACAGTCGCCAGATTAATCAAAACTAGTAGCTTGTTTATTCATCGCAGGTTCGAATTCGGGTTCATTTGTTCCAGTTGTCTGTGATTCAGGATGTTGAGTACTCGGACCTGCTTCAGCATCATGTGTGCCAACGTGTGTCTGTGTCACAATGATTGGTCTTGGAACTTGATCTTGTGAAAAAGGCTATTAATGGTTCGGTTGGCAGGTTGAACAAATTCTAGAGACCGTCATAATCAAACAACCAAGGATCTTCCGGTTTCTATGTCGGAGATGTGTATTTTTGACAATCCACATGCTGAGCTTGAATTACTCGGTTGAGGAAGATAGACTCGCTTTAATGGATTAGCATACCCCACAAAGAACCCTTCTAAAGATTTAGCCCCAAATTTGTCGTCCGGGTAAATTACTGTACAGAGCGACCCAAATGGTTCTAACCATTTCAGACTCAGTTTTTGTTGGTTCAGCAGCTCGAAACATGTCTTCTTATGCGCCTTGACCGTCAATACTCTATTAAGTGTGTAACACGCAGATGCCACGACTTCGATCCAGAAACTTACAGGTAATTTTGAATCAACGTGCATGGTGCGTGCAGTCTCTATCAATGTTCTATTCTTTCTTTCGGCTACACCATTTTGTTGCCGAGTGTATGGAGCGCTAAACTCATGCAGAATTGCTTTCTCATTGCAGTACTCTAACATCTTGTTATTCTTGAATTCTGTTCCATTGTTGCTTCGAATACGTCTGATTGGAAAATGGTACAGATTCTCTAGCTTTTTGAACCAAATCATTAGGTTGTCATACGTTTCATCTTTATAGGTAATTTTGAATCAACGTGCATGGTGTGTGCAGTCTCTATCAATGTTCTATTCTTTCTTTCTGCTACACCGTTTTGCTGCGGAGTGTACGGTGCGCTAAACTCATGCAAAATTTCTTTCTCATTGCAGTACTCTAACATCTTGTTATTCTTGAATTCTGTTCCATTGTCGCTTCGAAAACGTCTGATTGGAAAATGGTACAGATTCTCTAGCTTTTTGAACAAAATCGCCAGTCTGTCAAACGTTTCATCTTTACTCTCTAGGAACATCACCCAAGAGAACCTCGAATAAATGTCAGTTACAACCACGCAATATAAATCTCCCAAAATACTTCTGACGTTTACCGGTCCGAAGAGATCCATATGAAGCCTTTCTACTGGAAGCTTTATCGAATTCTGAAGCTTTCTTGGATACGACTTCTTTGATTGCTTTCCTTTCTTGCAACTGATGCAGTCATCATTCAAGTGAAAGTTCTTCAGGTTGACACCATCCACTAGCTGGTTGGGTACCAAAAAGTTCATTTTTCGAAGATAAATTTGCCCATCTTTCTATGCCACTAGATTGACTCTTTCTCCGTAGCTTTTGAGACAAAACACTGTGCTATTTTTGTTGTTGTAGTAGCGACGCTCATGTGTCCAGAACATAAAGATCATTCTCGCGAGGAGCGCGCATTAGGATCCATTCTTCAGGAATTTTGAACCCCAGCTTCAAAATCAAACCTTCTTTATCTGTGAAGTGCATCGTGAACTTCTTGTCACAAATCTGAGAGATACTAAGCAGATTGTTCTCAACCTCAGCAATATAGTTAACTTTTTCAAATGACACCACCCCGTTGGTTAGAGTTCCTTCACCTACTATTCGACCTCCCAGATTGCCAGCAAACCCGACGTAGCCTCCTCTTATGGATTTGACATCGTATAGGAGTGCTAACATCCCCGTCATGTGCTTGGATGCTCCGCTATCTATAAACCACTTTGATATGATGGATCTTGGAAGCCCCTGCACATGCACTCAAATAATTACTTGAAGAGTGAGACCCAAGCCTTTCCGGTTTTGGGTGGGTTTGCAATCTTGGTTTCACACACACTTTCACATTTCCGTTTAACTTTCTCGACATTCACTGTTGAATTAGACTTTTTAATCTCTTCAGAAGATTCCTTTTTCTTGATCACCCATGTTTGGTTTTTCAATATTGTTTTCCAAGCATAAAATTTAGAATCTTTTTGGTCATTTGAAGTTGAAGTTTCACCAGTTTTGACACTTGAAACGTTAATGTTTACTGGTTTCACCTCTTATGCAGATTATTTGTTTCTTTTCAAAATTTTTGTTAGAGCAAACATTGGTGATTTTTGTTTTAAATCTTCTGAAGTCTTTTTAACACCATGAACAGGTTTAGGCTTTTATAGACAATGATTAGCAATATGTCCAACTTGGTTGCACCTAAAGCACGTTCTACTATCTGTTACAACAGTAGATCCTTCAACTTGTTCTCGTTGTCTCTTCTATTCAAAGAACTCTTCATTGGACTGTTTGCTAAATTGACTTTCCTTCTCACTTTCTGAGCTAGTTTCGGACACGAAAGTCATTTTCTTTGCAAACTTTGATTTTCAAAACTCGTTATAATTTTTCTTACCATATCCCGAACCGTTCCTCCTGTGGTAATAATTTTTCTGTTGATAGTTAGAGTAGGAATTTCTTGATTTAGAATAGTAAGATTTTTCCTTTTGAAAGTTCGAAAATCTATGATTACATGACAAATTATCAACTTCAGACATCTCGAACTTAACCAATTAGAAAACCATTTCGACTTTATTCATATTCATGTTGTGAATCGGAAATTCTGAATCAGAATATAGTTTGTCAGATCCACACATTTTATACATGATAACATTTTGGATCATCACTCGAACTATATCCTGATTTAGTAATGTATTTTTTTATGAAAACTTTCGTCACTTTCAGATTGTGAACTCAAACTCTTTTTGCCAAAATTCGTTTTTATGTTTTCAAATTCAGTTTTATCGCTATCACTTTCTAAAACTTTCTAAACAACATCCTTTACCACTTCTGATTCATACTCTGGTTCGGATTTGGTATAAGTCACATCAGGATTATCAGCCAGATGGTCTTTCTGTTCAGTTTTCAGTTTTAAATTGTAACACCCCGAAAACGGGTTTGGTGATTAAATCCCGTTAATACTAAAGACGGGGAAAGTACCGTTAGTGGTAAAAGTAAACTGGTAAGTATTAGGAATTTATTTAAATAATCCTAATATTTATTTAAAGTGAATTAGAGTTTTCAAGAAAAATAGGATAGATAAAAGGCCCAATTTAACGGGACTTAAAGTAGAACGGGTTATGATTTCCCGAACCCACTAAACTGACTAGGAAATAAATAACCTAGTTAGTTGGTTGTCTTGTGTTAAAGCATGAATAGGGTTAAAATGCAACTAGATTATAAGTTGTACAAAATGGAAGGGCCTAAGTTGTAGGAATTGAAACTATAATATTAATTTTAATAAACATTAAAACCAAAGCACCATTTTGAAGGTGTTGGTCGTACAGAAGAAGAGCAGGGGCGACTCCCCACTGTCAAACCCTAAAAACTCACTAAACTTGCAAATTGAAGGCTCAATCCAAGTCAAAATCGAAATTAAAGTGTAGATTATTGATCCTCATCACAAGAGGATTACAAGGTATGTAAAATTTCATGAAAACCTTCAACTTGAATTTCTCATGTAATTGGGAAAATCTGAAACTATAATTGCATGTGTGTCTTATGATGATTTAGGAACAACTATAGTGTCTAGGGACAAACCCTAGACAAATACAAGTTGAAATCATGTGAGATTTTAGTAAAATCCATGATCACCATTGTAGGTGATTAGTGGGTTATGTAGATTTTAATAAACACTAGGAAATTGGGTGATATTCTAGTGTAATTTGACAATTGTGAAGTGACTTCAGAATTATAGAAGTTAACAACTTTGTAAGATGGTTGGTTTATGTGAAATTAGGGCTAAGAGATAAGCTAGAGACTTGATAAATAAACATGTGAAATTCTGCCCTTAAAGTGTTTGTTGAAATGCCTCAAAGAAGGCTCGAAACTAGAATTTTTGTAGTTAAAACACCTAATTGTGATGTTTTGGCTATTATGCAAAATGTGATTAAAAAGAGTTGTAAATGTGATAAACGTGGTTAGAACTTTGGTTAAAACGGTGGTCTAAAGATAACGCCTACCGGGTAATTAAAGAACGCTAAAACTAGTTGATGAACTCGATTATGCAATTAGTATACAAACGGGCATTTGACTTTTAGAAAAAAAGTCAAACTGACCTATGATGTGATGAATGATAATTAGACATAGAAAATAAGTGAGGTGGAATAGTCGTGATTGTTATTGACTAATTTAACCGCCTTGTAAATGATGGATAATAGTTGGCGCTTAAACAAGCCAGGTGAAGCTTGGAGTGAAAGCGGGTCAAACGAGTCAAGCATAGAAGAAAAGCGTAGCTCGGATGCAAGGTAAGTGTAATTTACACACTTATGTAAAATACCCGTTTATTCGATATAATGTAAACGTGATAACAATAATATTGGAAATATGGAAATTTGTCAAATATCGACTAATGTAAATCAAGGTTAAAAGGATACCCATGGCGTAAGCCGAAATGGGTTGAATTTGTAAGAAAAGAGTGTAAAAGAAAAAAAGGGGTATGGTAATAAAATCCGGGATGGGATGGATGTATGAATTGGAGATCAAAAACGATGTTTTTGAATAAATAGATACAGTGGGCATATTGATGGAGAGTGTGAAACACGAGTGTTAAGTGTGTTATAATATGTGTTTTATTGTGTTTTAAGCGGTTATACGTTGCGAATGTGATATCTACGAGTTGTTGTGGTGTTACAGGTTAATCAGCGTAAACCGGTAAAGTTGGAGGGTTTAGTAATGAAATGGAACGATCGTGGGTGATAACCGAGATTTATCACGTCATTCGGTTCGAGAAGATAGTTTGAATGTGCAAGAAACGTAAAACATTGAATTCTGGGAACTTGTGGGTCATTATACGAAAGTTGCATGAAAGCAAATATGTCTCTCTTATACACCGGCCAAAAATGTCCAGCGAAGTCAAAATGTAACTTACGGATTCCGGGCGTAATCTACGGTAGATAGAGAAACAAAGAAACAGAACGTAGGAACCGTAGCTTACGGTTTTGTCCGTAGCTTACGGTTGATGAAAAGCTGCAACATCAAAAGAAAAAAAAACAATATTAAAAACATCATCAATCACTTTTTGGAGCATATTAAGTTTTGTTGCTGTTCAAAAGAAAAAAACGTGAAAGGGACTTGATGGCAGATTTTTGGAAGAAGCAACAAGGCTAGACAAAGTCCACAACTTAATAATCATCACATCTACGTTTACAAGGGGTGAACTTGATTTCTATTATGATTAAACATAATATTCAATCAAGTAAATTTAGGAAAAAGAGGCAACAAGGCACGTGTATGTCACCATATTTTTATTTTATTGATCACATCATTTAACATCATCACATTATTGGACTTTATGAGAACATCATCCAATTACACTTCATGGGCCGAATAGGAGACAGGCAGACTTTTTGGGGTTTCGTGAGGCACATGTAAACTTTTTGGGGGGTTTCAAGAAAAGAACACATCATCTCGACGGCAGAGTTTTCAACCAGGGTTCACGCATACGAAGATCATACGACTGAGATGAGCGGCTAGTCTTTTATGGTTTCCTCCGGATGGAGGGTTTTTGTATGTTGGATAATTTTATGTGTTTGTGACAATCGTATAACTCGGTGATCTAAGCATTCGATGCTTTTCACCATTGATTTGATTTCTTGATTGTAACCAATTGCATTTATTTAAACCTTAATTTCTAAGCATTCAGTTCCCGAGAGTTCTAGTAATTGGGATATATTTGACATGGGGTTAGGGTTTGTAATTGTAATTGATAATCATTCGATAACCTCCCGTTATGTTTTGACCGGAGTACTTAGTCGTTGGTTGTCACAATTAATTAATCGAGTTTAACACCTATGTCTATGTAGATACGATTAAACACATAATTGAAGTTAACTGCAGAACCTGAAATCTGGAGGAACCATTTTCTTCCCTGTTGATTTAAACCTTAGTTTTTTATTCGTTAATTTAGATAATTCTCATAATTAAACAAACTGATTTTCCAATTCTTTAGTAGTTAATTAAAACTTTTCATTATGACACTTTCCACAATCCTCCTCTGGTTCGATATCCGACTTACTCTAGCTACTAGTTTATTTCGGTTTTTGCATGTCTATAACGACAGACATCAAAATGGCGCCGTTGCCGGGGAGGCGTGCGCAAAGTGTTTAGTGTTAAGTTTTAGTTAAAAAAAAAATAAAAATAAAAAAAAATAAAAAAACAAAAATCCAAAAATAGTGTCAGTTTTGTTTTGTTTTGTTCAGATTTATGCGTGGTGTTTGTGTTTTTGTGTTTGTGCAGGATGAAAGATCTTACAATATTATGCGGCTCTTCTAGATGCATTTTGTGTAGGGAACCACTTCACCCGTGTATCGGTTGCCACGAGGCCCGATTTAGACGGGAAAGAGCAAAATTGGCAGAACCACCGATGTCTTGCTATGATAATCCTTTCCCTCCACCATATTTCCATGACTCTGATACAACGGTGGAGGATGATTATTACTCGGATGGATATGATCGGGACGAGGATGCTTATTATGAGCCAAGGACGGATGGACGATGTTTCTGTTGCAGTCGTTATCATACTTCTTATGATGAGGATGTGTGCGCGGTGTATTTGGAAAATCCAGAGTATTGGAATAAAAAAATGATTGATGCATACATCTCAAAACCGTATCAGGGATACCGACAGTATCATCCCGACGATTATTCTAAGCCCGAGGGTGTGTATGCTTATCAGACCGAGGAGGAGAAAAAGCTTGCTATGTTGGAAGCGAGTTTGTCCAAACTCGAGCAATATTTATCAGCACCCAACCTTTCCGATGAAGATCGAATCAGCTGCCTAATTTCCAAGTGTCAGAAGTTAAAAATGAAGATAGAAATAGAAGAGCGTCTCTCACCATTACCTGTTGATATTAGAGATTATTCTCACATGGAGGAGGAGGTTGTGGAGGATAATACCACACCGATGAATCCTTTATCTGATGAAGAGTCACTAGTGGATCAGATGGTGTGTGAGGATGATGAGGCAGAGCAGTTTGATGAGATGAATGTGTGTACCGAACCTCTTCCCATATCAATCATTCCAATTAACAAGTGTGGGGAAAAGGGTTCGAGGAAGAAGATGAAAAGGGTGAAGCTACAAGACATCGATGTATATCTCGTAAAGTGGATCAGTGCAACCCGCATATGCTTTCTAAACATGCCAATTATACTGACGAGCTTATGGAGATGGCATGTAAATTTCCGGGCATTTGTTGGAAATGTTTTGGGTAAGTGTGCACTAAGACCACCGTAGCGGAAATCAGGTACGGTCTGGCTGAAGACCTTTAAACTTAGCGCTCTCGGGAGGCAGCCCGAGGATGTAGAGTATTGTATTTTGGTTTGGTTTCGTTTTGGTGTGTTTGTGTTTTGACAGGTTTCTACGTTCCATCTTCACGGATGCAATGAATCAAGTGTGGGGATGTTTGGCAACATTCCCGATGAGATCTAAAAGAATCTATGAGGCGCGTATGTTCCGGTTCGATCGCAGTAGCTACACCGCCACAGACACTCACTTGTTTTCTGATCAGGTGCATGTGTTTCTCTATCCTGTGTTTTATTTATTTATTTTTTTGTGTACTTGGTGGTGTGAATTTTTGTGTTGGGAGTGGTTTCTTTGTGTTGAGTCGTCTAGGTATTAGCCGTTCATGGTTTGCGGGTGGTATCTCTCGAGTTTAGATTATAAATTGCACCATACATTAGGGACAATGTATCCCAAGTGTGGGGATGCGGTAACTCGAGAGAGGGTTGGTAGGATTGTTGATCTTAAATGCGAAAAGGGTTGAAATTGCGCTAAATTGAAAAAAATTTGAAAATTTTTGTGTCTCAAGTATGCTTGAACTACATGAAAACCAATATTTTCAATCGCTAATGGGTTCCTTGCTGATATTAAACTAAATTAGATCCTTAGTCATGGTTGTCCCTTTAAGTTTCATGAGAGTATTTCTGACAGTTTTTAGAGAATAATTGAGAAGAGATGCCTAACTAGGGGTAACATGCTTTAGGAATTACACATGCTACGTGTCGGCAACCCATATTCTTTCTATTCGGTGAGATATTTGAGCCTACTAGATTGTTAGTTGAATTGCAATAAATGTTCAATTGTTGAGTGTAGGCCATATGTTGCTTTGTGTTAGAAGTTGTGTGGTTTGATACGTACCGAGACTGTGATTTAACGTATGCATAGATGATAAAGGCATTAGGATCCCTTCCATTGTGTTATATATTGATTGTTTATCCACCCACCTTAGTTAACCATGTTGAGCCTTTTACCCTTCGTTTGATACACCTTGTGTGACTCGTTTGCTTACCAACCATGAATGACAAGTAAATGTTAGATGTTTGTTGAAATAAAAAAAATAAAAAAAAAAGAAAAAAAATGAAATGAAAAAAAAAACGAGAAAAATAAAGAAAAAAAATAAAAGTATTATTATGTTTGTGTTATATAAATGGGTCGAAAATATCCCAAAGTGTTGGTAGTTATTGTGAATAAAGTTGTCATGGTTTGGTATGTTCGTTTGTGTTCGCCAAATAAATATAAAAAACAAAAAATATATCCCTACCTTTACCCTTAACCCAAAACCCGTAAGTCCTTTTGATATGTGCTACGTTATTTGATACAGTGGAGGTATGATTGCAATACAAGCTTATGATTGCAAGGTATCATATTTGGTTTTGAGCGAATTATATACTAGCACATTACACGCTAGTCTTGATTGAGCCGAGAGGAGTGATCATTGTGAGGGGCGTGTGGCATGTGTGTAGTATCATAAGCATGTTAGTTCTAGTTAGGCAAGTCTTAAGTTGTTTTAAATGCGTATCATTTATCTGTCAGACTGTCAACCTCGATTGTGTCAGTCTATGGGACAGGTATGACTTGGGATCTTAAATTGTTAATTCGGTAAGGGATTCAATGGTGATTTGTTAATAAGGTGATTAATGGTTGTAATGGTTGCTTGAGGACAATCAAAGTTAAGTGTGGGGATGTGATGGAGAGTGTGAAACACGAGTGTTAAGTGTGTTATAATATGTGTTTTATTGTGTTTTAAGCGGTTATACGTTGCGAATGTGATATCTACGAGTTGTTGTGGTGTTACAGGTTAATCAGCGTAAACCGGTAAAGTTGGAGGGTTTAGTAATGAAATGGAACGATCGTGGGTGATAACCGAGATTTATCATGTCATTCGGTTCGAGAAGATAGTTTGAATGTGCGAGAAACGTAAAACATTGAATTCTGGGAACTTCTGGGTCATTATACGAAAGTTGCATGAAAGCAAATATGTCTCTCTTATACACCGGCCAAAAATGTCCAGCGAAGTCAAAATGTAACTTACGGATTCCGGGCGTAATCTACGGTAGATAGAGAAACAAAGAAACAGAACGTAGAAACCGTAGCTTATGGTTTTGTCCGTAGCTTACGGTTGATGAAAAGCTGCAACATCAAAAGAAAAAAAAATAATATTAAAAACATCATCAATCACTTTTTGGAGCATATTAAGTTTTGTTGCTGTTCAAAAGAAAAAAACGTGAAAGGGACTTGATGGCAGATTTTTGGAAGAAGCAACAAGGCTAGACAAAGTCCACAACTTAATAATCATCACATCTACGTTTACAAGGGGTGAACTTGATTTCTATTATGATTAAACATAATATTCAACCAAGTAAATTTAGGAAAAAGAGGCAACAAGGCACGTGTATGTCACCATATTTTTATTTTAATGATCACATCATTTAACATCATCACATTATTGGACTTTATGAGAACATCATCCAATTACACTTCATGGGCCGAATAGGAGACAGGCAGACTTTTTGGGGTTTCGTGAGGCACATGTAAACTTTTTGGGGGGTTTCAAGAAAAGAACACATCATCTCGACGGCAGAGTTTTCAACCAGGGTTCACGCATACGAAGATCATATGACTGAGATGAGCGGCTAGTCTTTTATGGTTTCCTCCGGATGGAGGGTTTTTGTAAGTTGGATAATTTTATGTGTTTGTGACAATCGTATAACTCGGTGATCTAAGCATTCGATGCTTTTCACCATTGATTTGATTTCTTGATTGTAACCAATTGCATTTATTTAAACCTTAATTTCTAAGCATTCAGTTCCCGAGAGTTCTAGTAATTGGGATATATTTGACATGGGGTTAGGGTTTGTAATTGTAATTGATAATCATTCGATAACCTCCCGTTATGTTTTGACCGGAGTACTTAGTCGTTGGTTGTCACAATTAATTAATCGAGTTTAACACCTATGTCTATGTAGGTACGATTAAACACATAATTGAAGTTAACTGCAGAACCTGAAATCTGGAGGAACCATTTTCTTCCCTGTTGATTTAAACCTTAGTTTTTTATTCGTTAATTTAGATAATTCTCACAATTAAACAAACTGATTTTCCAATTCTTTAGTAGTTAATTAAAACTTTTCATTACGACACTTTCCACAATCCTCCTCTGGTTCGATATCCGACTTACTCTAGCTACTAGTTTATTTCGGTTTTTGCATGTCTATAACGACAGACATCACATATACTCCCAACGGGTCGAATGGTGGTGATAACACCATTTGACAATATCGACTAATGTGGTTGTCAAGTCTTATGTTAACAGGACCAATTAGCAAATTGGATAATTACGTCACCATTGATGGTGTGATAATGAAAACGAGGTATAAATCGGGTCTACTTATTGATCCGGGCCAGGTACGCATAATTATGTTGTAGTTAAGAATGCTATTTTGGTCGAATAATTTGAGAGAGAGTCCTTCGTCGTAAAAGGACCAAAATCGACCAAAACGCCCTTGTAGGCTAAGTTGAACAAACAACCCTTAAAGGTTGTTTGGAAGCGAATTTCATGATTAGATAAATACTTAGAATAAGTATAGAAGTTGAAAGATGTAATATGTTAGTCAAAAGGCACTATTTTATTTTTGCCGTAAATTAATGAACCAAGAGGTAAAAAATTTGGTTTATATTGATCACCACATTAAACTCACCTTAAATACAGTTGTGGTGGGAGATTTTAGGATAAGAAATGTGGTGATGGAATGTTAGAAGCAATCGAAAGCGTTTTTAGGCTCGAAAGTGCTTAATTAACCTTAACGGGTCAAAATAAGCATCCAAGTAAAAAATAGGTTTAATTTGAGTAATAAACCGGCGATTAGAATCTAATATGATAGGTAACATTAAGTTGAAGAAGTATATCTGATATAAGGGTCAAATAAACACGTTTGATGGTGAAATCACAAACGGGTCAAAATTGGCAAAAAGGGGTAATAAACTGAAGAGTTAAAAGTCTGAAAATTTTATTATGTCGGATGTTGAATTTTAACTCCATTAGATGGAGAATTAGATTACGGATGCGTAGGAAAAAGAATCGCATAAAACGGATCTATAACGAAGAAGTTATGGCTGTTTCCGTAAAATCCGGTCGTGCTGAGAATATGCAGCAACCAGCTGCAACAATCTGTCAAAAAGAGACCGCGGCGTAGCGCCACGGCCATGGTCGCGCGTGGCGACGACCTAATTTCTGAAAATATTGATTTTTCTTGTTTATTTCGAATATTTGACCCGATTAACTTGTTGTACTTGTTATTTAACTATCAAAACTGACTTCTAAGTTGGTTTTGATCATAGGTGAATGTCGAGAGTGCACGGATGGAGATCAAGCGTCGAGCAAGAACCGAACACGAATACGAAATAAGCTTCTGCGTTATGTATCGTTATTATGTTAAACGACGAACGTACACGTGATATGTTGTATACATTTAAATTGTAAAAAGTTTTTAACAAACCCGTAATTTCCAATGCATATATAATCTTAATTACATGATTGTTTTCGTAAATGATACGTAAAACCTTAATTTATAAGAATGGGTGTTACAAGTTGGTATCAGAGCCTTGGTTTAAGAGATTCAAGTATGGCGGGAAAGCTATGCTTGGACTTAAACCTTACGCTCTTGATAAAGATTGGTGTTCGGTTCGAGGCTTGATCGCAAATCCGGTAAGTACATGTATACCAATGGTTTAATATGATTAAAGTGTTGAGAACAACACATATGGTCATCGTGTAATACACGTTACACCAATAAAATCGATATAGAGTAGATATAGTCAACGAAATTACACGCGTTGATGCGTATAGTAGAAAAGCCTTGTATTATAATACGGGCATCCTTTAATGTTGAAATTATTAACTGTTGTATATGTTTTAGTTGAAGGACACTCGCATACGAGGATAGCGAGAGCTTAACAAATTACGGATAGAAGAACGGTCCGAAGTATGACAAGAGGAGCATGCTCACCAAGGACTAAATCGCGTAACGACCACGAACAAATTTAAAGGCAAGAAACGCCCGTCGGGGCAAGCATTACCAGGTGCGTGCTTTTAAATATAATCGCACAAATGACAATATGCAACAAACATGTAGAAACTGATTGTTGCATATGTAAGCTAGAAACTTGGAAAACCTGAATAGAATACCTATCCAGGATATTACTTCCAAGAAAACTAAATAGAGGCGTTACTTACATAGGGCGTGATATGAAAACTATAAAAAGGTCATGCATGTCATGTGTTAATCGCTTACTCTGGCCAAGTAAGTAGTGGCATATGGTACCATGAACTTCTTGTAGCGGACACATTTACGTCTGACGTAGTAAGGGCGGGGTGAATGGGACTAACTTAAATAGTACCCAAATGAATCAAATAAATAAGATGTTTGATAGTAAACGTAAACGCAAGTCGGACGACGGAAGCGTATTACGTTAAAATGACGAGCCCGAGAGAAGGGACAAAGATCGGAGAAAATGAAAATACAAACTAACTAATGAGAATGCTAAGGCATGGGGATAAAATTTTTTTATCGACATAAGTGATGAAATTCACGTGGACAAGTCAAACGAATTGAATAATGAATGAAGGACTTAATTAAATAAAAGCGATGGATTTCGCTAAGACGACCAAATAAATTGAAATGATGTCTAAAACCATATAAGAATGGTTACTTGATAATGATTACGGTAAAAATACCCGATGAACGGGTAGGATTGTGGGTGAATGCGCAAACCGAGAGACGGGAGCGCAAAATAGAAAGTCAAAAGACTTGGAATACGAGTCATGACTAAAGGATGACAAGAATTTTCGCAAACATAAATTTTGGTAATTACGTTCAACCATTTCAAAGTTGGACAGGTCAAATAGAAAAATGAAGTTTGACATTCATAAGTGATGAAAATTCACCCAAAATGAGTCAAACGAGTCAATTGAGGAATAACGCTTAATATAATAGGAAAACGCAAACCGGTGAAATCGGAAGGCTGAAAACAATAAGATAGAAGGACCCGGGTAATGGGTTGTAATGGAGTATAAGTATAAACCGGGTAACGGTAAACGCAAGACAAACCGACGTGTAAATGACGTTAGAAGTCGTAAAGTCGGAAAGATAGCCCGAAAGTAAACAAATGAAACCTTAGACTACGGTCAAGGTCAACCAAAGTTCAAAAGCAAAATTAAATGATTCCAAACATAACAAAGGATGCTTTAAAGATATATATGTATAATAGACATATGAATGTAGACGTGAATAAAAGACGATCTATGGGATCATCATAACCTACGGGATAAAATGTAGTGATAAGGTCTACGAGACCAAGGAGACCGTTGGGTCATAAATAGGAAGAGACGAACTGTTGGGTCTCACCTTAAAAGGTGAAACTTATAAAGAAATAGCCAATGAGGCTAAGTGAAGAAACCTATGGGTCAATATTGTAAAGCAAGGGAAACTGGTTACAATTCTCCGTGTAAAATAATAACGGTCAGGAATAAAACTTAAAACGGAAATTCCTAGACATGAGAAAAAGATATAAGACAAGGAGAAATGTAAACTAAAAATTTAGTTTTTAGTCAAAAGCAATGTTTTAACAAACATAAGTAGTATGAGATGGTTTAGAAAATCTTAGACACACATAAGGCCGGAGATGGCAAATTAGTATACCCGTGTGACGGGGTATGAAGTGACGGTGTCAAACTAGGCTAGCCGCAAAACTATTCAAAGTTAAGAAAATGTCATGACGAATACAAAACGCTTGTTAATATAAGACAAGCGCGTGATAAACCTGTTAAAAGACTAACGAGACTGAGTGGTCAAGTTACAACTCAGTCAATAAAGATTAAGGGTTATAAGCAGTAAGTAACGGCCCGCGAGGCCTTACACATGAAAGACGTACGCGTCAGTATACATGAAAACTATTAACTAAAAGATAACAAGTTTTTAAATGGTTACCTTATAAGGTAAACCATAGCAAATAATAAGGGTAAAAAGTAACTGGACTAATAAGTCTAGTTGTGAGACCGGTTGAGGTCATTTAAGTAAATTGGTTGCTTGTAAGCGGTGGATTCGGTATAACTGAACCGAATAATGAATTTTAAAACAAAAGAAATTGTTACGAAAAGTGAAAGATTTCACTAAAGACCTTAAAGCGGGTCAAAGTAACGGATTCATAAGGAATTCGATAGTATATGAAAGCGATGGATATCACTAAGTTAACTAAACTAGTGGAAATAACGAAGATTACGTTATTTCGAAGTTACACTATGTCGTGTGAAATATGTAGACAATTAGTAACCAAAAAGATGTTACCATACTTTTCGGGTAATACTAACGATTGGTTAAAAAGTATAAGTAATTTCTCGGATAGAATACATTGAGTTTAAACTCAATGAATTATGTAAGAAAAGGTTTCGAGGACGAAACCTCTTTAAGGGGGGTAGACTTGTAACACCCCGAAAACGGGTTTGGTGATTAAATCCCGTTAATACTAAAGACGGGGAAAGTACCGTTAGTGGTAAAAATAAACTGGTAAGTATTAGGAATTTATTTAAATAATCCTAATATTTATTTAAAGTGAATCAGAGTTTTCAAGAAAAATAGGATAGATAAAAGACCCAATTTAACGGGACTTAAAGTAGAACGGGTTATGATTTCCCGAACCCACTAAACTGACTAGGAAATAAATAACCTAGTTAGTTGGTTGTCTTGTGTTAAAGCATGAATAGGGTTAAAAGGCAACTAGATTATAAGTTGTACAAAATGGAAGGGCCTAAGTTGTAAGAATTGAAACTATAATATTAATTTTAATAAAAATTAAAACCAAAGCACCATTTTGAAGGTGTTGGTCGTACAGAAGAAGAGCAGGGGCGACTCCCCACTCTCAAACCCTAAAAACTCACTAAACTTGCAAATTGAAGGCTCAATCCAAGTCAAAATCGAAATTAAAGTGTAGATTATTGATCCTCATCACAAGAGGATTACAAGGTATGTAAAATTTCATGAAAACCTTCAACTTGAATTTCTCATGTAATTGGGAAAATCTGAAACTATAATTGCATGTATGTCTTATGATGATTTAGGAACAACTTGTAGGTCCCTCTCGGAGGATGACGAACCTAAACCTTGTTATACTAACTCACTAGCAAGTGCGGAATCCAAGCTAGCAAGCAAACCGGGATGAAACAAGCACAAACACAAACACACAAGGTTCACCGATTAACACCACTTGTATTAATACGTATGAAAGGTTTCGGTTACAAGCTCAATGTTCACAAATCAGTTTTGCAAACCCTCTAGTGTGTGTGTGTGTTTCTGGACAGAATGCTCTCAAACTCTCTCGAAAGTGTCTTTCTCTCAGTGTGCATCTGTCTCTCAAGTCTTAGACTCACACATACACTGCATGGGTCTATATATACCCAGCATCTGATGTCTGGTCCGAAGGATCCGATAGATGGTCGAAGGATCATCTATCGATCACAATGCTTTCGAAGGATCAGCATACACCTCGAAGGATGATCTATCGATCATCCATCGAAGGTTCATCTTTCGAGCACCTAGAAGGATCAACAATATCCTTCGATGTGCTATCCTTCGACACAGACAATTCAACCAATGACTAACTGTTTGACCAAGTCAATCCGGAGGATGGTTGACTTGGTCAACTTATAGACCCACAAGGACATCGTTTACATCGTGACCGATTACAGACAAACTACAGACACAAGTGCACCAACAAACTCCCCCTTGGCTGTAGCTTTGTCTCGAACTTCGATGGTCTTCGATCTTCGAGTCTTCAAAACTCTGATGTCCTTTCAAGTCTTCAATGTCGGAGGATCTTCAAAGTCTTCACGTCTTGAAAGCAGAGAGTGTATCAGCAAACTACCCGTATCGTGTAGGAAGTGTGTTGACAAACTCCCCCTTAACATAAGCTCCCCCTTGAGTTATGCTCGTTAAAAAACTTGATCTTTATGAAGTGAGATCCTTGTGGTGCTGATGATGGTCAGCGGCAACTCGAACATCTTCATCATTTGAGTGCCTTCAGGTCATGTCTTCATTCCAAAGCTTTGTCATCGACCATGTTCTCCTAGCCTTTAGAATCTGCACATGCAAGAAATCTAAACGCGTAATGAGAACAACTGCTTGGAATTAGTTAACATAAACAAGTGACACACGTATGACCATGTTTCAATCAAACACCGTCCGACAGTTTGAAAGTTTAATAAATTTATCAATTTTAGTTTAACTTTCAAAACTTGCAAATTTCGACCGTTTATGAAGATTTAGTCAGTTCGGTTTTCAGTCAGGTTTCAGGTAACGAAGATTCGAGCTCCAACATCGTACGATCGAAGATAAGGTAGAAATAAAATCTTTTTGGTATTTTTGAATTTTTCAAATGTAAAGACTGAAAGCAGTAAATAAATATATACAGACATTCTTTTTGCGAGTTTCGAGGGTAAGAGAATCATATCAGTGTACGGTCATGCCAAACGCTCCTGTTGTTCAGTTAGATAACATTAAGATAAGCATCCTATAACAATTATCGGTATTGTTGTCCACTTAAGCTCAACTTATCAGATGTAATCATGTTTAGAAGATACATTAAGGTATGATTTATACTTACTGACCGGTGTTCATCCACATCACGACACATTCCCGTATCAAGGTATGCACGAGAATTCATCTTACCGGTGAGTATACCGATTATCATCTGTTTGACCGTATATGATGTGAGATTCTCACTTATTTTGATTTGAAAACAAGCCCTATGTGATATAATCACTTATTGATGAGGAACTTGATTTTCGTATGCATGAGGGCACAGGAGCAAGTCCGTGAACAGGTCAGTACTTCCGTACAGCAGAGAGACGAACTTGACACCCGGATAAATGTGATATTTTATCACTTATTTGATTTGGACATGTGATTGTTTATCACTTATTGAGGTCGAATGCAGTATGCAGTATGTAATATGTACACGTATGTATAGTATCATGGAAGATCTAGACTTGCGTCCCCGTTATTTTTCGGTAAAAGATACAACCATGATACCCAGATGATAAGCAGCATAAAGACCGAATATCTCAGAACCTCGGCAATCTATCAAACGAAATTTCGGTACTAAGACCATATGCCAATGAATGGTTCCCACCTGATCTTCAGTCGATTTAAGATTTATATCACCCTGCACACTTTAAAATGATTGTGAGCCTACCGATACATCTTATATAGAGCTGCTTATCGTTTTTCATTTTAAGGTTTAAAGAGGTTTGGATAGACCACTGATGTACTATCATTTTCTCTTTTGCTCGCCAGAAAACTCATTTTTGTTTTTCTATTGTTTTTGTGTTTTTGAAATTTTTCGATGTTTTTGGATTTTCAGATTTTTTTTTATTGGATTTACTCCCCCTAAAATCAATAAACTAAGAGAAATTTAACAACACAAAGATATTTACAAAAATGATTTTCCGATGTTGGTTTTACTCTTGCTTGACCTTAATGCCGTTTACCAATAATAAAAAGTCAAATCTTGATTTGTCAAATGCTTTGGTAAATAAGTCGGCACGTTGGTCATTGGTGTGGACCTTAACAACATCGATTAGCCTTTTCTCAAAGCAATCACGTATGAAGTGATATTTGATTTCGATGTGTTTGGTCTTTGAGTGCTGCACATGATTTCTAGTGATATCTAAAGCAGCAGAATTATCAACGTAAATAGGAGTAGTTAGGAATTCAAAACCGTAGTCCCGCATTTGTTGTTGGATCCAAAGAACTTGGGAGCAACAACTTGAGGCAGCAATGTATTCAGCTTCGCATGTTGATGTAGCGACGCATGTCTGCTTCTTGCACTACCATGTGACTAGGCGATTTCCTAAAAACTGACATCCAGCCGTTGTGGATTTGCCGTCGATTTTGCATCCGCCAAAATCAGAATCACTGAATGCAACCAATTCAAAGTTATTATCCCTAGGGTACCACAGACCGGTGTCAGGGTACGCCTTCAAATAACGAAAAATCCTTTTAACAGCTGCAAGATGTGAGGCCTTCGGATTAACTTGATATCTGGCAAGCAGGCACGTTGGGTACATTATGTCTGGCCTTGATGCTGTGAGGTACATAAGAGATCCGATCATTGCGCGATAGTTTGAGGAGCTAACAGCTTCACCCTTCAAGTCAGGAGTAATTCCGTGATTTGTTGGCAATGGGGTACCAATGGGCGTTGCATCAGACATCTGGAACCGGCTCAAGATGTCGCCAACATATTTAGTCTGATGGATGAATATCCCAGACTCAGTTTGTTGCACTCGTAGGCCCAAAAAGAAAGTCATTTCCCCCATAGCACTCATCTCGAATTTATCCTGCATAATGCGCTCGAAATTCCTACACAAGACATCATTAGTAGAACCAAAAATAATATCATCAACATATACCTGTACCAGAAGAAGATCTCCATCTTGTTCTTTGATGAAAAGAGTACAGTCGATAAGACCTCTACGAAAACCGTTCTCCAGCAGATAGTGAGATAAGGTTGCATACCAAGCTCGCGGTGCTTGATGAAGACCATATAGAGCTTTGTTGAGCAACCAAACCCGATCGGGATGGATAGGATCTTCAAAACCTGGAGGCTGTTCGACATATACCTCTTCTTCAACCACACCATGTAAGAATGCACTTTTCACGTCCATCTAATAAACCTTGAATCCTTTAAAGGACGCATAGGCTAGAAAGATTCGAATTGCTTCGAGACGTGCAACAGGTGCATACACTTCGTTGTAGTCGATCCCTTCAATCTGACGAAAACCTTGAACGACTAAACGTGCTTTGTTTCGGACAACAACTCCGCGGTCATCCTTTTTGCATTTGAACACCCAACGGGTACCAATCTTCTTATATCCAGCAGGTTTCTCTACGAGTTTCCAGACACCCAGCTTCTGGAATTGTTGCAGCTCTTCCTGCATTGCTTCAACCCAAGCGTTATCTTTCAAGGCTTCTTTCCACGTTCTTGGTTCTTCCTGTGAGACATAACACGCGAAGGACCAATCGTTTTGTTGCCCGGATTCTCTAATAGCTGCATACAAGCCTGCATTATTGTTGTTTCGCAACATGTTTCTTGTTTGAACGCCACTTTGCACATTTCCAATGATGTTTTGTTGAGGATGGGTATTATGAATCCTTGTTTCTGGATTATCTGGAACTGGAATATTTATACCCAGGTTGTTAAGATTAAGATCAACAACCAAATCAAGGCCCGGAATTGACGAAGAGGATGATGCAGTAGCCTCAGCTGTTCTATGGGCATCCACTGGGGGAGTACCCTCTGAAGTACCATGAACTGCTGTTGTTGGGGCTTCTTGATCTGCATCTAGAAATTCATCATCCTCTGAAGATTCGTTCAATTCGTTTGCATCATGAAAATCCTCATTGTTGAGAGTATTATTGTTCACCGAAGAAGATGGTTCTTGATTAACAAGAATTGGACGAACCACCGGTGAAACTGTTGCATTGTCACTCTCGAAAAACATCTTAGCCGCAGCACTTTCTTCAACAGCTTCAACATTGATCGAATTGAAGAAGTCATCGTACTCAAACATCCAAGGTTGACCCGGACATTTGACTGGCAAGGTGTGCCTTTGTACTCTGACCTCAGACCATTCCTCGACCCTTTTAGTCTCTAGATTCCAGACTCGTAAGTTAGGGGTGGCATACCCAAGAAAGTATCCATCAATTGCTTTTGCCCCAAACTTTCCATTAGGATCGATGATTGTGCATGGAGCTCCAAACGGTTCAAGATAAGACAAATCTGGTTTCCGTTTTTGAAGAAGCTCAAAGCAGGTCTTGTTGTGCCTTTTGACTGTAAGGACTCGGTTCAATGTGTAACATGCAGAGGCCACAGCTTCAGTCCAGAATGGAATGGGTAGCTGCGACTCTACCAACATTGTCCTAGCAGTCTCGATCAATGTGCGGTTCTTACGTTCAGCGACGCCATTCTGTTGAGGAGTATAAGCTGCACTAAACTCATGAAGAATACCCTTTGAAGTGCAAAACTCCGTCATGGAATGATTTTTAAATTCAGTACCATTGTCGCTACGTATCCGCCTAACCTTCAACTTATACAAATTCTCAATCTGAATGATCAAGTTTTTGATGATGCCAAAGGTTTCACTCTTGTGTGCCATGAACGCTACCCAAGAAAATCTTGAATAATCATCAGTAATCACGAGGCAGTATTGATCACCCCGAATACTCTTGTGTTTGACAGGACCGAACAAATCCATGTGCAAACGTTCAAGAGGAACTGCCACCGTGTTGATCTTCTTAGTAGGGTGCTTCTTCTTCGTTTGCTTTCCCTTCTGGCACGAAACACAGACGTCTTGAAGATGGAAATTTTTGAGGGGAACACCATTCACCAATTCATTTGAAACCAAATGATTCATTTTGCGTAAGTGAATGTGACCCATTCGTCTGTGCCAAGAGATAGTGTCTTTTTCTGTGGCTTTTGAAACGAAACAAGTTGCTTGTGCAGACGTAGTAATAGCTTGGCTCATATCAAGGACGTACAAATCATTTATCCTTGGAGCTGACAAGAGAATCCATTCTTTTGGAATTTTGAAGCCGGGTTTCAGCACATAACATCCATTAGCATCAAAGTGTACTGAAAATTGCTTGTCACAAATTTGAGAAACACTAAGAAGATTGTGATCAAGTTGTTGCACAAAGTTGATCTTGTCAAAGCTGACAATCCCGTTGGATATCATTCCTTCACCCGTAATATATCCACCTTTATCTCCAGCAAAAGCAACATAACCTCCTCTAATAGATTTGACGTCGTAGAGAAGCTTCATGTCGCCTGTCATGTGCCTGGATGCCCCACTATCAACAATCCAGTGACTACTGATAGTTCCTCCTGGAACACCCTGCACATGAACTCAAATGAATTAGTTGGAGATGGGGACCCAAGCCATTGTGGTCTTGGGTCTTCCATTTTCATCAATGACAATAACTTCTTGTCTTTGATGGTTGGTGAATTGTGATGGTCCCCCTGATTCAGTAATCGATTTTGGTTTCCAGGTCTGTTTTGTTTTACCAGTGTCTTTCTTTAAAATCTTAACTTCCTGATTGTTTGAAGTTTTAGAATTGTCTGGTTTTACAGCAACAGATTGTTTTTGAACCACATCGGTTTTAATTGCTTTTTCAATCTTCCTGACCTGTTGGCGTTTCTGTTTCTTTTCCCTTTCTTTTGCAAGGCGGGGATCTTGTTTTACAGAAACAGATCGCTTACGGTCATTGTGGTCACGGGGATCATCAACCTTTTCTTTTTGCTTATGAAGATATGGACAATTTCGAATAATATGTCCAATTGTTCCACATTCAAAACATGATCTTCGTTCAACAAACCCCGAAGTATCATGTGATCGCTTGGCCGATGATGTTGAACTTTGTGAACCCGAGGTACTAGGTTTTGAACTGCTTGGTTCATTCCTTTTCTGTATAATAGCTTTCTTGACAAATTCTAAGTTAGATTTGTTTTCAAAAGTCTCAATTTTATCCGTTCCCATCGATTTCACAAAGTTAACGTTTTTCTTCTTCTTTTGATTCGGCTTCTTTTGGGCTTGAGCCGGTGATTTTCCTTTGGGCTTGGTGTGATTTTGCTGTTTTGGCACTGTTGGTAATTTCTTGTTGCCAAATTGTTTTCGAATTTCAGCCTTTGGAATAGGAGGACACTGTGTAACTGTAACACGTGGTCCTGTCTTTCCCAAAAACTTACTTGTCGAATTTTCAAAGACTTTACAGATTAAGGATTGATTAACATTCTTAATGGGAAAATCTTTGTCTGAGTAAATTTTATCATCACCAACAAGAGTGTACAGCAAACTCACACTCTCCGGCTCTTCTGCAGATGAGGACTCAGTTGCAACAGTCTTAGCAGGTTTTACAGGGGGATCACATAAAATGTGATTCTCGAGAGGTATGTCCTCATTTTTGGCTACTGCATCAGACTTTGCTGGGACAGCATCATCAGATTCATCATCAGAAGAATCAGCATCCTCAATCACAACTGGAGGATCTTGATTCTGTTCAGCACTTACAAATGTATCTGCTGACACATCTGAATCTGAAGATACTTCCTTTTGGTATCCGAGTCCTGCAGCAAACTCTTTCACATCTAGAGGCACAGATGGTTCAAAGAACACCCTGTCCTCCTCATCCGGCATGGCATCATAATTATGTCTCACTGGTGGTGGACAATTCTTATAGCCAATGCATGTGACATCCCTCTTTTCCTTCTGAACATCAATGATGTGATCCAACACATAACTAGAGCTCAAATAACTGTCTAGCTTAAGCTGGATCGCATCGCTTTCTGTTTTCACACAAGCCATCTCTTTTTGCATAATCTCCAGGCGAGATATATACAAATTGATATCAGTTTGTTTTCTTGAAACCATTTTTGTCAGTTCAGTTTTATCTTTCTTTAAGGTCTCAATTACTGACTTAAATTCTTTTTCATGGTTTTCATAAAACATGTTGGCTTCTGTGCATTTTGAGAGATCCACAGTCAACTTCTGATTGTGGATGAATGTCACATCATATTTTTCTTGCAAAGCTTCGTGCTTACTTTGCAAGTCACTCAAATTCTCATTCAATGTAGTATGTTTGTCTTGCAAGTCAAACAAACTAGCTTGTAAAGCATCATGTTTGTCTTGCAACTCAGACATACTTTTCTCCACATCAGCACATCTTGCACGCAATCTATCACATTCATCACAAGTAATAGCAGTGGGTTCATCGACACATACCTGACTTGATGAACCGTCGACATTAGCCATAAAGGCTGAATGGAGAGAAGACGAAGTATAAGCAGCTTGATCCACCAGAATAGATCTTCTTTGAGTTTCTGCTTCAGCTTCCTCCAAAAGCTCATCAATATCTGCATCGATTGCTGCATTTGATGTCTCACCCATATGATCATCACCAGAATTGGATGATTCTTCATCAGCACTCCTGCTATAACCCGAAGAGTCTTCATCCTCAGAAGATTCACCACCATTGGCAGAAGATTCTCCACCACTGGTGTGAACTATCTCCTTCACAACCTGAGCAAAACATGCTGTTCCATCGGGAGCATCACCACCCAACTGGATTGACCAGTCACAACCTTCATCCACCTGAACTGCAAGTGCCCGGTTAGTTTGGTTGTTGACAGGCACCAATGTACGCTCATTGTTTCTGTTCTGCTGGTTGCCTTGGTTTCTGAAGGGGTTTTGATTCCCGTGCTGGGCTGGCTTTGTGCACTCCCTTTTAAAATGACCCCGTTCACCACAGTTAAAGCACTTCACTGCCTGTTTATCGAACCCATACTTGGTGTCTCTCTTACTTTCCAAGCTGGTTCTGCCAGTACTTTCCATCCAATCCTTTGCCCTTCTCACAGCACTAGCAAAGGCCCACTTGATATCCATCAAGTCCATCTCTTCCTTATCAATCTGCCGATAATCTTCTTGTGTCAGATTAATGTTGCCAATCTGACCTTCTATCAACCCGCAGTACGCACTCACTACAGTGTTAAGCAGCTCCATGTGTTCCTTAGCTACTTCTACACTGACTTTAGAGAAGCTTGAAGTGTCGAGCTGTACTGTACTTGGCTTTGATTGCTGACCAGCAGATGACGTTCCTCCATAACATGCACGTTGTTGTTGAGCAGGAGGAGGAGGAGGTGGTTGTATTGGATTTCCATACATGTCTGTGGTGGGAGGTGGCTTAACAGGAACTTGCACCGGATTACCATACATATCCGTGCTTGTGACAAACGCCGTTTGCAAAGGAGCATGTGGACCTGTTCTTGCAGACGAAGTATTGGAAGTTCCAAAATACATTTCTGGATTTTGTGGCAATGGAACTCTCTTCGCCTTTAATGTTTCCTCCTGATCCTTGTTTTCCAAAAGCTGCACGAAGTCGTTGATATTTGTAGTTTTCAACACTCCGTTATACTTCAGGATTTCCAAGAAACTACTCCATTGGGGAGGCAAAGCATCAGCAAACTTTTTCACCACTTCTGCTTGAGTTGTCGATACACCAAAATTATTCAACTCAGTAAGCAAATGATAAAACCGACTTGTCATGTCTCCCAAAGACTCCTTATCTAAGCACGTGAAACTGTCAAATTCCTTCTTGAGAAGATCATGACGCAATTGGCGTGTTGCCTCATTCCCTACTCCTCTGGTTTTCAAACCGTCCCACAACTTCTTTGTAGTCTTGAAGCTGACAAACTGATGATAGATGTCTTTGCTTAACGCCTGAGTGAGAATGGCGTAGGCTTTCTTTTCCAGATCATATATTTTCTTTTGATCCTCTGGAAGGTCGGCAAAACTAGCAGTTGATGAAGCGGCGACTTCGATAGCTTGATCAAAATCTGTGGTGAAACGTATCCACAGCTCTGTATTTTGACCCAGAACATATGTACGGAATCTATCAGCCCAACCAGGATACTCGTTTAAATGCATCAGCTTTGGAGGTCGATTCAAACTTCCTGTTTCGCTTTCGCTCAGTAAGATACTTTGGATACTCGGAGTTTGATTCGATACCAATGCCCATTGATTTCCCTGAGAAGATGTCGATACCGGAGACTCGGCCCATGAAGGCGATAGACTTGTAGACGTGTATTTTCCACTGTCTGGCGCCGGTGTACCCCACCATGAGGGAGTGGAACCTGAACTTGTATATTTACCACTGTCTGGGGCCGGATTCCACCAATTCGGATTCATGATTGATAAGCAAAATAAATGCTAAGTTAATATTCCGAAAGATCACACACAACCGAAGGATCCTGTTCGAAAGATCTGAAATCACAGAAACTTGTTAACAATAAGCAGACCACAATCGAAAGATCAAATCTTGTTCGAAGGATCAACAGTGCTCGAAAGATCACTGTTGAATCTCGAACAATGATTTCGAAAGATTCACAAACTCGAAGGATTCACTATTTGAAAGATCCCTATCTTTCGAGTATATATCCTTATCTTTCGTATAGCAGTCTTTCGAATAGATTCCTTGATCGAAAGATATGTTTCGGACTTCGAAGGATGGGTCGAAAGATAATGATCTATCGAGCCTTCCTTGATCGAAAGATGGTCTTTCGATGTCGAAAGATATCTTTCGAGCGACTCTGACACACTGACACTGATGTGACAGGTTAGTGAAAAGGTGATGGGTAGGTAAGTCAACTTTCGGCAAAAGGGATGTGCAGGTTGTACTTTCCCACCAACTTTGAAAATGTTACCCAAAATAGACACCTCGTATCCAGAACCAGTCACCGGAATAATGACCGGAGATATGGCCGGAAATCACCAAAAGCTTAAAAACAAGTTTTTAAGTTACCCAACCCGCTTATGAACACTCCCGGTTAGTTTAGAACACGTTTTTCAGTTTAAAAATGCAAGAAAAACCACCAAAACGGGTGCTAAACCAAGTGTCCAAACACACCAAGAACTTGAAAAAACCCGGTTTTAAACAAGGTAAAGAGCCAAGCTCTGATACCACTTGTAGGTCCCTCTCGGAGGATGACGAACCTAAACCTTGTTATACTAACTCACTAGCAAGTGCGGAATCCAAGCTAGCAAGCAAACCGGGATGAAACAAGCACAAACACAAACACACAAGGTTCACCGATTAACACCACTTGTATTAATACGTATGAAAGGTTTCGGTTACAAGCTCAATGTTCACAAATCAGTTTTGCAAACCCTCTAGTGTGTGTGTGTGTTTCTGGACAGAATGCTCTCAAACTCTCTCGAAAGTGTCTTTCTCTCAGTGTGCATCTGTCTCTCAAGTCTTAGACTCACACATACACTGCATGGGTCTATATATAGTTATATACCCAGCATCTGATGTCTGGTCCGAAGGATCCGATAGATGGTCGAAGGATCATCTATCGATCACAATGCTTTCGAAGGATCAGCATACACCTCGAAGGATGATCTATCGATCTCCATCGAAGGTTCATCTTTCGAGCACCTAGAAGGATCAACAATATCCTTCGATGTGCTATCCTTCGACACAGACAATTCAACCAATGACTAACTGTTTGACCAAGTCAATCCGGAGGATGGTTGACTTGGTCAACTTACAGACCCACAAGGACATCGTTTACATCGTGACCGATTACAGACAAAGTACAGACACAAGTGCACCAACACAACTATAGTGTCTAGGGACAAACCCTAGACAAATACAAGTTGAAATCATGTGAGATTTTAGTAAAATCCATGATCACCATTGTAGGTGATTAGTGGGTTATGTAGATTTTAATAAACACTAGGAAATTGGGTGATATTCTAGTGTAATTTGACAATTGTGAAGTGACTTCAGAATTATAGAAGTTAACAACTTTGTAAGATGGTTGGTTTATGTGAAATTAGGGCTAAGAGATAAGCTAGAGACTTGATAAATAAACATGTGAAATTCTGCCCTTAAAGTGTTTGTTGAAATGCCTCAAAGAAGGCTCGAAACTAGAATTTTTGTAGTTAAAACACCTAATTGTGATGTTTTGGCTATTATGCAAAATGTGATTAAAAAGAGTTCTAAATGTGATAAACGTGGTTAGAACTTTGGTTAAAACGGTGGTCTAAAGATAACGCCTACCGGGTAATTAAAGAACGCTAAAACTAGTTGATGAACTCGATTATGCAATTAGTATACAAACGGGCATTTGACTTTTAGAAAAAAAGTCAAACTGACCTATGATGTGATGAATGATAATTAGACATAGAAAATAAGTGAGGTGGAATAGTCGTGATTGTTATTGACTAATTTAACCGCCTTGTAAATGATGGATAATAGTTGGCGCTTAAACAAGCCAGGTGAAGCTTGGAGTGAAAGCGGGTCAAACGAGTCAAGCATAGAAGAAAAGCGTAGCTCGGATGCAAGGTAAGTGTAATTTACACACTTATGTAGAATACCCGTTTATTCGATACAATGTAAACGTGATAACAATAATATTGGAAATATGGAAATTTGTCAAATATCGACTAATGTAAATCAAGGTTAAAAGGATACCCATGGCGTAAGCCGAAATGGGTTGAATTTGTAAGAAAAGAGTGTAAAAGAAAAAAAGGGGTATGGTAATAAAATCCGGGATGGGATGGATGTATGAACTGGAGATCAAAAACGATGTTTTTGATTAAATAGATAATGTGGGCATATACTCCAAACGGGTCGAATGGTGGTGATAACACCATTTGACAATATCGACTAATGTGGTTGTCAAGTCTTATGTTAACAGGACCAATTAGCAAATTGGATAATTACGTCACCATTGATGGTGTGATAATGAAAACGAGGTATAAATCGGGTCTACTTATTGATCCGGGCCAGGTACGCATAATTATGTTGTAGTTAAGAATGCTATTTTGGTCGAATAATTTGAGAGAGAGTCCTTCGTCGTAAAAGGACCAAAATCGACCAAAACGCCCTTGTAGGCTAAGTTGAACAAACAACCCATAAAGGTTGTTTGGAAGCGAATTTCATGATTAGATAAATACTTAGAATAAGTATAGAAGTTGAAAGATGTAATATGTTAGTCAAAAGGCACTATTTTAGTTTTTGCCGTAAATTAATGAACCAAGAGGTAAAAATTTGGTTTATATTGATCACCACATTAAACTCACCTTAAATACAGTTGTGGTGGGAGATTTTAGGATAAGAAATGTGGTGATGGAATGTTAGAAGCAATCAAAATCGTTTTTAGGCTCGAAAGTGCTTAATTAACCTTAACGGGTCAAAATAAGCATCCAAGTAAAAAATGGGTTTAATTTGAGTAATAAACCGGCGATTAGAATCTAATATGATAGGTAACATTAAGTTGAAGAAGTATATATGATATAACGGTCAAATAAACACGTTTGATGGTGAAATCACAAACGGGTCAAAATTGGCAAAAAGGGGTAATAAACCGAAGAGTTAAAAGTCTGAAAATTTTATTATGTCGGATGTTGAATTTTAACTCTATTAGATGGAGAATTAAATTACGGACGCGTAGGAAAAAGAATCGCGTAAAACGGATCTATAACGAAGAAGTTATGGCCGTTTCCGTAAAATCCGGTCGTGCTGAGAATATGCAGCAACCAGCTGCAACAATCTGTCAAAAAGAGACCGTGGCGTAGCGCCACGGCCATGGTCGCGCGTGGCGACGACCTAATTTCTGAAAATATTGATTTTTCTTGTTTATTTCGAATATTTGACCCGATTAACTTGTTGTACTTGTTATTTAACTATCAAAACTGACTTCTAAGTTGGTTTTGATCATAGGTGAATGTCGAGAGTGCACGGATGGAGATCAAGCGTCGAGCAAGAACCGAACACGAATACGAAATAAGCTTCCGCGCTATGTATCGTTATTATGTTAAACGACGAACGTACACGTGATATGTTGTATACATTTAAATTGTAAAAAGTTTTTAACAAACCCCTAATTTCCAATGCATATATAATCTTAATTACATGATTGTTTTCGTAAATGATACGTAAAACCTTAATTTATAAGAACGGGTGTTACATAAATTTAGCGCCTTTTCCACCCCATCTGGTTTCTTTTTCGAATAGCTATTCCACATTGGGGGTGGAAATCGGTGATAACCCACACTTTGATTAAGATAACCATACACATCTTCTCCTGATTCGTCTTTTCATGTCGGTTTGGGAAGTATTAGATCCAATACCTAGGATGCTGCAGTGTGTTTGAGCATAGAAATCGTTGCATCATTTTCATTGTTTACGACTCGAAACTGGTTGATTGATTTGTTAAGTTTATCATAAGCTTCTTTCGTATTCTTTAAGTCACTCAACAGATTATCTGTGTGCTTTTTCAATTCTTTAAAGTTCTCATCTTTTTCGAAACTGATCAATTTTTATTAACCCTCTCAGTTTCTATCCTAGCGGTTTCTAGCTCTTGTTTTAACTTGCAATTGTGTCGATATGATTATTAATTGCTCTTTGTTTATCCATAACAGTGTGTTTGAGCATAGAAATCGTTGCATCATTTTCATTGTTTGCGACTCGAAACTGGTTGATTGATTTGTTGAGTTTATCATAAGCTTCTTTCGTATTTTTTAAGTAACTCGACAGATTATCTGTGTGCTTTTTTAATTCTTAAAATTTCTCATCTTTTTCGATGCATGATTTGCACGGTTCTATGCATTTCGTGCATTGAAATTGTGTTTCTGTTTTCTCACTTTTAACCTCTTTTACCACTGACTCAACTTTATGCTTATCTTCAGAGGTTTTTACTACCTCTTTTATTGTGTTTTTTTTTTCAAAAATACAACTGTTCATCGTTTTAACAATAAAAAAACAATAAGGTGAAAAACATAATTCACACACACCGGCATACACATAACGCACACGTATCCTTCCACCCTCAATCCTATTTTGCTAATTGTCTAACCGGGTAAAGAATCGTGTTCATTTGTTTTTTAGTCGCCGCCTTCGTGGGCAAGAAGAAGAAGCAATCACCGTCGAAGCCTTCTCTAAACCATTTTACTAGATCTTCCCAACATCGTGAATGTTGTAAGAGTGGGTCTAGATGGTACCCATCATGAAGGGGGTTTCACTAAAACCTTTTGGAAAAAAGGTATTGTTTCAATGGGTTTTAGGTTTCAAGCGCTGTTATCTTCGGTTGAAGCGAAGAACACTGTTTCATCGGATTTAAAAGATCATGAGATTGATATGTGTTTGTTAAACCAATCGGCATCGACAATCCATACGGTGACAATGAGGTCGTCACCGGAGTTTCAGGGTATTGAATCTTTAGGATCTTTGATTCCGATCTAGGTGGTGGTGGTGGTGGAATAGTACTGGGTTTTGTTTAGATCTAGGATTACATAAGATTTATTTGTGATGTATTAAAATGGCTCTCTATATGTTTTTTCGTTTTTGGCATATGTCACTCTATTATTGCTTCTTAGCCTTTTTACCAAAACTATATTTCATGATGCCACACACACATATATATATATATATATATAGAGAGAGAGAGAGAGAGACAGAGAGAGAGAGAGATTAATCGATACATACGTCCATAAATAAACGTTTTTACAAGCACACAATTTGTTTCCGGTGATTCATTCAGGAGTTCATAGCAATAAACAAATCAAAAAGATAAACAAAATAATAATCAGAGATAGAGACAAGATCATACGAATAAAATAGAAGCATTTGCACATGCCAAACCAAATGACTACCACCAACTACATTAAAAAACCGAAAGACAAGAAAAAACAAACACCATTGTACACCCCTAGATCTCTGTTTCCTTAATTTGATTCCCTCACTCCACCACCACCTCACCACCACTATTACACATACAACACCTTTATACACTTGGGAAACAGATCCAAACTCACATGGGCATCTTCAAAAAACACACAACACTTTGATCCCCCCTTAATCCACCCATGATCTACCCTTTTATTCCATTTCAAATATTTATATATGTTCCTACATTTATAAACCTGTTTTAAATAGGGTGTATGAAACCCTAATTAGAGGAGGTTAACTTGGACATATCTCTGGTGGATCTATTGTATTTCATGTGGCTCTTGACAAGCTGACCAGCTGATATTGCTGACATCAGAGAGAGCTCACCAGCAAGGACTGAACCAGCTACTATTGTGGCTAACACCCTAGCGTTTGACCCTGGCTCATCTTTGCTTGCACCTTTGACACCTAATAGGTTTAAACATGCTGACTGTGAAGCAAGCTGTGTACCACCTCCAACTGTTCCAACCTGAAACAGAATTTACATAATAAAATAAGCTTTCTTGTTCAATAAAAAAAGTAGGGTTTTTTGACCTATTCAATGGCGGACATATAAACCTGCGTGCATGAATCTATGACAAACATGTGACTTGGTAACTATGTTTATAAGAGCATCTCCAATAAGGCACTATTTAGGTGTTTTTAGGGAGAGAGAAAGTGATGTGGAGGAGAGAGGGTGTGAGGTGGAGGAGAGAGGATGTGAAGATGTTTGTGAGGAAAAATGAGAAAAAATGGATGAGTGTGAGTTATGTGAGTGTAGTGAGGAGAGAGGAGAGAGAAGAGAGGAGAGAGAGAAAAAATGTGTTTGTGAGAGGGGCAAGTGAGAGAAAGAATATGATTGGTTGGGCATGTGCCAACTAGACACCCTAAAGAATGGGAAAAAATGCCCCTTATTGGAGATGCTCTAAGGGAAAGTCACTTGACCGAAAAATTATCAAAATTAACATCATCCATAAAAAAATTTAGGATAGGAAAAAGAAACAATACCATCTAAGAGCATTCACATCCAATCCACTAAAAATATACATACATTCCACTAAAAAAACAACTCCTATATCAATATATTTCCACTAAAAACAAATACTTTTTCTCTCTCCTTTTCAATATATATTATATTTTCTCTCTCCTCCACTCACAACCACTTTTAATATATATTAAAAAAGTATAGGGGGTGAACAGTGTCCCCCAAATATACAGATGAACAGTAATATTTTTTCTCTCCTTCACTCACAACCACTTTTTATACTTCTTATATTTTAAAAACCCTCACACAGATTTTGGTGATTTGGATGAAAATGCTCTAAGACGGTAAAGTGTGGGCTAACTTTTAGTTATCACCAAAATCTTGAAAAATCTTGAGAAGTACAATAAGGTTTACGAAAAAAGCAATCAAAATAGGGTGTTGATATCAAAATAGGGTGAGAAAGGATGTCTCAAGATTTTGGGGGTGTACCAATAACATGACCCTTCAAAATAATATACGCGTAAATCGTGGTCGGTGGCCAAATTTTAACCTACCCTTTTAGCCGCCATATAAGAAAATACAGACTATCGATAGCCTTAGCCGATCGCTTTTTCTTTAAAAGCCAATAATAAGGGGGAGGGGGTGATCATCACTTATCACTCACAAATTTAGTGGTTTAGCTAACCTTTTTTTTTTTTTTTTTTTTTTTTTTTGATAGGAACTAAAATTCAATGTATTCATTTTGATACATTTTTGCTCAACGTTTTCTGGTGATTCTCCCTTATTTCTACGCTACAAACGGAAAATTGATTATAAAAAAGTTTATATATATCACAGTAATTGGTTGTCATTGCATTTATGGTGTTCGAAGCATATAATATCATAATGTAAGATTAATAACACCGGAAACATGCATTTTCGTCAGGTGCAGTCACATGAAAATCTTGCTTAGCAAAATATGTTCATATGTTCGTAGCTAATACGTACATAATAAATTCGTGACAAAGTTTTTCCGTAAAAATATTTGTTTAGTAGTAATATAACTATGTATATAGAGACCTTTTTTTAGTAATATAACTATGTATACAGAGGCCTTTTTTTTATTTTTTTTATTTTTTTTTTAGGCCGAGTGAGGTTTGTATGATGAGTGGAGGTGCAAATGGATTTTAGCCTTAATTTACACGGTCGTAAGTGAATAATTTAATTCAGCTCCTACGTAAGGTGGCTAAAAAATTTATTCACTACTATAGTTATTAGTCAATAAAGGATTGCTTTCTTGATTACAAGAAATCTTGAATTCAAAATTATGCACTACACAATAATCCAATTAATCTTTTTGGTTGCTAACATAGCTTTTTTTATAGTTTACTCCAACTTTGACAGGAAAATAAAATAATTATCCAACTAGTACTATATAAAAGTTAATACAATTTGTCTCTATCATTTATATATTATACCAAAATAACCAACATCCAACTAGTACTATATATAAAAGTTAACACAATTTGTCTCTATCATTTATATATTATACCAAAATAACTAGAGGGGGCAATCTTGACCCAAAGCCTTCCAAGTGGGTCAATTTGGGTTGCTTTTAAAATTATATGGGTTGGTTTGGGTAAGATATTTTAACTAAATGGGTCATAATGGGTCACTTGAAATTCCATCTTGTTATTTTCGGGTCAAAACGGGTCGACAACATTAAAGAAATGGGTCGATGTGGGTTCGTGTCTTAAAGAAATGGGGCAGGTTTCGGATCGGAATGGGTTTCGAGCCGGCACAAGTATCCGCACGAGACGGGTTACGACACGAAACGGGTTTTGGATCGGAACGGGTTCAGTTCAAATTGAGTTTCGGGCCGAGTCGGGTTTCGGCACGACGCAAGTTTTGGATCGGAACGGGTCGGTTCGGGTCGGGTTTCTGGCCGGCACGAGTTACCGCACGAGACGAGTTTCGGACCGGGACGAGTTTCGTACCGTTTCGACGCGCACAGTTTCGACGCGCACCGTTTCGACGCGCACAGTTTCGACGCGCACCGTTTCGACGCGTAGACGCGAACCGTTTCAACGCGTAGACGCGAACCGTTTCGACGCGTACCGTTTCGACGCGCACCGTTTCGACGCGCACCGTTTCGACGCCCACCGCTTCCACGCGACGCGTAGACGCGAACCGTTTCGACGCGTAGACGCGAACCGTTTCGACGCGTACCGTTTCGACGCGCACCGCTTCGACGCGCACCGCTTCGACGCGCACCGCTTCGACGCGCACCGCTTCGACGCGCACCGCTTCGACGCGCACCGCTTCGACGCGCACCGCTTCGACGCGCACCGCTTCGACGCGAACCGTTTCGGCCCGCACCGCTTCGACGCGAACCGTTTCGGCCCGCACCGTTTCGATTCGAACCGTTAAATTATTCATTGAATATGGAAACAAAAACAACACCTAATGTTAGTTAAACAATCACATGTGCAGCAGGGATACGGAACTGGGCACCAGTTATGAAAAGTTGATGGAATTCATTTTGATGGAATTCGGATCTGAAGCTTATTTAATTAAATTATGTTAGGAAAAGTTGATGTACAATCACTTTTAAAAAAAAATTAGCCAACCCGACCCGAAACCCGTTCCGACCCGAACCCGTTCCGACCCGAACCCGTTTTGACCCTAAACCGTTTTGACCCGAACCCGTTTCGACCCGAACCAAAACAACCCATTTTTTAATTGACCCGTTTTAACCCGAACCCGTTTCGACCCGAACCCGTTTTGACCCATGACCCGACCCAACCCGACCCAACCCGTTTGCCAGGTCTAAAAATAACCAACAAGAAAGGGCCTAAATATTATTTTTAAATCTGTTCGTAATCTTCTTTATCTTTTGAGCTTACTGAAAAGAATAGTTGGTTCCAGATGAAAAATTATTAGGAAAGGCAAGGCCACGTAACTATATGGTGTGTAGATTAAGTATTTTCTATTTTAGAAGAATATTAAATTTTGATTTGATTTACGAAATGTGTTTCAAAAATCATGATTATCAACTGATTTATTATAAGGTTATTGATAGTTATGTAAATTAATTTGAAGATTGTGTATGTACCTCTATGGAAGGCATGCTGACCGATATATGAAGATCTTTGCCGTCATTTACGGCTTCCATCATAGTAATGCAATGAGAGCTCTCAACATTCTGAGCAGGATCTTGCCCGGTCGCTAGGTACACTGCGGAGACTATATTGCTAGCATGTGCATTAAAGCCTCCGAGTGCACCAGCCATCGCAGATCCTGTTAGATTCTTGAGCATGTTAAGCTCAACTAGAGCTGGGACAGTTGTTTTCAGCACCTTATGAACCACTTCTTCTTTGATCACCGCCTCGCATACCACGGACTTTCCACGCCCTTCTATCCAGTTTACCGCTGCAGGTTTCTTATCTGAACAATAGTTTCCTATAACAATAATTGATAGAAAAATTAATATAGAAGTATTTGACACATAATCTATGAATGTAACTTATATGATATACAGTTAATACCAGAAATGCCCATGACATCCATATCTGGGAAATCGTCATGAAGGAAATCAAGGACGTTTTGGACACCTTTCGAGACCATGTTCATCCCCATCGCATCTCCGGTTGCGCAACAAAACCTTATGTATAGATTCTTGCCAGCAATGGCACATTTAACACTTTGTAGCCTTCCAAATCTGCTTGATCTGTAAATACAACATAAATGTAAGTGTTTCTGGATCAAACGTCCCTATAATTTTTGTAAATGTAATTAAATAAATTAAACAATATATTTTTAATAGTATTAGAAATTAAAGAATCTCTTTTAAAATCTTACTAATTACATTAAACTTTATGTTACATTACATTACACTATTATTACATTACATTACATTATATTATACTCCGTATTATATTACATTAAATTACATTACACTATTACATTACATTACATTACATTACATTACACTATTACATTACACTATTATTAATAAAAGAACCTAATAAATAGTACTTTTAATATTTTAATAACATATATAGTTTTTTTATACTTCTATTATTTTATTATATTAAACGATGAATTTTTTAAATAATAAAATTAATATATTTTCCTACAATTATATCAGACAATATTTTTAACTAATAGTTTAATTAATGCTACTTTACCTATTAGAAAAATGAAGTCTAAATTTTGGTGCTCATTACTCATTGAATAATATTACACAAATAAAATAATTAAGTTTTATATAAACAAATCGGGTAAAGTTAGAGGATACTTTTTGTGAAGTTAAGTTGGTTGGGTAAAATTTAACATCCTCTTTCTATCCTTCTTCATGGTATTAATGACCACCACCTTTACTTTTTCATATACTTAACTATTCACAGCATAAAAATACACATAGATACATACACATATAAGTTATGTACAAAATATATGTATCATGTATGTTCGCTCAAATACATATACAAGGTAATATTTTAATTGTTTGTCAGGCAAAAATCGTGACTTTCTGAAAATATGTTTTCCAAAATGTTAACAACATAATACAGATCATTAAACCAGAAATATTATTAAAAGATATATAATAATAAAATAAAAATACTGACTTGTTAAACACAAGGGCAAGAGTTTCGAAATTCATCGGATCTTCCAAGAACTGCTTCAACTCCGCCGCTCTCTTTACGCTGCTGAACCTAACCACCGGAGCCCTCGTCATGCCGTCTTTCATCAATATACACGTGGCACCACCGGAGACGTATATAGCCTTACACCCTCTATTGGTGCTCGCCACCAAACAACCTTCCGTCGTCGCCATCGGGACCGAAAACTCCGCCCCATTCAACAACAACGGCCCCGCAATCCCCACCGGAATCTGCACATACCCAACCGGCATCTCACAACACTGTCCCAATATCGACTCGTAATCAAACCCTTCTAGCGGAAGCCCAGACAACGACTTCCCAGTTATCCGCTGCAGCGCCTCCCGTCGTATCTTTGCTGCGCGTTTGCAGTCTCCGAGTTTTGACTCGAGAGAGTACGACGGGAGGGACCCATCCACCACCAGTTTTACAATCTCCTCATCCTCCACTGACCAGGAGGATGAGTGATCAGTAACCGGTGGTGGTTTTATTTTTTCTTTATTATTTTCTTTTGTCATCTCCGCCACCTCAGTAGTGGCAGCCACAATGCGGGGAATTAATAATTCCCCGCATTGTTTAGTTGGCTTATCTTCGGCCAACATGATTTGATCCAAACTATCATCTTCTATCTCCCATGAGTCGGGAGATGGTCTGAAGATAGATTGGACAAATTCGATGCCAAAGAAGCCGACGAGATAGACGACGGAGGCGATGAGGGACGCTACGGCGGCGAGCTCCGAGAAGGTGAGGACGTGGAGAGGGACGGAGTTGCGGATCTTCTCGCGCCATCGATGGAGGAGGAAGTACATGACGGAGAAGAAGATGGTGAAGAAGAGGCCGTTGGTTAGGTAAAGTGGGAGAGGGAGGGCGTCGGAGGGTTTTGGTTGGTTGTAGGCTTTTAGAAGTTCGCCGGCGGTTGGTTGTTTTACCGGCCGCTGATGGGATTGGTTCTTGACCGGTCGCCGGCGAACGTCCATATTTGATCGGCGGTGAGATGTTAGAACGGAGAAAGGTGTGGGAGGAGAATGAATGTATTGGGAGGGATTTATAGAGAGTTAAAGACAAAAAACATGAAACCCATGTACCACGTGTGCCTCCAGACAACTCCACCTTTTTCTCGAATTAAATTTGATTTTGTAACTTTTTTTCATATCAAAATACCCATTTTCTGTGTGCCTGTATCAACTAGAGCGCTTCACTATTTCGATACGAGGGATGTTTAACTTGATTAATTCAGTGTTTGGAGAGTCTCCATGTATATATTACTTCTCGTTACATAAGGTATTAGTTGGCATAGTTAAGATTCGAGAAAATTTCTTTAGGCAGAGACTAGTGTTAATAATAAAATAAATTGGGTGGCTTGGGATTGGGTAACTTGGCCCAAGATAAAAGGGGGTTAGGTATTAACATACTCAAAGAGGTTAATGAGGCCCTTCTTTTTAAGTGGTTGGAAGTACAGGGTTGAAAATCAAAATCTTTGGATGAAGATGGTGGAAGCTTGCCATGATAAAATCAATCAAAGGAGTTTCCTCCCTTTTAACGGTAACATTGCGGGGTGTTGGAAAAATATTGTTAAGTTTATTTCTAATTTAAAATTAAACAGGAAGGGTTTAAACCGTCTAATTTTGGGTAAGATTTGGAACGGGGATGAGATTCGTTTCTGGTTAGACACTTGGGTGGGCGACATTCCTTTCATGGAAAGATGGCCTCATTTGTTCGGTTTGGAAGTGTATAAAATATGCAGGGTTGCAGATAGAATGGACGAGAACCAAGTAAATGGTGGATATGTTTGGAATTGATCTAGGCAGCTTGACACTGATGTTGAGCTTAAGGAATGACAGGAATGTCAAGAGGTTCTTAACATGATGATGCTTTCCAATGATAAGGATTCGTGATTTTGGATTGATGGAGATCAGGATGAATCTCGTTAAAGGCAGTCAAAAAGGCTTTAATTGAAGATAGGGGGTCAAGTCATCTTCCTAACTTTGAATTGTGTAAATGGGTGTCTCTCAAATGTAATATTTAACATAAGGTACGGAGATAAAATGATGTTTTTGATTACTGAGTTCATGCTTGAATACACATACATATGCCCAATTTATAATAAACTGACATCAAGAATAAAAGGAAAGACAATAAATGGCTGAGCTGGAGTCTTGGCTGTAAAACAGCTGTGATTGGGCTGGAAATCCTCCTAATATTCTTCACTTATTCTCCTCTTTCCGACACTCCCCCTCAAGTTGAGTAGTGGGGTCACCAATACTTAACTTGCTCAAGCAGCTACTAAAAGCGTTTCCGTTGACGGCCTTTGTAAGAATATATGCGAGTTGATCTTTAGACGATACATATGGGAGCTCTATGATTCTTTCCTCCAGTTTCTCTTTGATGAAATGTCGGTCTACCTCCACGTGTTTTGTTCGATCATGTTGTACTGGGTTTTCTAAGATTTGTATTACAGCCGTATTGTCACACATAACTTTACTGGGTTCTTTTTGGAAAAAACCAATGTCTTCTAGTAGCTTCCTGATTCAAAGAACTTCGCTTAACCCTAGAGCTATACCTCTAAATTCTGCTTCTGCACTTGACAGAGCAACCACCTTCTGTTTCTTACTTTCAGATAACAAGGTTTCCACCGACGAAGGAGAAGTACCCTGATGTTGACCTTCGATTTCCCTTATCTCCTGCCTAGTCTGCATCAGTATAGAGCTCAACATTCAGATGTC
The DNA here is from genome assembly GCF_002127325.2 of Helianthus annuus. Taxonomy (NCBI): domain Eukaryota; kingdom Viridiplantae; phylum Streptophyta; class Magnoliopsida; order Asterales; family Asteraceae; genus Helianthus; species Helianthus annuus. The sequence goes on along the minus strand of NC_035448.2, from coordinate 203,695,714 downwards.
CATTTGTTTTGAACAACACTCCATGGCCTACGGTCCCCTTGAGATATCTTAAAATTCTCTAAGCAGCTTCCATGTGGGCAACTTGTGGTTGGTGCATTAACTGACTTACTACTCCAACTGCACATTGATACCTTTCTTTGTCCGAAAGCTCCCCATTAAGTTCCATGTGAAGGTTGTGGTTCACCACCATTGGAGTATCTGCGGGTTTACAATCAATCAACCTGGTTTCTGCCAGAAGATCAAGGACATACTTTCTTTGACAAATGAAGATCCTCGTTTAGACCTGAGAACTTCAATCCTGAGGAAATACTTGAGATTCCCTAGATCTTTCATTTCAAATTTTGAAAACAGATTCTCTTCAGCTGTGCAATTTCTTCTACATCATTTTGATACGTGGTTGAAAACCGGTGTTCGTTATTGTGTAACTTTATGTTTTTACATAAGTTTTAATCTTGAATAGCCTACTTTTAATTAGATTTGTGTTTTTGCTGGTTTAATGAAGTTTAAGGAGCAATTCGGGAGCTTTACGAGTCACCGGGTCGAAAACCGGAGCATCGGGACGCGTTACGGGTCAACCGGGAGTGCTGGGAGCGAAAAACAGAAATCTCGCAAACGAGAGCCCGTTGCCGACGGGGCCCAGGCCGTCGGCGACGCCTTCCAAAAACAACCGTCGGCACCAAAAACCCGTATCCAGTTAAATAACGCGTCGGACGGAGTCAACAAAACCAAAGCCCGTCACCGACGGGTTGAGGGCCGTCGGCGACGGCTTGTCAAATCCTGATGCGCGAATTTTGTTAACTTGAAGGCTAAGTTCGAATTTTATTGGCCCTTGGTCGTTGATTTCGTGAGTTACACAATATTTCGAGTTTGAAAACTTCATCTTGGAGCCTAATTGAGATATCTTTCACCTACCATTCGATCTTTTTCATCAACACATCATCCTAATCAAGATCATCACCATCAATTTCTTCACAATCCCCAATTCCTCTATAACCCTAATTCTCCATCCATTCACCACTTCACCATCATCAATCATTCCATAAACCCTAATCATCCACCATTCCTTCATCCTACAAGCTTCAAGATGACATCAATCATGTTCCAAACTTCCGGTGATCAAGCTTCATCAACCAAGAGCGGCTAATCATCTCGGTTTCACCCCGGCGTAGGTAGTTGTTAATTCTAAGGTTTCGAATTGTTCTTGTTTCAACTTAGTGACAATTTGTGTTTGGTTTTTGAAACTTTTGACAATAGTATTACATTTGTTACGAATTCGTGAATTGTCGAACGATGTTAAAAGTTATGACTTTGCGAAATGGTGATATGTAATTGTACATTGTCGTTGTTAGGATTTACTTGTGTTGATTACAAAGTGTCTTTTTGTCCGTTCTTCGGGACGTTGATAGCTAGTAACACCTAAGTCACGGTACACTAAATCCGTTAATCGAATGCATTTGAGTTGAAACTAAAACTTGTAGAAATCCTAGGTTAACAATTACCGAAACCGGACGTGATTCCTTTTTATTATTATTGTTCTAGTAACCATTTTTCTTGCAATCGTTAATTAGTAATTATTAATCATATCTCTCAGTTAAACGAAAACACAAAAATTATTCTAGCAAGCTTCATATATTGTGACACTTTAACCAACTAGGGTGTCCCAGTTGGCCAGTCCCACCTCTACTCTTCATAGAGACCCGGGTTCGAGTCCAGGCAGGGGGTATTCTGCCACCTTCTTCCCAGAGGGAAACGGACTCAGCTCGGGATGGGGTATTCACCGCCAGGCAACATTGGGACGTTGCTAGCTTGTGGAGTGGGATCACTCCAGCGGCCGGGAGGTCCGTGCAATAACCCCCCCATATATTGTGACACTTTTGATAATTCAATCGAATCCACACACAAACCACATACTCTTCGTGGTTCGACCCCTTGCTACCACTAGCTATTTGTTAAGGGTAAATAGGGCTTATAAATCTTATCTTTGACCGGAGCGCGAGAATCCAATCAAATTTTGGCGCCGCTGCCGGGGAGTGCGTGCGCTTTGTGTTTGGATATTGTTTGAATTTTTTGTGATTAACTGTTTAATTTGTTTAGCTTTCTTTTTGTACTTGTCTTTTTCCTTGTTACGCGGGGTGTGTTACTTGTGCAGGTTACAGGTAGTGCATGCATACGCGGAACTCCGGGAGGACTTCACCTTTAGTCTACGAACCGGAAATCGAAAGAGTCGCAAGAAGAAACCTAGCAAGCCGGTTAGAAGCAACTCTTGCTTCTAATCAAACCAACCAAACACCACCACTCACACCGACCATTGAAACTGATTCAATGGCGAACCACAACTCCAATCAAAACTTCAATTCCAACCAAAATCTCAATCCAAATCAATTTCAATCCCGAGGGAACTTTCATCCCGCCCAAAACACCCAACCTACACCTCAAGAGCAACCGGGTGGTAACGGCAACGCTAGACCACCCACACCACCTTTTAGAAACCAAAATCCTAATAACACCCAACGAACACCTCAACAACAAACCCTCCATCGACAAGCATCTTTACCCATCAACCTTGATGATCGGAATGTCAACTCCGATCGTAGAGGTAATCGAGATCGCGGCAATCCCGCGGATGAAGACCCATTTTTCAATATCGACGACTTGAGAAATGCAATCCCCGATGATGAACCTTATAGTGTTCCCGGTTATCAATCGCCGGAACATGTAAGCATTCATACAGAAAATTCGGATGATGGGGGTTATTATGATGATCGATTGGACGATGATGAAGATTGGGGATACATCAATCAGGGTAATGGCTACCATGCAAGAGGGTACGAAGATGAAGAGTTTGGCTATCAAAATGCCAACTACGTTGGGGAGGACGATTATGGTTATGGGAATAGAAGGAATGGTGGTTACGAAAATAACCGCCAACCACGAAACAACTACCAACGGAACCGGAATGATGGGTTTTACAACAACAACAATGCTAACCCTAACCGGATTCCTCGTTTCGTGGGAGGTGGTCATCAAGGGGGTAACCGAGGTGGAAATCGGAGAGATGATAGAAGAGATGCTGGAAGGGGTGAGAGAAGGGATGAGAGACGAGATGAAAGGAGGAATGAGAGAAGAGATGATAGAAGGGATAACCGGAGAATGGATGATCAAGAAGTTAACGGCCCTTATCGTCGTCAACAACCTCCACGGGGAGTGAATGACCGTTTCAGGCCGATTGTCACCGAAAATGATTCACCCATCGTTTGTGAGCGAAGGATGTTTGATTGTAAACCACATTACATCAACATACTTCCTCATTTCAATGGGAGGTCCAACGATGAGCCGTATACACATCTGGAGGAATTTTCTTCGGTTTGCAACACTATCGGGGGGCACAATTTTGCATTAGAGGAGGTTAAACTTCGCTTGTTCCAATTCTCATTGAAAGACAAAGCGAAGAAATGGTTCCTTACACTCCCGGCCAATAGCATCCACACATGGGGAGAAATGCAACAAGCATTTTTAGATGAATATTATTCTATGGCAAAGACCGATGACGCTCGTGATGAAATTAGGTCCTTTCGCCAATTATCGGGCGAATTGTTGCATGAAGCCTTTACAAGATTTAAAGAAATGATGCGGAGATGCCAACATCATCAAATCGAGAAGTGGGAATTGGTGAAGTGTTTTGTACGTGGGTTGGATGATGCCACATGGAATCGTCTCGAGTCGACAAGTAACGAGACTCTTCTGAGCAACCATGAAGATGATGATTGGGAGTTTTTGGAACGAATGAGCAAACGGTCAAAAGAAAAAGAATCGGCCGATCGAGCCAAGAAACATCCTATTTCCCGGTCACTTCCCGATCTTGACTCTAAAGATCGAATTTCTACCTTAGAGAGGGAAACGGCTCGAATGAAGAAGAAGGAAGTTAATGCGGTTCAATTCGAGGTTTGTGAGGATTGTGGTGATATTGGACATAGAGCGGAACAATGTCCAACAGGGCCGAGTGAGTACACGGAAGAAGTCAACCAAGTGTATGGAGATAGGAAGCAATATGACATGAACTCCAACACTTACCATCCGGGTTTGAGAAATCACCCTAACTTTAGGTATGGTAATGCGTCAAATCAAATGAACCCGAATTTCCAATCGGGTAATCAAGGAGGTCAAAGCGGGTCATCATATCAAAACCGTCAAGGTGGTAACCAAGGAGGTTATCAACAAAATTACAACCAAGGATACCAAGGTGGGTACCAAAGGAATTATAACAATCAAGGCGGTAACGGAAGCGGGTCGAACAATCAAACCGGTGGCGATGACTTGAGTGCCAAAATGGATGCCTTGCTGAATATGCAAAAAGAATCTCAAAGCAACATAAAAGAATCTCACAATGATATCAAAGAGATAAAGAAGACAAATGAGATTCGGGATAAAGCACATGAGGCATTGGCAAAGCAAGTGGGCCAACTCGTGGAAGAAATGGCTCAGATAAGGGGAAGCATGGGGAAGCTTCCAAGTGACACCACGGTAAACCCTAAGCATCAAGGGTCAAGCTCGAGAAACAGACGTGAGGTACATTTAAATGAAATTTCTTTACGTAGTGGTCGAGTCATAGATAATGGTGTCAAACCACCATCACCCCAGTTTGTTGAAGGGGTGGTGGAAGATGCTAGTGAAGATGGGCATGAGAATGGTCAAACGGGTCAAAATAAAAATGATTCGAAAAAGAAAAATAACCCTCCCGTTGTGACCATTCCCGTCCCCAAGGCTAAGGAAAAAGGTGTGGAGGCTAATACCGCCCCTTATCCTGAAGTATTGAAGGGACGCGTAAAGAAAATTGTAAACAAAAGAGGTCCACAACAAGAAGAGTTGTTGGAAATTTTTAAACAAGTAAAAATAAATTTACCTCTTTTGGATGCAATTAAACAAGTACCGTCTTATGCTAAGTACTTGAAAGACTTGTGCACTCAGAAACGAACTCAAAAATTTCCAAAGAAATTAGATTTAACTAAAAACGTGAGTTCGATTCTTTCGGGTGCACTTCCACCTAAGCTCCAAGATCCGGGTGCGACTATCATTTCAATTCAAGTAGGTGATTTTAAAATCAACCGGGCGCTTCTAGATCTTGGTGCTAGCGTAAGCATTCTACCGGGTAGTTTATATGACCAATATGAGTTTGGTCCACTTCAGTCGTAAAACACTACGGTGGTGTTAGCCGATTTGACACCCAAACTACCCCGTGGAGTTGTTTCGGATGTGATAGTGAAAATTGAGGATTTTTACTATCCGGTGGACTTTCTAGTACTTGACTACGTGGCCAAGGACCCAACCAAACAACCTACGGTGATTTTGGGTCGACCGTTCTTAGCAACTGCAAATGCTCAAATTGACTGCAGAACAGGAACGGTTGACATGACATTTGGAAACCGAAGGTTGAGGTTGCATGTTTTTTCCGGACTTATGAACCCTCCAGTTGACGATGAATGCTATATGGCAGACATTGTTGACACGTGTATACCTCTTTGCGACACAGTCTTGTATGGGGAAAACACAATGGAGGATTGTTATATGTTTGACAGGTCACAGGTGGAGGTGGAGAGAAGCATAGACGAGGAAGTGAAGAGTTTGGAGGTGCTTGCGGTTCGAGAGGGAAAACCAACATGGATGCACCAAGTTGAAAGTCTACCGGAGAGCATTGATACTAAATTGAAGCCGTCGTTAGTAGAGCCTCCGGAGGTTGAGTTGAAGGCATTGCCGAAACATCTCAAGTATGCTTATGTTGGTGAAGGCAATACACTCCCAGTTATTATTGCATCGAATTTAGACGGAAGAGGCAACACTTCATGTCACAAATCAAGTACTATCGGTTGGAAGAACCGCACTTGTGGAAGGAATTTGCGGATCAAGTGATACGAAGATGCATAGACGATGAAGAGATTCCAAGCGTGTTGCAGCATCTACACTCGTTTGCATGTGGTGGCCATTTTAGTGGTCACAAAACGGGTCACAAAGTGTTGAATAGTGGCCTTTATTGGCCTACTATTTTTAAAGATGCTAACGAGTTTGCCAAAAATTGTATAGAGTGTCAAAAATTAGGGGGCATTTCAAAAAGGGACGAAATGCCCATGCAACCAATCCTTGTAGTCGATGTTTTCGATGATGGGGTATTGATTTCATGGGCCCATTCCCCAATTCCTATGGCAATTTGTATATCTTGGTGGCCGTTGACTATGTGTCAAAATGGGTAGAAGCAATAGCCACCAAGACAAACGACCATTCCGTGGTTTGTAATTTTTTCAAACTAATATTTTTTCAAGGTTTGGGATCCCTCGTGTCATCATAAGTGATGGAGGATCTCATTTTAAAAATTTTCGGTTTGGGAAACTGCTAAAACGGTTTGGTGTTGACCATAGGATTGCTACCCCCTATCAACCGCAAACAAGCGGGCAAGTTGAGGTGTCAAATAGGCAAATCAAAGAGATTTTGCAAAAGACCATGCGGGCAGACCATAAGGATTGGTCAATTAAGTTGAACGATGCTTTATGGGCCTACCGTACAGCACATAAGACACCTATTGGCACTACACCTTACCGGTTAGTTTATGGTAAAAATTGTCATTTACCGGTTGAACTTGTCCACAAATCATTATGGGTTATTAAGGAAGTTAATGGTCATTATGATGATGCAGGTAAGGAAAGGAAGCTCAAGCTATGCGAGTTGGAGGAGCTAAGCGAAATGGCATATGAATGTGCGTCTAAGTACAAGGATGGGATGAAGAAAGCTCATGATGCCAAGCTGAGAAAGAAAGAGTTCGAGGTAGGCCAAAAGGTGTGGCTTTACAACTCGAAGCTTAAGTTCTTTCCCGGGAAGCTCCGGAGCAAATGGATGGGACCCTATGTTATCACCCGGGTCGGACAATTGGGTGATGTTACCATCGAGGACCCAAAGGATGTGGTACGACAAACGGTAAATGGTCATCGGCTTAAACCGTTTCTCGACGGTAATGAGAGGATAGATGAAAACAAAGAATCGGTGAGCTTCGTGGCAAGCATTCCGGTTTATGAGGTCGAATGAAAAGGACCGGTAACATTTCGTGTAAAGTTATGTACAATTATTTAATTGTTTGAGTGTTCTTGATATAATCGTTTCCGTTTCATGCTAACCCTGTTTGATTATGTGAAGTCCGGATATTCCGAACAAGTTTTGAAGACGTAAGGTATGTTTTTAAGCTTTAGTAAGTGCATTGAGGACAATACACGACTCTTCGGGGGGTGGTAGGGCCGTTAACGGTTTTTGTGTTCTCTAAATTTAACTTATAAAAAAATCACAAAAAAGAATTTTAATAATTTTTAGGAATTTTTATTGTACATAGTCCCTTTATTAAAAGTTAATAAAATTCTTTCTAATTTTCATAATAATAAAAAAAATTTTGAAGATACAGAACCCGTCGGCGACGGGGGTAAACCCGTCGGCCTCATTTTCCCGTATCCACGTACCTAAGCCGTCGCCAGCACCCCTCTTTATCCTTTCCCGTCGGCGACGGGGTGGGACCCGTCGGCGACGGGGTGGGACCCGTCGGCGACGGGGTGGGACCCGTCGGCGACGGGTTGTTGTTTTCGTTCCGACGTAGGTTCGTATTAATGTTAAAAAATCGCTTTTTAACCTTTACAAACATCATAAAACCTATCTCAAACACGAATTTCACCACATATCCAACCCTCATTCCATTTAACCTCACAAACTTACTGATCTTTTTCTCACCTAATCTACCTATCACCTCATCTTCTTCCTCAAACTCTCAAGAACCCTAAACCTTCAAGTTCTCATAACTTTCTCAATTCTCCACCAAATCAACTGATTTTTAGGTCCATCTTGGGTAATTTTTCGAGAGAAACAAAAACCCCAACATGGTTTTTATCAATTCTTGCTATTTTGCAAAATTTCTGGGCGTGTTACTTAGGGGTTTTGAAGGGGTGTTTATCAATCTCTTTGCTTTACATCTTTTCACAGTTCTTCTTGTTCCAACAACACAAAGGTATGGATTCTCCTTAATTTTATGCTTGATTATCATATATGTAGTGTTCTTCTTCCGAAATTTTAAACTTTTTAGTTTAAGAGTAGGTTGTTTAGACAATGTATGTTGTTATAGCATGATTTTGAGTAAGATTAGTTGCTTTGGATGGAATTTGAGCATGTTATAACCATAGTGAAGTGATTACACTTGTTATGAACATGATTGAACATGAAGGTGATGTTGAATATATTGTTGAAATTATAAGAAATTGTAAGATTAACAAGAAATTGATAAGTATATGATAAAGTGAGCGACTTTGGAAGTTTAAAAATGCGATTTTACATTCACTTGTTAATAAACATTTCAACATCACATATTATGTTCAAAGTTTGAGAGTTTAATAATGGTTTGGGTTTATATTGATGTTTTGCTTGTTTGTGATTGTAGTTATGGCTGATAGTAAAAGACAAAGGACTACAGGGCAAGCTTCGTCATCCGGGGTCGGTTCTTCTTCCGGTTTAATACCGAAGAAGTGGGAGCAACTAAGCTCCGTAGAAGAGAATGATGCGAGATTGTATAGGCAGGATTGGGAGTGGTCAAAATTTAAAAATAGCACTAGCGCTCAAATTTGGGATGATGAGAAAAACAAGCCATTATCGGGTTATCAGGATAGGAAGTTTGAGGCTAAGTTATGGAAGTGGAAGATGGTAAACAATGTGAACACCTCAGTTCCGGTAAGGGTGATATGTGAACGGGTTGTAAACATGGAAGAATTTCGACAGATTGGGAGTGTACAGATGTTCGAACGTCTAGGTTGGGAAAAAGTCCTTGACTGGTGTGAAGACAACACCTCTCGAGTGTATCTAGCGGAGGTGTGTGAACGGTTATCCACTTTGAAACTCGTGAACAAGGATGAACCTCCATCGCAGTGGAAATTGGTGGGGAAGACTAGCCGATGGAACATGACAATGTCCTTCGAGACAATGAATTGTATTGCGCGTTTCGACTCCTTGGGAGTACAAGCATATGATTACCCACCTATCGAGCATTTCTTGGATAATCATATGAACACTGATGATCCCGAGCAGCTGATAGAAGTGATCCTACGTTACAACAAAGGAGGAGAAGCGAAAAGAAAGCAAATGACGATCGAGGGAAAGATTCTCCAAGGGATTTCTGTTGAGAACATTTTGGTGAGGTTTGGTGATCGTGGAGGTGTTAGAGCGAGTGACTGTAGGGTGGTGCACTCTTTGCTTTATGGAACCCCAACATTGTCATGGAGACACATAGTGATGATGAACACGTGGGCTACCAGGGAGTCGTCCCAGAGGCGTTTTATTCCGTACGCACGCCTCATTAGCGCCATGATTTTGCAACAAAATTGCTTACCCCCAGAATCACTATCACTATGGGTATCTAAACCGTTGGAGGAAATTAACAAGGCTTCCATGAAGAAGAATTGGAAGATAGAGATTAAATTTTCGGGAAACAAGTATGTTGTGACCGATAATTTGGGTAACAAGTATGAGTTTCTTACTTCAGGGGCACCACCAGAATCGGAAGAAGATGAAGAAATGGGTGATGAAGAGGAGGAAGCTGCACCCTCTGGTTCACAAAGATCCAGACAGAGATACATGAGGCCGCATAGAGAAATTAATGCAGATGTGGCGGGTTTTGTGACCATGAGACGGGTACCCTCCTACAAAAATTTTGATCGGGGACAGCAAGAGATATATGACAATGTCTCTGCGTGTATAGGTGAAGGCCGGGAGTATAACCGAAGGAGGGAAGCTTGGGAGTAGTCACAGGACCCTCAATGCAGGAGTATTGGGCAGCTCAAGAAGCCCATCGGGAGAGAATGAATAAGTTTGTGGAGGAGCAACAACTGTTCCAAGCAATGCAGAGATCACACATGGAACAGTTGGCGAAGATGCAAGAGGATGAGGCAGTCCGAAGACGGGCGTGGGAAGAAGCAGAGGCAACGCGTCGAAATGAAGAAAGAGAATTGAACCGACGCCTTTGGAGTGCCTTGTATGTCTATCAACAAATGGCTATTAATAATAACAAGGTGCTCCACGATCAGGAGCGACACCAAAGAGACTATCAAGCCGGCCTCCCATATGCCGAGCACTCGGGATGGACAAATTACCCCGACCTTCCCCACCCACAAGGCCCATCTGACCCGACTCCTCATTGGCCCGAAGCGGTAGGGTCTAGTTTTATCCCGATTCCGTACCAACTGCCGCCTCAAGGGGAGCAGAGTCCCCTCGATAACTATAGGGAGATGTTCGAGGCCCTCACTGGTTATCAATACCAGCCTAACCCGCCAGTGGATCCAAACGAGCGATATCAGCGGTAGAGGTATGGTATTTTTATGTTGTTGTTGTTGTATATTTTGTTTCTTTATTTCTTTGTCGTTTTTATTTAATTTCTGCCTAGTTAAATGAACGTTGTGGGTGTGTTCCCTATATAACCCTCACGAGACCTCTCGTCCTCCCGAGCTATCGGGAGGTTTAAAAGGGCTTGTTGCATAAGCTAAATGCAACCGTGATTCTTACGAAAGTGAGTTAGGTTTGTTGTTGTTGTAAAATATTTTCCACAAAAATCGAAGTGAAATAACGCATGGCTTGGTAATGTGTTCATCAAAAGGGTAGAACTAGGTAACTAACAAATTTTGATGGTTGTGAGAAGCATGCTTCTACACAAGGATTAGAATTTGTAGGTACAGCATGTTCGCGGGACAACCATTTTTATGAAGAGACGAAGGAGATATGAGCATCAAGCGACAAAAATCAGGTGCATGTGTTTCCTTTTACTTTAATTCTTAGTTAGGAATAAGTGGATTGTATTTTGTATTGTATTTTCCGGGGTGAAATGTTGGGAAGGTAGTCGTGTCACATCCCTTGTGCATTTTTAAAACTCTAGTTCTTACACATTGAGGACAATATGTACTTCAAGTGTGGGGATGGGGGAGTAGTAAAAATTTTCGATTTTGACTCGTTCATTTAAACACTACACATTGAGGACAATGTTTACCTCAAGTGTGGGGATGGGGGAAAATTTTCAAAAATTTTTCAAAAATTTCTTGTTTCAAAAGCGATCTTAAAAGCACAAGTAACCAAGTCAACGAGGGATAGCACAACCCATTTGGTCTTTTGTCATGGTCAAGTTCAAATTAACAGCATGACGAGTATTTAGCGGGTGGTTATTTGGGAATAATCCGCCTAAGAAACTAGTATATCATGCATATCACATATCATACCCTTATACGTGAGGTTTGAGCCACTTTTATATCATAGAATTGCATTTACATGTTTCTTTGTTGAGTGGACCATTAGTCGCGTATTGTAGAACTTGCAACTTTTGATACGTTCGAGACCATAGACCGAATACAAGCACGAGAATGATTAAGGCATTAGGTAAACCTTTTCCTTTTATACCATTTTTATATCCTTACCAAAAAATTATCCCCTAGTAGCCAACTTTGAGCCTAAACCTTTCGTTTGACAACCCATCTAGCCCATAACCATAAGCCTTTTCTTTTTAAACCCGTGTGATGAAAATTCGATTATAGGAGTTTTAGTTGTATAGTTGTGAATTACATATAAAAAAAATATTGTGAAAATGTTGCGAAAAAGAATGAAAACCCATTGAGAAAAATCCAAAAATATGTGTTTCTAGTTAGTAAATAAAAGGCGAAAAGCGTTGCCTATTTGATTGATGTTTATGTTTAGTTTATTTAGCATAGTCGTTTGTAATAAAAATTGAATTTTCATCACCATAGCCACTTTAAATATCCTATTTCCTACCCTTCGCCTAGCCCTATTACAACCCTTTCAAAGACCTTTTGACTTGTGCTTAGTATTCGTGTTCGGTGGTGGAGAATGATTGAGTTGCAAGCATATGCGGGTACGTGTTCTAACCGGTTTTGAGCGATTAATTGATTGAAGTGCTAATACATTATATACATTAGCCGATTTATAAACCGAGTGGAGAGAACATTGTGAGGGATATGCATGACTTGTTAGTTTTACGGCGGGTTAATCTTGGATAACTATTATTATATGTGATTATTCACTTTACCGGTAAATATGCAGAAATTGTAAAGAATGGGAACTTTTGTATGACAATAGACCTTAACCTTTGTCTCGGGAATGGGATGTGTGTTCGTTGTTCGACCCACGTGAAAGTGAAAAACAGATTTGCTTGAGGGCAAGCAAAAGACAAGTGTGGGGATGTGATACGTGGTTGAAAACTGATGTTCATTATTGTGTAACTTTATGTTTTTACATAAGTTTTAATCTTGAATAGCCTAATTTTAATTAGATTTGTGTTTTTGCAGGTTTAATGAAGTTTAAGGAGCAATTCGGGAGCTTTACGAGTCACCGGGTCGAAAACCGGAGCATCGGGACGCGTTACGGGTCAACCGAGAGTGCTGGGAGCGAAAAACAGAAATCTCGCAAATGAGAGCCCGTCGCCAACGGGGCCCAGGCCGTCGGCGACACCTTCCAAAAACAATCGTCGGCACCAAAAACCCGTATCCAGTTAAATAACGCGTCGGACGGAGTCAACAAAACCAAAGCCCGTCGCCGACGGGTTGAGGGCCGTCGGCGACGGCTTGTCAAATCCTGATGCGCGAATTTTGTTAACTTGAAGGCTAAGTTCGAATTTTATTGGCCCTTGGTCATTGATTTCGTGAGTTACACAATATTTCGAGTTTGAAAACTTCATCTTGGAGCCTAATTGAGATATCTTTCACCTACCATTCGATCTTTTTCATCAACACATCATCCTATTCAAGATCATCACCATCAATTTCTTCACAATCCCCAATTCCTCTACAACCCTAATTCTCCATCCATTCACCACTTCACCATCATCAATCATTCCATAAACCCTAATCATCCACCATTCCTTTATCCTACAAGCTTAAAGATGACATCAATCATGTTCCAAACTTTCGGTGATCAAGCTTCATCAACCATGAGCGGCTAATCATCTCGGTTTCACCCCGGCGTAGGTAGTTGTTAATTCTAAGGTTTCGAATTGTTCTTGTTTCAACTTAGTGACAATTTGTGTTTGGTTTTTGAAACTTTTGACAATAGTATTACATTTGTTACGAATTCGTGAATTGTCGAACGATGTTAAAAGTTATGACTTTGCGAAATGGTGATATGTAATTGTACATTGTCGTTGTTAGGATTTACTTGTGTTGATTACAAAGTGTCTTTTTGTCCGTTCTTCGGGACATTGATAGCTAGTAGCACCTAAGTCACGGCACACTAAATCCGTTAATCGAATGCATTTGAGTTGAAACTAAAACTTGTAGAAATCCTAGGTTAACAATTACCGAAACCGGGCGTGATTCCTTTTTATTATTATTGTTCTAGTAACCATTTTTCTTGCAATCATTAATTAGTAATTGTTAATCATATCTCTCAATTAAACGAAAACACAAAAATTATTCTAGCAAGCTTCATATATTGTGACACTTTTGATAATTCAATCGAATCCACACACAAACCACATACTCTTCGTGGTTCGACCCCTTGCTACCACTAGCTATTTGTTAAGGGTAAATAGGGCTTATAAATCTTATCTTTGACCGGAGCGCGACAATCCGATCACATTTCCGGTAATAATCATGTCGTCTACATATATGATCAAGCAAGTTACAAGGTCATTTCTTCTCTTGAGGAACAGAGTATGATCAGCATTACTTTGGGGATACCCGTATTCTTTCATGGCCAAAGTGAACTTTCCAAACCATGCCCGAGGAGATTGTTTTAGCCCTTATAATGACTTTTTCAACCGACATACTTCCCTTTCTTTAAAACTCCCTGAAAAACCTGGAGGTGCTTCCATGTAGACCTCTTCCGTTAGGTCTCCATGGAGAAATGCATTTTTAACATCAAACTGGTGGAGTGGCCACTCCTTATTGGCTGCCACAGAGAAGAGGACTCTGACGGTGTCCATTTTTGCAACTGGAGAGAATGTCTCAGAGTAATCGATCCCATACTTCTGAGTGTAACCCTTGGCTACGAGCCGAGCTTTGTATCTTCCAATGGAACCATCTGGTTTATATTTGATTGAATACACCCACCGACATCCAACAGTTTTCTTTCCTTTAGGAAGAACTGTAACGCCCTGCGTTTTTTATACTTTCCATATGTAGAACCGTTGCTTCTAATTCTATTTTTGGAAGTCTTGTATTCTTGTAATCATTCTTTCGTTGTAATCGATGTGAAATCCGAGACTTGAATCATAATGAAATTCATGTTTTCGTTACATTTATGTTATATACACTTCATACATGTTCATGCATTCAAAATATGATACTTTGTTCACAAATTGTGCAAAATGCGTCAAACTTGCAAACTTGTGATTTATATGCTCAATTTACACTATTTCGACACTTAAATCTTGACAAATATTCATGTTTATACTTGTTTTATATGTGCTTTATGATTAGGTTACATAACATACTTTTGATTATGTTTTTTTGTGCTTAAAACATCCAAAATACAACTTAAAACAACAAGTTATGCAAGTCTAGGGACTAAATTGGACAAATATCAAACTTTTGCCGAACCCGGGGCTCTCACAGGCCGCGATCCGCCCAGAGAGGGTCTTCGCGGGCCGCGAGGCCGTCTGGCCGAGACAGACTTGATCAGACGTGTTTTTGGCGGACTTTTGATGTTTATTTTGAGTTTGAACTTGTGTTTAGTGTCTTTAATGCTCACCAAACCCTACACAAACACTTCCCTATAAAACCCAAGCCTCTTCCCCACATTTTTCACTTTACAACACTCACAAAACACTCTCAAATCTCCCTCAAATCTGCTGTTAATCAGAATCATATCAAGACACTTATGTGAGCATAACTCGCTCATTTCTTATTCTTTTTCATTGATTCTTTTTCTCAATCACTTAGAACAACCTAAGGGATTATTCAACAGGTTTTCCATGGAAAACGAAGGTCTGGAACATCACCAAAAAGGCTCCAAAGTGGACTAAAACTTTCTGTTTTGATTCAAACTTTGTCAATCTTACTTAAACTTGAGTTATCTCATACACATTCCTATGTCCTTATGCTTATAATCAATTGAATGGTTAGTTGGGCTTAAAAACAATGTTGTGACACTTAAAATCAAAGGTTAAAACCTCATAAACTTTCTGTTTTGGTTAGGGTTTGACCCATAAGTAATGAACAAGCTTCAAGCTTGATGTTTTGTGATTATAGGACTAGCTTGGGCTATGCTACTTGAAAATCCACACATTACTTGATAATTTCCTTAGAATAGTTGTACTTATTCATCCTTTATTTATATGTTCATGACCCTCCTTGATTGTTTATAACATCAAGTGTAGTGGTGAACACCCAAGAGGTACCTAAATGGAAGACTTGTTCTTCCTACCTCGTGCATGATTTGTATGAATTACACAAGAGGTTCCTAAATGGGGGATTCATACCTCTACCTCATGCTTGACTTATATGACATATTAATATCTATATAACTTATATAATATATTCAAATAACCAAACTCTTGATGATGAACTAATGATCCTTTGTCAAGATATTAGGTTGCATCATCTAAGAACCATAATACTTGTCACGATTCTAATGGGCTATTGTCCCATGAAAACATTTAAACTCTTTCGAGTTTCATAGTGTCAAGAACAAGTGTCATGTATGCTAGATGATTATTTT
Organism: Helianthus annuus; assembly: GCF_002127325.2. Classification (NCBI taxonomy): domain Eukaryota; kingdom Viridiplantae; phylum Streptophyta; class Magnoliopsida; order Asterales; family Asteraceae; genus Helianthus; species Helianthus annuus. The sequence goes on along the minus strand of NC_035448.2, from coordinate 203,679,994 downwards.
CCATATATATACTTTCATGTGTTTTAAACTCCGAAACTTAAATCTTCCGTTAAACTCTCCATACTCACACACCTATGTTTCTTCGTGTAGAAGGACAAGGTGCTCCAAACTAATCAACCAAACACTTGCGGGATATCAAGTAGGAAGCTTGCAAAACTGTGAGTATACTCGAACCCATTTTACTTTTAAACACTTTTGGGTGCAACATGTATTCTATGTAAGACACACAAACACTTGAAACTATTTTAATCACACTCTATCCTCGTTTGAACATGAAACTATATGATGCTTGTTAATCTCGTATGCTATGTAAACTATTCGTGTCGATATACTCATTAACTTTGTACAAGCCTACCTTAACAATTATAGCGCTATAGGATTAACGCACCGCCCACGAAACTTGGGGTATTGTTAAGTTAAACATGTTAACCTCCTGTTATTCTTTGGGATAGGCTATATTAACGCATTGGATTCTTGGGATTGAACATATTGTACACCGTTTCAGCATGCTAGTAAACTTGCATAGTATGATTCATGTTGGATCTGAGACTTTAAACGATTTTATTCTATATTATGCTATGTAACAAAACTTGTATACTCGCCAACTTTTTGTTGATATATTTTAATACATGTTGCAAGTTGATTGATGAGATGATGTTGAGAAGAAATGCAATTTAGGTGGACTTAGATACACACCTAGTTTAATCTATCATTTTGATGTTATGTTTGTTTTGAAACAATTATTGTCTTTTTATTTGAATCTTGTATGACGATTTAGTATTGAAATGAAATTGGGATTTAATTTATATTGTCACATAGTGTTATGAAGCTTTGAGCAATTTGCTCAACTCATCCCGATGTTTCCGCCATCGATTAGGGTGTGACAAGAACGCACTTCTCCCACGTGTTATTTTTAATAAGAGCACACATCTTCGTTTCCATTGCTTGCTTCTGGTTCTTCTTACCATGGGCTTCCTTTACAGAACTCGGTATTTGTTCGGACTATAATGAGGTAACAAATGCTTTCGCACTGTTAGATAAATTCCCGTCAACCATATTGGCTGTAGGATACCTTGAATTTCTGGTTTCCCTTTCTGGGGAGTACCGTTTTCGAGGAACCCCTCTATTGGCTCTAGGAGGTAAAACGTATGCTCCCGGTGTTGTTCCAGAGCCTCCATCATGTTGTTCATTAGATTCGACTTCTCCTTGGACTACGTTGTTTTGCTCAGCAATTTCCATCCGTTCCATTGTCTCGGGACTTTCCTGGTTGTTAGTGGTATCTGGATCAGATTCAGGCACATTTCCAAGGTTTTGAGAGTCACTTACCTCGAACACCAGTCTAGATGATTCTTGGGTGAGACTTTCGACAGGCTTAGTATGTGTGGATGTATGAGATGACTCATCTTCGCTTGCAGATGGTATCCACTTCAACCAGCTCAGTGAGTCTTCATGCTCTATCTCCCCCTGACCACTGAGATGGGACTGATAGTAATATTCTGTTTCAAGAAAGTCGCAATGGACAGTGGTAATCACACAACGTCGTGATGGGTTATAACATCGGTATCCTTTCTGATTCACCGCATAACCAACAAAGACACATTTTTCGGTACATGGATCAAGTTTGGATCGTTCGGTTTTGGGTATATGGGGAAAAACGGTACACCCAAAGACACGAGGTGGTAAGGTAAGGTGGGGGTAGTTTGGTGAACGTGGATAAGGTATCTAGGGTAGTTTTTAAATCAAGGGCTTTGGTTGGTAAACGATTAAGGATATACATAGCTGTGTTTATAGCTTCGGGCCAAAAAGATTTAGGGACTTTGGATTCAAGCATAAGGGCTTGGGCCATTTCTACCAAAATGCCATTTTTTCACTCAACTACACCATTCTGTTCTGGGTGTTTTGGGTAAGTGGTTTGGTGAATCATTCCCTTCTCTTGAATAAATTGTTTCATGGAGGTATTAACGTACTCCCCTCCATTATTAGATCTTAAGATCTGAATGTTGGTTTTGAATTGAGTTTGGATCATGGTATAAAACAGTCCAAAAATGTCTAAGACTTCAGATTTATGTTTTAAAAATATACCCATGTCATAGGGTACAGTCATCAACAAATAATAGGAAGAAACGAAGATTTTGACCTCCATTCGTTTTAACTGGACCCCAAACATTGGAATGTATTAATGAAAAGGGTTCACTGACCCTAGTGTTACTTGGTTTGAAAGGTTTGTTATTGCTTTTGGCTAAGGCACATGTTTCACAGTCTAATGTACTGTTGGACGGGAAGAGTTTAAGGAGTAAAAGATGTAGATACCCGGCGGAAGGATGCCCTAATCTCCTATGCCAAAGCCATGCTTCTCTACTCTTTGTTCCATGAGCAAGCATCGCAGTCCCTGATTGAGTCACCTCATCCACATAGTATAAGCCCTGTCGTTCAGTGCCACGCCCAATTATCTTTCCAGTTCTGATGTCCTGTAAGATAGAAAAATGAGGATGCATTAGAACTGTGCAATTGAGTTCCTTTGTAACATGACTTATTGATAACAATTTGTGTGTTAACGAAGGAACATATAAACAATTTAACAATCTCAGATTGGGAGATATTTCGACAGTTCCTCCTCCCTTTACTAAAGCATTTTCGCCATTTGCAGTCTTGATGTGGGTTCTGTTTGGTTTCTTTGTAGACACGAAGTCCGACGGCTCGTACGTCATCGTATCAGTGGCTCCACAATCAAAAATCCAAGAACTGACTTGATCACCGCTTTCCCCACTTGTTGACGGATAGTCTTTCAGCAACTCATTGTTCCTGTGATTAATCATTTGCAATTTTTTTAAATGTTGTCTTAAAAAAAACCTTTAGGTTTAAACAAAAAAGGTTACAATCCCCCTTTTTGTTCCTTCCTTCACGTGCTCTCTCACCCCACCACACCTTTTACTTTTTCTTTCCTCTTTCTTCTTTCCACTGTTTGTCTTGTTCTTGGTAGCCACACAAAGAAAAAATTCCCTCTCAAACATAGAACCAAAAAACTCCCCCAAGACTTTCTTCTCTACACAACACTTCTGCACATTTTAGAGCGAGAGAGAGGGGGAGAGAAGCGAGATAGAGGCCTGTGGTTTATGGGGTTGAGAGGCGGCGGTGCTGATGTAGATCTGGTCCGGATCCGGTGGGATCTGGTAGTGGTCACAAGGAGTGTTCGGTGGGTGTACGGTTGTGAAGTGTGGCCGAACCAAACAACAAAACCCTAGGAACCTTTCTGTTCCTACAGTGATGATGGTCGGATTTGTGATGGTGGAAGACGGAAGATGCAGCGAAGGCAGTGGATGCCGCGGTAGTTTGTTTGATTTTGATTTTTGAGTTTTTCTTATTTGTGGTTGGATTGGCTGGGATAGATTGTAGATGATGAGCGAAGTGTTCAAGAATCAGAAACACTGCTCTGATACCATAACATAAGGTATGGAGATAAAATGATGTTTTTGATTACTGAGTTCATACTTGAATACACATACATATGCCCAATTTATAATAAACTGACAACAAGAATAAAAGGAAAGACAATAAATGGCTGAGCTGGAGTCTTGGTTGTAAAACAGCTGTGATTGGGCTGGAAATCCTCCTAATATTCTTCACTTATTCTCTTCTTTCCGACAATATTGTGGCGTGGAGAGGTAACTTGGATAGATAAGCTACGAGAGTTAATTTAAGAAGAAGGAACGTGGATATTTCTTTGGTTATGTGCCTTTTTGCGACGATTTTGGGGAAACTGTGGAACATTTATTTACTGCATGTTCGGTGCCTTTTTGAACGGGTGTGGTCGGCTTTCAGTGTTTGGTGCAACATTCCACCGATTTATATTTTTGATTTCAAAGACATTCTGGATATCCCCAACTTTACTCAATTGGGAAAGAAAGCGAAGACCATTCATGGCTTGGTGATTATTTCTTGTTGATACATTTGGAAAGGAAGGAACGAGATGGTCTTCAATCAGATTAGACGAAGTTCCAAGATATTATAGGGGAGGTAAAATCGAGATGTTTCGCTTGGGTAAAAAAATAGAACGTCTTAGTAATTATATTAGTTGAGAAGAGTGGTGTAAATATCCAATGTATATGTTGTAATTGTGTATCCTTTGTCCGTTTGGGTGGGGGTGTTGTTGTCTGTTTGGCCTTTTGCTCGGTTGAGTCGGAGGCGTGTTTTAATGAAGTTTACTTTAAAAAAAACTAGAGCGCTTCACAAGCCGAGCAGATCAAGCTCATTACTATTATTCAACATATACAATTCTCATGAGCGGCAATAGTGGTAGCCGCTTATTGGTTTAAGTGGGCGGTAACTTCAATAGTGTCAGGCAGCTCGCTGCCTGACACTCCCCTATTTGCCCAACAAATTTACGATTTTATCCTGCCTTAAAATTACGACTTTGCCATCAATATAAAATTATGTTTTTACCCACACTTAAAAATAAATTTGCGCTTTTGCTCCCAGCTAAAATTTTCGATTTTGCCCTCGGTTCAAATTTACGATTTTGCCCCGTTTCAATTTATACTTTTGCCATTAGTTTTTTTCCATTAAAATTACAATTTTGCCATCAGTTCAAATTTATGTTTTTACCCCCCACTTAAAAATAAATTTACGCTTTTGCTTCCAGCTAAAAATTTCAATTTTGCCCTCGGTTCAAAATTACGATTTTGCCCCATATAAATTTATAGTTTTGCCATTAGTTTTTTTATTTCGCACAGCCAAGTTACGATTTTGCCTTCAACTTATATTTACATTTTCTCCATCGTTTTTGTTTGTTTTCCTGGTGAAATTACAATTTTGCCCCCAGTGTAAAATTGCAGTCATGCCGGCAGATTCTTGGCACTCCCCCATTGGTCCATTTAATTTACGATTTTATCCCTGAATTAAAATTCAAAACTATAAAGGTTTTTTATGTTTTAATTGGTTGACTCCATTTAATTTTTTTTCGTGTCAAGGAGCTGCCTAACACTCGCTCATTAGTCCTGAAAAATTATAGTTTTGCCCTGAGCCCAAAATTACGGTCTTAAAATCTTTTTTGTTTTTTTTTTCCTAGCAAAATTATAGTAGTCTTTTTTTAATTGACTGGGAATTGTTCGGCTATCGTCGCGTAACGCGGGCGGGACATGAACTAGTTACTATATATATAACAATTGTTGTAGGTCTTAGCTAGATTTCAAGAATTGATCAAAATTAAAAGCTTATTTACAAGATTGCCATAATTTCTTTTTTACCAACTTCCAATAGAGAAAGGACTAGAGAATCGTTACAACCCAAAGCTTGCCACATGGTTTTTTGTTCTCTTGAAACTATTTTTAGTTTTTGGAAATGTGCATATGTAGTAAAAAATGTTGGATGGTTATATGAAATTTTATAATTATAGATAATTTCAAAGTATGCACACAATGAAATTTTATAATTATGTAAATTTGGATAATTTCAAACGTATACACACAAGTATTTTTTTATGCATATACTAATTACGTATGGTATTTTAACTATCAATATATTTTAATTAAAAAATTAAAACTTTTATTTGATCATAACCTAATTTATTTAAAAAAAAGTAGATAAGTTAGTAAAATAGTTACATAGTATCGTAGTTTACAAAATATTTTACATGATATATTATATTTTCTATAAGATAAGATTTATAAATTTGCTATATTACCATTATACGCCTTAAGTTTTTCTCACGATTTTACGTCCCGCCGTAACACGTATGGTTACTTTCCGAGCCGCACGGATATTCAACCCACCGCAAAGCACGGGTTTACACCCACTAGTTTATAACATTGTCGATTTCAAGAAAATTATATACGAAATACTTGGATAGTTCTAAGTCATCATGATTATTGTTTAGAGTTTTGATTCCTTGAGTAGTTTTTATGGAGGGTTCTTAGGCTAGATGGTGTGGGATAAAATTCCACGTCATATGAGCATCATGTATGCATCATGTAAGTAGTGGGCTTTATGGTTAATTTGCTTAGTGTCAAAAAAACTCCTTTAAAGCCCCTTCCTCTTCTTCCCCTCACGTCCGCCATAGCTATGGCTGAGGCCATGGATGGCACCGCATATGGCTAAAGCGGCATGGTGTTAGGGACGTCACCCAGCTGAGGTGGCTAGGGGTGTTGCCCCACACTGTCTGGTCTTATGGATAACACATTTTATAACATTATAAATAGAACTAAAATCTTTAATAATATATAGGGGTGAACATGGTGCAGTTCAGGTTAGTTATTGCCTAAAACCAAAACCATAACCGCACACTTCAATTATCAAAAAATCATAACCATTCGGTTTCAGTTAATGCGGTTTTGGTTAATCAGTTATTGGCAGTTAATGCGGTTTCGTCTCGGTTATACTGTTATAGGTCGGTTTTTTCATTGTTTCTAAAGTTGGGCTTTAAATGTGTGGGGCGTACAAAATTCATGCGCAAACACTTAAACACTTCACCAAAAAGCGTATGAATTAGGCTATGGTTAAACACTTCACCAAAAAGCGTATGAATTGGCCTATGGTTAAACACTTAAATGCTAACTTAAAAACTCATGGCCCTATGGATTTGGCCATGTTTAAAGCTGTCGGTTCGGTTCAGTTATTTTCGGTTATGAAAATAAGAATAATCATAACCGAACGGCAACAATCAGTTATCAAAACTATAGATAACCGACCCTTCAGTTATTTCAGTTTGTTTTTTTATTATTTCCGTTACGCTTCGGTTATTTCAATTTTATGCTTACCCCTAGGTCTACGTAATAAATCCGGTTATCATATTAAAATTGAAACAAACTACCCTACCATATGTGTAATGTACTAAACTAACATTGCTCTGGTTTAACAAATTAAGATTGAAACAAACTACATTACCATATGTAATGTTACTAAACTAATATTAATATAAAGTTGAACTAAATACAAAATATGCATTACTCTGGTTTAACAAATTACCTAAAAAGTAGAATATTACGTCACCAAATCAGTGGATTATTAGAGCATGACCAATAACACGTTTTTAGGGTAAATTTTTCTTGTTTTTTTAGGTCATTCATTTTTCTCTTTTGTGATATTCGTTTTTGGCCTTTGTTTTTTATGTAGTTATTTGCTAAGAACATGAAAAAAATGGATTAAAGTGAGGCTCTTGTACTTTTAAATTATAAAATATATATATAGAAAAAGAGATAAGGTGGTTAAAAATAGAAAGTGATAATGATGTGATAATAGTTTTTTTGTTGCTTTTAAGGCTATTAGGTATGGATGAGGCTCATCCTTGGAGGATGACCCTCCATGTCAGCGCCACGTAGATCGGGTGTGAGAATGGGACAAAGATGATGGACTAAGGAAATGGGGGATGAGCCTAAAATATATATGTATATGTTGTATGTATATGTGTGTGTGAGAAGGGAATGCAACAACTTTTGTCCTTATGTGCTCGTCTCAATCGTCCGGATCTTGACGAATACGACGATGCCAGGCCTCCGGAATTTGTGTGCTGGGCGGCGCCGGGCCACGACGAGGTTGGGACGGTCCCCATACCGTCTAGCCTAAGTATTTTTATTGAGTAAATTTTAGGTGTTTTTAAAGAATAAGTTTTTTTTCTGATATAACATGTGAGTTGACATGTTTTTAGGCAATTTTTTAGTTTTGTTATTGTGGATGGTCTTAAAAAGACACATGTCAACCGTTACCAATTCAATTATCAGTTTGTGAGTTTTGGGGTTTGTCATTTGGGCCGTAAAATTTGGGGCTGAAAGAGTAACAATGGAGTGGTGTATAAAATTTTAAGATTTGGGTATCAAACAAGCCAAATGAGCCAAACCGAGTTGAGCGAGGGTTAGCTCAAAACGAATGGAATCGAGCTAAGCTGACTCATTTACATGTTTCAAGCAAGATATCAACCTCTTGGTATGTTCAGTATTGTTGGATATTGTTGCTATAAGTTGTTGAAACTTTTAATTAACATATTTCTTGTTACGTACTTTCATCAACTTATGTTTTTGATAACTAGATAATCATACTATAGTTTTCAAACGTGCTAAAAAAGTTGGTAACCCTTTTCTAAACAAACAATATCAAATGACAAAATATCTTATATGATAAACCATGTTTTTATCATGTGCGACCAATCAACGTAACCCACATATGATAGGGGTTCTAGCTACGGTTTAAACACTCATTTTTATCATTTTCCACGAAATTACAACAACAAACGATAACACCGTCATGTATAAAAGATGTTGCGCTTGACAGAGAGAAGAATGCTTATCTTCAACAAGTTAGTATTGTTCTCTAAACACATATCTTATTTTAGATTGAGATAAATAACCAGGACTTATGGTAAAAGTTAAAGATTGGTTGGCACGGATTGTGTATGTGCACATGCATGATTTGTGTCAGCACAGTCGTGCACGTTGTCGGCACGAGCATGCTTCTCCTTTTGTCCGTTTCTTGGGCTATCTTTGGAGGTTATGGGCGTGCAAACATCCTTCACGGTCATGCTTGGCGGTCTTTGGTTATTTTCTTTTAATTTCTTCCTTACACAGAGACGTGGTATTTCTTCCAAATACCACTATAAATTCACAAAAGGGAGTGACTAAGTATTAAATCCAGTGAAGATGCACCCAAAGATGGCAAATATGAGGATAAATGTTTACAAAATTATGTATAATATGCGTCATATCAACTACAACAATCTAGGCCGAGGTATTTAAAGAATTTGTGGCGTGAAACTCATTTGAAAATAGCTTGGAAAAAGCTCGCTTGGAGCATAAGGTTACAAGGTCGCGCTAAAAAGCCACAGTTCTACCTAATCTCATTTATTTAGCAAGGACCATCTGCGCTGGCTTCTATTCGACGTTTGGTTTCCAATTGCCGCCCATAATCAAAAGGTTTATTTTATTGTTTTGGGTCTTGGGCTAAGCTTTGTCATTTACCAATTGGGCCTCCTTTCAATTATATCATTGTTAATTTGGGCTTATTTTTATCATCTCGGCTTTATTATTCTACAAGTTTTGGGTTGTAAATGGTTTGAGCTTATAAAAATTAGAATTTTAATAATATCAAATATTTTAATGTTAGGGGTATCCTCGTATTTCATTTCAGCAGAGACGATATGCGTTGGCTTCTGTTCGACGTTTGGTTTCTAGTTGCCGCCCATAATCAAAAGGTTTATTTTATTGTTTTGGGTCTTGGGCTAAGCTTTGTCATTTAACAACTGGGCCTCCTTTCAATTATATTATTGTTAATTTGGGCTTATTTTATCATTTTGGCTTTATTACTCTACAAGTTTTGGGTTATAAATGGTTTGAGCTTATAAAAATTGGAATTTTAATAATATCAAATATCCTGTTTTTTGTTAGGGGTATCCTCGTATTTGGTTTCAGCAGGGATGGTCTGCCCTGGCTTCTGTTCAACGTTTAGTTTCCAATTGCCGCCCATAATCAAAAGGTTTATTTTATTGTTTTGGATCTTGAGCTAAGCTTTGTCATTTACCAGTTGTGCCTCCTTTCAGTTATATTATTGTTAATTTGGGCTTATTTTATCATTTTAGCTTAATTATTCTACAAGTTTTGGGTTGTAAATGGTTTGAGCTGTAACATTTGTGCTTGTAATCATTGTGAACAGTTCAGTTATCAATAAAACAATGTTATTTTATCCCAATGTTTGTTTGGTTATGTTTTACATTTTTCATGTTTTGACTTTTGTTTAATTTCAAACTCTACATCGCTTTCTAGAGAGTTATACGCAAACTGGTGCGTAAACGTACTCAGTTTAATGCGACAAATACTCCGGAACATCAACATATACTCAACATACCTTAAATAACCTTTACATAACTTAGAAATAAGTTTTGAAGGCTTTGGTATGACAAAAACAAGTTAATTCGCTTACAGGGACTAAACTTGACAAACTGCGAAAGTATGCCAATTTGAACTGTAACAAACATTCCAGAACATGTCCATAAGTTAAACATACCATAAATATCCTTTACATAGCTTAGAAATAGGCTTTGAGGGGTTTGGTATGCTAAAACAAACTTTTGGATCATTCAGGGGCTAAAAGTGTCAAAAAGTGCACAAGTTTGCACTTTCGTGCATAACTTACGTTCTGAATACATCCGGACATCCAAAAATTTATGTAAGCATCCTTATATTATGCCTTAGTGTATGGCATGAGAAAAATCCATTCGTCGCGCAATTTGGATCGTCTTTCGCGCTTATGCGCATTCCGTCGTAATTAACCGAACATCGCGACCGTACGGCCAAACGAACCGACATCCGACATTTTTTTGAGCACATTTTAAGTTCCCTATACTTTAACTTCATTTTAGAGCTTTGAAATGAGGTTAACGGGGCTTAAACGTGCCAAAAACGCATCAAATACCAAGTTTTGGAGCTGTAGGGACCAAAACTGTAAATCTGCCAAACTAGGGGCTTACGGACCGTAAGCCAAAGCCCATACGGTCCGTAAGGGGTCCCCAGTACAGCAGATTCAATGAACCCAGCTGCTTGCCCCTTCAAATGATGAAAGGTCCAAATGCCCTTTCACCCAATCAAAGGCCAAGGGCCATATTCAGTGGCCATAACATTGTGACATGTGTACGCACAAGATCGTGGCACGTTATCCGAGAAACGATCCTAACGGTTCCACTTTTCCTATAAATACCCCCCCCCCTTGTTGCCAAGAACCCACACAATCTGATCAAGAGCTCTAAGTTGGAACCTTTGTTTCATACCTGAGCCATTTTGGTCTAGATTAGCATTCGGGGACCCTCCGTAAGTATTCTTTCGCTCTTTTATTCACTTTTCGAGTCCGAAAGTCGAACTATGTTTGACTTTCTGCATTGACCAGTTTATGGTCGATGCGAAGTTCATTAGAACTTCATAACGTGAGCGTGATCACAATGGTTATAGCCCGTAGTGACTATACCTACTGATTACCACGTTATCTAGGCTCAGTGACGAGTCGTAGTTTCGGCCAAAATGCGCATTCTTGCATATTTTGTAACCAAACTACTCGTGAGCATCAAAGCCGTTTGTTTTGATGCCAAACCTGTTTTCTAAACTTAGTTAAGCATGTTCTAACATGCTTAGCTCGTCACTTTTAGTTTAGTACTTATATAGGGTCGTAAGATAAGCGATCTAAACCATCGCTTATACTTTCGAACCCGACCCATTTGGTCGATCATTAGGATCCGACCAAACACGTTAGGTGACCATAGCTATAACCTTCCGAGGTTATACCTTGTGGTCACGATGTTAGGCGTTCCAGACGCGTTCTACGCGAACGACGCGTAAGGTAGCATAAGCTACCTAAACGGGTCGTGATGGGTCGCAAGCACTTAGGTTAGGTTTCATTTTAGTATGTAGGATTTGTTAAACCATATTACACGAGTCTCCATACTCGTTTGGTTTACGAACCCGCATACTATCCGATCCTTCCGATTTGGTCTGGTATATTAACATAGCTACCTATTAGGTGCCGTTTGATATCCCGTGATCTTTAGCATTATCTGGTTATTAAACAAGAACTTCAAAGCAATCTCAGGTGAGTACATAGAACCCCATTTTCTACTGTTTTACAAACTGTTTTGGGGTGAAACACATGTGCCTATCTGTTACTTTCATGCTTTCCATGTTTTCACATCATATGACTGCTATGTTGTTAGTACATTATAGTACATGATTTCATTACATTTCATGCTATGTATGCCCATTGTGTGCGTACTTAGTACATTGATTTACATTACATTTCTGTTGCATATGTTTACTCAGCATATGGACACATTGATTTACATGAACATTTCTGCTGCATATGTTTACTCAGCATATGGGCACATTGATTTACATGAGCACTTCTACTTCGTATGTTTACTTAGCATACTTAGTACAATTGTTTACATCACATGCCTTCATTTTGTTATGACATTTGGTTTGTTTAACATGGGACAATACATTCATTAACATTGATCACGCCGTTCGTTAGTAGGTAGTGGTACCATAGGAATTGACAACTCCCGTTCCTGAAATCCTGGGTTTGATAGGATTGGAAGGAATGACCGAATTCGATATACATAACTTAGATAAACCTTTAATTTGTTTAAGGGTTTATCGCCACAGTCTTAAGGCTTGGATGTATGCATAGTTCACAATACCGCATAAATGTTAGTATCAATAGAGCATGCATTTTTCCACAGAACATAACGTTGATTTAAACCACGTTTTACTTCAACAACTTGTTTTGTGCATTTTACATATGGTTTAAGTTGATACATTTTGCTTACCATACATGATACATTTTGGGATACACATTTCATGATTTACATTGAACATAAACATTTGACATGGTTTACACAATAACACTTGACATTTGGTTTATACATGAACAATTTACATGGTGGATTGGTTTGGGTAAATGGTTGGAGTAACGTGCCGTATGTAATATGATACAAACATGGTGGATACGCCGCTGGTACTTCCTATATATAAATGCTTGTATAGTATTACATATCGTAGCGTTATCTAAGTCATTTCAGTTTAGACACATTACATTTTACACAAATAATATATTCTTCACAAGACATTATTTTCACAAACAACTTATCTTATTCAACTCACTTTACTTGGTTACTCGTTTAACCTTACACTTATCTATACACATCATCTTATGTTATCGTTTTTCAAATGGTTTACAAAGCAAGACAATTTACAAGGTTCATGACTGACTGTTATTAAAACATTTCTTTAAACTCAAGTCATGAATCCCATTTTCATAAAACCTATGTATCTCACAGGCATTTTTATGCTGACGTACCTACTTTCACATGTGTTTTCAGGAGCTGTTCCATAAGATGTTGATCACGATACTAGGGCGGACCTGTGCCTTAGAGACAAAAAAATGAAGATAGAACTAGTATAACTATGTTTTGAATTCTGTATTCCTTTTAAGACAATGTAACACCCGTGTTGGATAAATAAAATGTAACTTTAATTTCCATGGTTGTATAACAATTAATTCTGTCCACAACACTCCCCAACGTTTTCCGCCGCGGTTGCATGTTACACGCGGTCGGGGTGTGACATGAGCTTATAAAAATTGGAATGTTAATGTTGATGCAACAAATAATAGACCAAACGTAGTAGCGAGGATGGTTAGGCAGAAGGGTTAAATTGTTTAACCTTACCTAACGCAGGTCGTGGGGTCCCCCCACGTTTGCAAGACGTGGAAGGAGGTTCACTAGTTTGTTTTTGTTGTTTGAAGATCCTATTCTGAAGTGTGTTCAGAAAAGGATGAAGAAACAAAAAGAATAAGTATGAGTTGGATGTGAATGAAAGCAACTTGCATGATGCAAGTACACGATGTGAAGGACCGGAGTTTAAGGAAACAAGTCTGATCCGGAATGTCTCAACTCAGTAAATGAAGTGTCAATTATATAGGAGAAGATGTCTCCCAAAGAAGAGTGCTTTTGACTAGTGACCTCACTTGCAGTGAGGGGCTTACCCTTTCGGGGGTTGAAGCCTTTTGTCCCCCGGATAATAGCATGTGTTCTGCTGACCTGCATTACTTTTACGGCTGGTGGGTTGGTGAAGCAATCCAGGGATGTGACTGGTTACTGTTCCCGTATTGCTTTTCCCCACCTCACAGCTTTTTAACCTTCTAACCATTTAACCTTTCGGACGTGTGTGTACTTAAATCATTTTATTTGATCTTGGGCTACCCCCGTCATCAGCCCCCCAAGTCAGAGGTTTTTGGGGAATGAGCTCAAAGACTTCTGACTTTTGTACATCTACTTTATTGCCTGAAGGTTTTAAGGGTTCAATGCTTGAAGGCTTGAAAGGTTGTTGACAGTTAATGTTTGAATTTTGAATAACTGACAACTGATTTGATTGATGTATGGCAGTTCATAGGGTGGCGGTTTTTACAGGGGTTATTGTTTTACCATTATTACCCCTCTATTAGGTTATTTTCTTTTTTAAATTTGCATTTTCTCATTTACTTTCCTCATAACTCCATCAAGTTCCTCTCTGCGATTCCCTTCATTTTTCTCCAAGGTTAGTCTCGGTTCCCTTTGTATTTCGTTACATTCTTCATATTTTCTTTGCAAAAATGGGTGCTCGTAAGGATTTAGCAAAATCCTTTTCCCGATTAACCCAGGAAGAAGTAAAGTTGTTTTGTATGGAATATGGTATTGGGACTAAATTTAAACCTACTGCTCCTGCGTGTGATGTTTCAATTGACAAATGTCCGGTTGGTTTTATCGCTCTTTATTGCCATCATTTCGAGTTTTCGAACCTTCGTCATCCGTTTTCCCTGTTTGTATTGAACTTATTGGAGTATTATCGAGTCTCCTTTGGTCAAATTCATCCAAAGGGTATGGCTAGGGTTTTACATTTCGAGGTTTTGTGTCGTGCTCTTGGTTATAATCCTTCGCTTTTGATTTTTCGCCAATTTTTTCGATTAGCCAAGAACGGTGACTGGTTCACCTTTGAAACGTCTAAGGTCGATGCTTGCCTTATTTCTTCCATGGTTACCACCCTTGGTACCTGGAAGGACCGTTTTTTCTGGGTTTCTGACTCTATTGTCCCTTTCAAGATGGTGTGGAGGCACCCGGATGCTGTTCTCAATGAACCGGAACCCCTTGAATCTGATTTGAATGATGCTTTTCTGATAGCCATCCGGGAATGCCCTTCAAGGGTTCGTCCCTTTCCTGAGCATTTTCTAGTCTTGTTAGGGGTTAGTAAGTCATGGGAAAAGGCTAATCGGGATCCGGTTCTGATGAGGAATGGCATGGGTATGCATTTTCTTCTCCACTTTTCTTGTGTTTTATTAATTTATGTCTTATGTACTGTCTGTTTGTTGTTTGCAGTTATGTCTGCCTTGGATTTCATTAAGAGTGATGACACTTCTGATGTGGTATTTGAAGATGTTCCCATTATCCCTGATGAGAATGTTGTGGTTAAAGGTACTGAACAAAGGTTTGAGGGTACTGGATATGTTGGTGTTTCAAACGTGAAAGGTTTTTCTAAGCCTCTTGCCCCCAAGACTTCGACCCGGCGATCTACTCGTCGTTTAAAAGGTGTTCCTCAATCCACCTCTACTGAACCGGTGGAGTTGAGTGATGATATCGAAGTTTCTGGGGATCGAGGTGTTGAAGTGGGTTCTGAAAAAGAGAAGAAGCTAGTTGTCCATGGCAAAAAGGCTTCAGCCAAAAAGGTTGTTGCTACTCCTGTTCAGGGTTCTTCGAGCATGGATGTTGAAGGGTTGGATCCGGATGTGGTTTATGTGCCAGGTTGGTCGGTGAAGATTGATGACAGTTTTAAGGTTGCTGCTGTTTGTGAAAATGCCTTGAGTCATATTGCTCCTCCTTCGGTTCATAATACTATCTCCAAAATGGATGATGATGTGATGTTGTCTCGTATGATTCTAAGCACTTGTAATCTTGCTGCCATGCTTCCTCAGGGCGTTGCCCGTTTTCGTCAGAGGATGCAAGAATATGAAGAGTTTTATAAGAAGAAAGACAAAATGAAATCTTCGATGGCCGCAATGAAGAAGGAGATAAGTGGTTTTGCTGAGAAGGAAGAAGCTTGGTCAAAAAAGGTTGAAGATTTATCGAAGCAGCATGAGATTGAGATGAGTGATTTTAAGAAGAGTTTTGAGGCTGATCGGTTGAAGCTAAAGGCAGGCAAGGAGGCTTTGTCTGTTGCTCAGAAAGCCTTTGATGAGGAGAAGGAAAGCTTGAAGGCTTTGGTTTCCCGGGCTACTAGTGATAACCAGTGGTTGATTGAGCAGGGCTTTCAACAAGTTGTTACTTATCTGCTTCATTCTGCTGAATTTAACTCTGCTCTTGGTGAGGTTTATACAAAGTTGCTCAATTTGGGAAAACACCAAGGCCTCATTGCTGGTTATAAGTTGCATGAAGCTGGGCATCCTCTGGAAAAGTCTCATTTGTTTCGTCCCGAAGCTTCTGATGTTTTTAAAGGCTCGGTTGAACAGATGGAGAGGCTGAGCTATCCTTATGTTCATCAGGTTTCCTCTTGTTTTGGTAAGCGTCTTTCTGTTTTACAGGACTTGAAATCGAAAGGCCTTAATGAAAAGGTTTGTGCGGAAGTCTTGGGTTCACTTTCGAAGAAAAGATCCTATTCAGGAGATAGTGATGACACTCTTTCAAGTGTGCCGGATGTTTCGAAGGATGCAAGCTTGGAGGCTTCAGCAGTGGGTGGTGATGGTGGTGCAAAGGCTAAGAAGTCCAAGAAGGCAAAGAAGGCCAAAGCTGAAGGTTCTGGGGTCTCCAAGCCTTCTGCCATTGTTTAATGGTTATTCGTAGCTTTCTTAGCAAAACAATTTGTGGTTTGTAATATTATCTTTGAACAATATTAGGTTTTGCAGGAACCCTTAAGGTTTCTGTTGGTTGTGTGTTAGGCCTGTATGGCTGTTTGAACAATAGCTAAACTTGCCAGTTACTAGGACTTGCCTTAACTTTTGTTGGAAAGTCTTTCAGGGCTTTCTTTGCTATGGTATGATGTTTAACTATTTTATTTGTGTTATGTTTTTATACTTATGTTTGTTTTGTTAAGGCAGTTTGGTTGGTTTTAACCCTTCAAGCCTTTTGGCTATTCGTAGATGGGTTGAAGCCTTCGGTATTTCGAGCTGTCACGTAGGTGGTTTGAAGCCTTGACGGCTCTTTATGACTTGATTTGGTTTGTATTTTTTGCCAAAGAATTTTTCTTTTTGCTTGTATTTTTCTTTAGATAATTTTCATTTTCTTGTAACTTTGTCTTTGTCGAGTTTGTGTTGCCTTTATGTTTTTTACACCTTAAAGGGTTCAGTGCTGCAGACACTTAGCCTTGGTGTTTTTTAACAAGAAGACATAGCACCTATCCTTTTTATTATTTCTTTGTGATTTATTTGACTTCGTAAGCCTGTTTGTTGGTTATATTTCTAAGGCTTAAGAAACGGTTGGTGTAGGTTGTTCAGACCTGTCTATGAGACAATTTTGCTTTGGCTTAATAAGTCTCATGGAGTTGTATTGATTTAGGAACTCACCCCTTATATAGGTTCATTCAACCCTTGAACCTATTGAGCGATGTGGCCTGGGAGCTCATCCCCTTACATGGCCCTTGCCATGGAGTTTTTTGCTAGGTTCTCAGCCTGACCTTAGGATAGAAAGACAAGTTTGATAAAACAACTTCATTCATTCAAGCAATACTTGCTTTTTACAAAAGGTATTCATAGTGTTGTTTGAAATACATTTTGATACAAACCAAACTTTCCTGTCTAAACATGGAACCTTCTCAGGGTTTTGCCATTCCAATGCCTTGGAAGCCTTTTGCCTTCTGAATCTGCTAGCTTGTAGGATCCACCTTTGTGTGCTTCAAGGATGGTATATGGACCTTCCCATTTTGGGCCAAGCTTTCCTTGATTTTCTTTTTTGCTAGCTTCATTGTTTCTAAGGACTAGGTCCCTTGGCTTGAATCGTTCATTCTTGACTTTCTTGTTGTAGTAGGCTTCCATTTGTTGCTTATATTTGGCTTCTTGAATTGCGGCTTGATCTCGAGCTTCCTCTAGGAGTTGTAAATTCAACATGGTCTCTTTTTGGTTTGTTTCGGGATCCATGTTGACAATTCGTTGGGTTACAACTCCTATTTCAGCAGGGATTACAGCCTCGGATCCAAATACCAAGCTATAAGGTGTTTTCTTGTGGCTTGTTTTTTCGGTTGTTCTAATTGCCCATAGAACACTAGGTAATTCTTCAAGCCAGTTGCTTTCGTATCTTCCTAATCTTGTCTTGATACCTTCCACTATGCTTCGATTTGCCCTTTCAACCTGGCCATTTGATTGTGGGTAAGCCACTGAGCTGAAGATCTGGTTGATCCTGTACTCTTTACACCAAACGCTGAAAGGCTTTTCAGCAAATTGCTTCCCGTTGTCGGTGACAATCACTCCCGGCAATCCATAACGGCAGATGATGTTTTCCCAAACGAAGTCAATGACCTGTTTGTCTGTGATCTTTGCGAGTTGTTTAACCTCGGGCCACTTGGTGAAATAATCTATTGCCACTAGCAAGAATTTTACTCCACCTTTGCTTGGAGGGAATGGTCCAACAATGTCCATTCCCCACTTATGGAATGGCCATGCCGAGGTTATTGGGACAAGATCATGCTTGGGATTTTTTGGGATTGGTGCATGAATCTGACAAGCATCACATTTCTTCAATTGCTCAGTGGTGTCACGATGCATCGAGGGCCAGAAATATCCAAGGTTCATGAGTTTTGCAACCACCGACCTAGCTCCAAAATGAGCTCCACATACGCCTTCGTGAATTTATTTGATCAAATACTTACTTTGCTCGGGACCAACACATCTTAGCAAGGGGGCAAGGTAACCCTTTTTGTAAAGGGTTTCTCCCTGCAACACATATTGCCTTGCTTTGATTTTAACCCTTTCAGCTTCTACTTGATCATTGGGTAGTTCACCATTTTGAAGGAATTTTTTGATGGGAGTCATCCAGTTTGGATCTTCCTCGGTGACTACGTCTTGAACCTCCAATTCATCAATCGATGGAGCCTTCAACACTTCTACCAACACCTTCTTGGTGAGGTGGGCAAAGGTGAGAGATGCTAGCTTACTTAAGGCATCAGCCTTTTTGTTTTGGGATCTGGGAATTTGTTTGATACTGCATTTTTGGAAGGTACTCATCAACTCCTTGGATTTTTCGTTATATCTTCTCATATTAGGTTCTTTGGCAACATAGCTATCGTTGACTTGGCTCGAGACTAGTAATGAATCTGTGCACACTTCAAGCTTTTGGACTTTCATCTCTTTGGCCAGCCTTAAACCGGCGATCAGTGCCTCGTATTCAGCCTCGTTATTGGTGGTCTGAAAATCAAAACGAAGAGCATAAGTGAATTCCAACCCTTCTGTGTTGATTAAAATTAGCCCAGCCCCTGACCCTTCAACGCTTGAAGCTCCGTCAGTAAAGAGCTTCCAGGCTTCAGGGTTGGAGGGTTCAGTGGTGGTAGTGTTTACTTAGTTAATTATTTGGTTCGGGACTTCCACAATGAAGTCAGCAAAGACTTGGGCTTTGATAGCTTTCCGTGGGACGTAGGTGATGTTGTGTTCACCTAGTTCCACTGCCCATTTTGCCAACCTTCCTGATTCTCTGGTTTTTCAAGCACATTCTTAATAGGTTGGTCAGTGACCACTTGTATAGGATGTGCTTGGAAATACCTCCGAAGCCTTCTAGCTGTTTGAACTAGGGCTAGGGCAAGCTTTTCAAGGGGAGGATATTTGGTCTTAGCCAATTTTAAAGTTTTGCTGAAGAAATAAACAGGTACCTGAGTCGTGTTTCGTTCGATGGTGAGGACCGCACTTATAGCCTCTTCAGCAACTGATAGATAGACTGAAATTAACTCTCCCGTTTCTGGAGCTGCAATGTCTGGCAAGGAAGCAAGATGTTGTTTCATCTGGTTGAAGGCTTCCTCAGCCTCATCAGTCCACTTGAAATCCTTCTTATCAGAACAATTTTTGAGTGTTTTGTAGAAGGGTAAGGACCTTTCAGCCAGCTTGGAGGTGAAACGCTTCAAGAAAGCAAGTTTCCCGTTTAAGCTTTCAACCTCCTTTTTGGTTTTTGGTGGCTTGGTTTCGAGGATAGCTTTTACTTTGTTTGGGTTGGCCCTGATGCTTTGTTTTCCGAAAATGTGACTTAGGAATTTTCCTTCTTCGAACCCAAATGAGCATTTTTCAGGGTTAAGCTTCATGTTAACCTTTCTGAGATTCTTGAAAGTTTCTTGGACGTCGTCAAGCATTTGATACTCCGTCTTGCTTTTGATTACCAAGTCATCGACGTAAGCTTCCATGTTTTTACCAATTTGGCTTGCAAAAGCTTTGTCTACCAGACGTTGGTAGGTTGCTCCAGCGTTCTTGAGTCCAAAGGGCATCTTCTTGTAGCAGAAGATTCCTTTGTCAATGTGGAACGCCGTCTTCTCTTCGTCTTCTTCTTTCATGATTATTTGATGATACCCTTTGTAAGCATCAAGAAAGCAATTGAAAGGGTAACCGGTGAGTGAGTCAACCTTGAGATCGATTTCCGGTAGTGGATAGCAGTCCTTAGGACAAGCCTTGTTGAGATCCTTGAAGTCTATGCACATCCTCCAAGAGTTGTCTGGCTTTTTGACCATGACCGGGTTTGCAACCCATGATTGGTACTTGACTTCTCGGAGAATGTCGGCTGATACGAGCTTTTCAACCTCCTGGCAAGCAGCAAGGCTTCTTTCGGGTGCTAAGCTTCTTTTCTTTTGGACCACGGGCTTAACATCGGGTGGTATTCTTAACTCATGCTCAGCAATGTTTCGGGGGATCCCTGTCATGTCTTCTGGACACCAAGCGAAGACGTCGCTGTAATGTGTCAACAACTTTTCTAGGTAAGAGAGGGTTTCCTGCGAAAGGTTTGGATTGACCCTTATTCTTTGTTCAGGGTACTTAGGATTTATGATTAGCCTTTGCTTGTCTTCTTCACTTCTGGAATTTTCACCTTCAACCAGGTAGGCCTCTTGAGAGGGTTGAAGGGTTGCTATCCCTTTCTCAGTTGGAAATTTTACTGTGCCATGTCCAACAGACACGGCCATGTAAAAGGCACACTGTCCTGGTCTTCCTAAGATCACATCATAGTTTGAAGGTATGTTGATAACCACAAAGGTGAGAGGCTGGATTCTTTCCTTCTGACCTTCGCTAAAACGAACATTTAGTGTCAGCTGCCCTGAAGGCTTGAGGGGGATATCAGCAATACCTTTTAGATCTCCACACTTGAAACATGCTCACACGGGAGAGGCTTGGGGTTGAGCTTGGTTAGGGGCAGGGTTTGCAACGATAGCCTGGTCGTGAGTGGGTTTTAGGTTAAGGCGACATCGATCGGAGAAATGCCCAAACCTGCCACAGGTTGCGCATTTGCGACACGGGGTGTTAGCAGGATGGTGGTAAGAGCATTGGTTGAACTTGGGCCACGGCCTTGTGTAGTTCTTCTTTGGTGGTTCAAGGTTGGAGTTAGCAGGAACAGACTGCAAAAGTATCGGGTTTTGCGGAGTAACAACCGCACAGTTCTGACTAGAAGCCTTTCGCTTCTTGTTCTTGTTTTTTCTTGGCTGGCTGAGAGGGTGAGGGTTCAATGGTGGTGGTTTCGGTGGTAGCTTGGTGTGCATTCTTCGTCGAAACCTTGTCGAAGGTTCCATGAAGAATACAATTGTTGTTGAGTTCAGGGGATATACGGAATACATCCTCGAGGGTTTTGGGGCAGGCAGACGCAACATGGTTCATTAAGGCGGGTGGAAGGCAGCGAATGTATTTGGCAACGGCTTTGGGAACGGTGTCGACCTGTCCTGGGCAGAGAACACTGAGTTGTTTGAAGTGCGTTGTCAGACCATCGTTGTCGCTCCCAACTTGCTTCAGATTCCAAAACTCGTTTTTGAGTTTTTGAAGCTCGTAGGGAGGACAAAACTGGTCCTTCATTAGTTGCTTCAGTTCGTCCTAGGGCAAGGTGTGGGCTGCGTCACTTCCTTGTTTGTTACACTCGGAGGTCCACCATTCGAGAGCCCTCGAATGGAATACCCATGTCACGTTCAGGGTTCGCAGGTTATTAGGACACCCGCTTTAAAGGAAGGTGAGTTCGATAGCATCGAACCAGTTCATCATGGAAGTGGCACCATCTTTGCCAGTAAACTCGAGAGGCTTATAGGCCATGAATTGTTTGAATTGGAACGTCGATCTAGGGGTTTCCACCTTCGAGTCAACGGAACCATGGGGTAAATCGGGGTTGATCTTGATGACGATGTCGGGTATGACTTTGGCCATTTGCTTGGCCATGAACTTCATGTAGTCTTTCTTGGACATCGAGTTCGAGCTGGAACCCTTCTTGGTCTTCTTGGAGAGACTGAGAGAAGACATCTAAGAAACGAAAGAGAAGGAAAGGATGAGACTTGATCAAAATTCAAAATAGGGTTTTTGCATGTATAAGCATGTAAGTTTTCATGTAACACGTATAAGTCACATAAATTGCGTGTATTCAACAAGTATAAACACGTATGAATGCGCAAAAGAGTATAAATTTAGTTTGTTCACGAGGAATATTATTGTTTTTTGATTGCGAGAGACGTGCGAATCGTGTAACGGTTTTGAAATGAACGAGGCAACAAGTATAAAATCACATATAAATTGAATTAACATAAAGGAGAGGCTCATAAAAGATTGGATTGTTTCGGGTTTAGAAACGTCAACTATTCCAAAGTGAATCGAAAGTCCTTTCAAATTAGGGAAACGTGCTTTGGCCTATAGGTAAGATACTCTCGTCGAGAAGCGATTAACGGTATCTTACCCTTCCAGTTACTACACGTCCCTAATCGATTGAAACAATCGAAACTTTGGCGGGATTGAAAATCAAGGAATGGGACTTAATCGACAAGATGTGGGTTTCACCCATAACTTGACAATTTCGTACCCTAAGTGTGATTGGTATTCGTCGGGTCAAAATTTAATTTCGACACTTTGACAAGGGTCCACTAGAGTTTGAATTGGAAATTTGCCATCAAGATGTGGATTTCACTCCTAACTTGATGGCGAAATTTCGTGCAAAATAGAATTAGCGGAATGTGAGTCATTGACCAAATTGTGGGTTTCACGCCTATTTTGGTAAACTCGTCTCGTTTGTATTACGAGTGTCTTCAAGTCTTCAACGTGTATTGTGTAAATGTCTTAGGAAAGACATATTGTAAGTATTTAGACCAAAAAGAAGAGAACGAAGCAAAGTAGGAAGAATAACATTTTAAACAAGTAACAAGAATGGTCAAAACCATGGTACCTACTATAGACTAGGTCGAACATGGCAATTCTACCTAATTCTCTATAGTTATGGCTCTGATACCAATCTGTCACACCCCAACCGATGGCGGAATCATCGAAGTGAGACGAAATAGATTGCTCGTCACACATAACACTATTTGCGACAATATTTAATTCAAAACCGTTTTCATTGCATAACTCAAATTGTCAAATACCTTACATGGAAATTCAAATCACAACATCAAAATGAGACAAGTACAATAGTTTAACATAACAAAATAAGCCAAACTAGTAATTCAAGTGTGTTTCTAAGTCGTCCCTACTAGTTTCGTCATAGCATCATCATCAACCTGTAACATGTTAAAATTAAAGGTTCAACGCAAAAGCATTGGCGAGTACACAAGTTTGAATATACATAGCATAAGTATGAAAAGAATTTACTCAAATCCACATGGCAATTGTATACAAGGTAAACTAGCATACATTACTAAATGTCAAACCCCAAGTGTCCACAAGACTTAAGTGTCCCTCGCCACAAAAGTAACGAGACTATATATGAATGAAAAGACTTAACAAGACCCTGACGGGCAGTGCGCTACTCCTATAGCGCTACATATGTTAAGTTTGGGCTAGCTAAGTTAATGACAAGTAGCAAAGTATGAATCTAGCATGAACCTAAGCATATCAAGAAGCCTGTATAACGGATTGAGGATAAAATATGTTTATGTGTGTGTTTGTGAATTTAGTACGTTAACATGTTACAACCTAAAGTGTTTAAAAGGAAATGGGTTAAGTCTACTCACGGTTTTGCAAGCTTCCACTTGATAATTCCATGAAGAGTTGATTGGCTTGGGGGTTGGATCACCGAGTTACCCTACAAGGGTAAACAAAGGTGTGTAAGTTCATAAAATTTATGAATGAATGGAAGGATTCGGATTTGGAAATTAAAGTATCAAAAAGTATGTATACATGAAAGTAATATCCAAGTTCTAAGAGTTTGTTTATGACACCATAATTAGTGGTATCATGGGTCCGAAATTGCCCATTGGAATCATAAGAAGAACTCTGGAATCTTTGATATGATGTCTTAGGTTTATGATAGTTAATCATGGTTTGATTAACATCACAAACTCGGCCATGTTTTTATATAATTATATATAGGTTATATAGTAATAATAACATCTAAACTAAGTCCAAACATAGATTATCATGTATGTCAAGTATGGAGGTTTAACCTCTTGTAAATTCACCACTACACAAACCATCACAAGGGTGATTCGGAGGGTCATGAACATCAAGGATTCACCACTACACAAATCACCACATGGATGATTCGGAGGGTCATGAATAATAAGGATTCACCACTACATAAATCATAAAATGATGATTCGGAGGGTCATGAATGTTAAGGAAATGAAACTAACTAATTCAAGCTTAATTTAACTAGTATAAACAGAATTTAAATGGGTGTTTGAACCCAAAACTTTGATGGAAATCCCCTAAACACAAACCCACAACCATAGGCTAAGTTGTGAGCTTGGTGGGAACAAGATCCTATCAAGTTTTCTATCAAAACATGAAGATTTAAAAAGATAAAAGTGAGCATAATTATAAGTACACTTTGGACCTCAAAAATGGTGAGGTTTCACCTTAGTTTGCCCTAGCAAACTTGTGAAAACCTTCCTAGAAGTTATCCAAGTGTTTTAGAAGAAAGAACAAAAATAAGAAATAGAAGAAGAGGTGAGTTTAAACTAACTTTTAATGGCTGAAAGTTCCTGATGTTTTTGCTGAAACTCAGCTGAGTTTACGGAAGGGATTGGGGTTTCAATGGGTTGGGCTTTGGATGTGTTTAGTAGGCTGAATAACTTAAAACAAAAGAACTTAAGTGGGTTGTTAAGTCCAATTGTTGGCTGGACAGCCTCTTTCATTTTTTATTTTTATTTTTTAACAATGTAAGACATGTATTTGATGTGTATTTTATATAATTAACATATTACCTAATGTCTAGTGTGCATGTAACATGTTATCAAGGCCTAGAAAGTGGATTAAACATGATTTAAAGTATGAACATTATGATTTAAAGTATGTTATGAGAAGTAAATATGTTTTAATGTAAAAGAAACATGTGACAAGTAACAACAAGTACGTGTAACGTATAAGTATAAGGATGTGTCAAACAAGTAATCAATAATTAAGTGCTTTGCGTGTATGAAATGTTTAAGAATTACGAATACACGATAATTGTTTACGAGTTAAACTTATGTTTATAATAATTATGAATCATGTATCAAACTAACATATGTATCAATGTGTAATCATGTATAAACGATGTATATTTCATATAAATATTCATTTCATTACGATCAAAGTCTCGGATTTACAACGATTCGAAAAAGAGATACGATTACAAAGGAAACGAGTTTCCGAAAATAGAATTACAAGATGAACTTTCTAAAAACGGAAAGCTGCGAAAAGTGAGGAGTTATAATCATGTTTAAGATTTAGTTTTATTTTTAGTTAATGCTTTTGTTTAAGTTTTCTCTTTGTAAGGAATAAAACGCACTCCCAGAGGGTTTGGAACTAGGCACAGGATCTTGAACCAGGAACCCACTAACAGAAACAGAATTCCTCCGCCTCGAAATCTTCAAAACAGTAAGTTCGGCACGGGGACGTGTAAGGTAAGCACGCCCCCGTGCCCCAAGTCTGCCGAAACAATTTTAATTCTAAAACCTTCACACGGGGTCGTGTCCCATAGGCACGCCCCCGTGTTTGTCTTCTGGAAAATTTCGTTACTGGAACTTTTGACACGGGGACGTGGCTCCCACACACGCCCCCGTGTCCAGTGTCTATTTTGTGAAAAAATGTTATTTTTAACACACGTTTTACACATTTTATCCAATCTGGCCAACTTTGGACACATTGAGGACAATGTGTATTTAAGTTTGGGGGAACTTGAATTTGTTTTTCCTAAAACAAGCGTTACACAAAACTCTACTTGGAACCGCTAAAACACCCTAAATATTTTTCAAAATTTTTTTTAGTTTTTTTTTTATAGTTTAAGTTGGAAAACTAAGTTCTAAAAAGTTCAAGTTCTTACAAATTTACAATCAATAGCGCCATGATAAAAAGAACCATATAAGGAAAAATTCATACAAAGGCAAGGAAAATTTTTAAAATTTGATTGTATATATATTTTCACATTTTTACCCCTTTCCCACAAAATTGTGAGTTTTGAGCCTCTAACGGGCATTCAATATCATATCTATACTAAATGCTCATTTTTCATTTATTGTGTGAACAGCCTGTACGGTTCTTACGAATCTAGAACTTGACAAGACAATACATTCTCGGTCCTTACCGACTAATCCAAGTAAGTATATTATGGAGGCATTAAGATTTTAAATCCATTTTTCCTTTTCAACCTTATTTTCTATTTTTATCTCCCCACAAAAACTCCCCTTAGTCAACCCCTTTGAAAACCCACAAAACATCATCACCCTAAAACCATCTTTTTTACTTTGACACCTTTAAAATTCGGTTCTTTTGAACTAGTTAGGCTCGATTGACATTTTGAATATATTTAATTAAATATTACTTAGTGATTGTTAAAGGCTTCGGGTGTCATATGTAACCCGTTTAATAAACTAGTTAGGCTCGATTGACATTTTGAATATATTTAATTAAATATGTCTTGTTCAGGTTGGTTTATTTAACTTGTTTAATCAAACATAGCAATCCATCAACCTCCGTAAATCAGAATAATAAACTATTTTTATAAGGTCAACTTGTCTATGGCCCTTTAATATATTTATTATTCCACAAACGTGTACTCCATTCAAAACACTTTCGTCAACCATTTGAGCATCCTTTAGATACATAGGTTAGACATGACATCGTCGGGTTCAGGTCAGGATTAGTCTCTTCATCACATCAAATATGGTATATTTGTTGGGGGGGGGGGGGAATAACGCATTTCCTTCCGTTATGTTTATGTTGATAAATTTTGTTACATGTTTATGTTTGATAATCTTAGGGTTCGTACGCTTGCATATTTGTTTACACTTATAAAATGAAACTTGTCTCATATATTTCTTTTCCTTTATGGGATCACCCAGGCGAATGAAACCAATCATTTAGGATGTTTGTCGTGAATCAATTGATTTGTCTAAAATTATAGTTATAACCACTAACTACAGTTTTGAGAAGTGTCAAATTAAATCAAAGTAGCCAGGTTTGTTGGGTCATATTTGAAAATGTATTGACTTTGAAGTAATAATATCTATACCTTTTCGTTAAGCATTCTAAAACATTCATTACATGTGTCAGGTTTACAATTCAACGAAGCGTTAACTTTAGACGTTTACCTGAAAGCATTCCTAATCATGTTATGGCTAAAAGCTAAAAAACGTGCCCTTCATAAAACATTTTAGTTCTATAAAACAAGTTTTACTTTCATAACACTTTGTCGAATAGGCACCCCACCCCCAAAATAGTCTAAAGAGGGGTTCCAGAATCTCACCCCACCCCCAAACAAGTTTTACTTTCATAACACTTTATTAAACGGGTTACATATGACACCCGAAGCCTTTAAAAAATTACTTAGTACAATTTTAGTAAAATTCGGTTCTTTTGAAAAAACACAAAAGCATATGACTTTAATAAAAAAAACTCTCTAGTTGCTTGAAATAAATAAGCAAATCAATTGCTTATAAGCACTTACTTCATAAAGTCACAAATAAATTTTCAAAAGAAAACCGACATTTTACACCTTTAGCCACTTTTCAAATAAAACTACCATACCCTTAACCAAAAGTATACCCTTTCAAAGTCCTCTTGATATTTACAATGATTAAATTAAAAAGGAGGAGGTTTGATTACTTGTCAAGCATATGGTAGAAGTAAGTTCCGTACCGGGACCAAGCGTTTCACTTATACATCTTCGGGCGAGTGTTGAGTGATCACTTGTGAGGTATGTGAATGTATATAAAGCTAAATGAAATTTTAAAAGATATGTTATGCTTAAAATTATTTTTCTTATAAAGTTCTAAATAAATCATGTCGAATAGGATTGTAAATCAAATAAAAACAAGAATAAAAAGAACTTGGATTCCCGACACTCTACGAACAAGACCCGAAAACTTACTCTACCCATTCCATTTGGGAGTGTAAGCAATATTAAAGAGTTTTGCTTAAGGACAAACAAAGATTCAAGTGTGGGGGTATTTGATATGCGCCAAATGCAACATATAAATTATATCAAATAAGGTATAAAATCAATCCTTTTTAGTACTAATGTTGGAAAAAGTGTGTTTCTTTGTATATTTTTTATTTTCAGGATTAAAAGAGTTTAAATGTATAAAAGGAACAAATTAACAGAAAAAACCAGCATAAATACAAAAGAAGGGAATTTGGTACATCATACCGACCCTCCAAGCTTCACCCCAAGACCAAAAACAATAAATCAGAAGACAAGCACGGGGTTGTGCCACCAAGGCACGGGGTCGTGCCCCATTCCAGATTCCAAAAGAAGAAGACAAACACAAGCCGACAAGGGACACGGGGCCGTGTCTCCGAGACACGGGCCGTGGTCAACTCTCAGATTTCCAAATCTGGGTTCGTACAGTAAGTACACGGGGCTGTGTAAGCAGTTGGACTGACAAGTGCATTAAATGAAGATAGAGAAGGAAAAGGACACGAGGTCGTGCCTACCAGGCACGGGGCTGTGTAAACATACTGTTTTCAGCTATAAATATAGGTGCTTAGTTTCGTTGCAACTCATCTCTTGGCAAACCATTTCTCTCACTTCCACCACCACAACACTATCATCTTCCACCACAATCATTAGAGTTGGAGTGGGTAGTAGTCTCGGGATCCAAGATTGATAGTAAGAGCTTTCGTCAAACTATGGCCATGTTTGGCTAATCTCTTACATCACTTGGTGAACACAAAATCTTTTATGTATTACTTTTGATTTCCAACCTTTGGTCACCTTTTAATTGGGTATGTATTAATGACTTGGATAGCTAGTTTTTATATTGAAAGTGAATTTTATTCTATCATCTCTTCATGTTTCGTTGATTCCCTCATCCGTGTCTTTACGATCTATATAAAGCGCGTTAACCGCCTGTAAGGGGGTAGAAGGGTGGTTTGGGTAAAGTTCTTGCCTCGTTCAGTGTATAGATCCTCGAGGACTTGATTCAAGCTTATTAGGAATTCCTTTGAGACAGATAGCATCAAATCGAGGGAAGTAAGAACGGCGTGAATCCCTTATAAATAAACTACTATTAAAACTTTAAACCGGCCTTGCGGGACTGTATCCCTACTGACTCAGACCAATATGGCTAAGGGTAGCGTTGCCTCCAAAAGAGGGACATGCCACATTTTGCATTAATCACTTACTTAATTGTCTTTCAATATTCCGGCCTTGCGGGAATGTATCCCTGCTGACTCAGACCAATATGGCTAAGGGTAGCGTTACCTTCAAAAGAGGGTCATGCCACTATAAGTAAGATAATCTCTTAAAAAACCCAAAGTGTGAAAATCATCAAATGATGCATAAAAGATGAGTCAGAACCAAGTGATTCTTTCTTGTTTATTTGTTTCTTTCATTATTTTAGTTTCTTTCTTTATTTTTACTTGTTTAAAAAACTTTCCTCAAAATTTGGGTCGATTAGACGTTGACAATAAACCATTATTAAAAGCTCTTGTGACCTTGGACGACCTCGGTATCTTACCATCACTATACTACGCCAAAGATGGGTGCACTTGCTCTAACGTGTTGTAGAGAGTGATAGTGTTATATCGTGTTTTATAAATTTAAAGCTTGATGAAAGAGTAAAAAAGTACTTAAAATTATAGTGAAAATTTGTACGCACTCCGACACACGTCACAAACAAGGTACCAAAGTTACTTATGCTGGAAGACTACCCACACTGGGTGAAACGGTTTGAAAATTATGTACAAGCAACGTGTTTGGAAGCCTGGATGGCAATAGAAGATGAATATAACATGTTGACAAATGAAGCTGGAGAGAAAATTAAAATATCTCAGATCCCAAAACAAGAAAAAGAACTATATGTCAGAGAGAAGAAAATGTACATCATGCTGCAACAAGCAATCAAAAGTGATATCTTACATCTTCTACAACATAAAGAGACTGCACAGTCACTGTGGATTGCATTGTTAAAGAAATATAGAGGAAATGATGATATGCGAAAGAGTAAAGCCGATCTAATCAAGAAAAGAGTTTGATATTTTAAACATTTCATCAACTGAGTAAAAGATACTATCACTTAATCCCTGAAGTTCAAAGAAAAAATATTGAGATATCAGATATCGATCTAGTTGAAAAGCTTGTAAACTCAACTGATTCAGATTATGGCAGCTGCAAACTCAACGCTAAATCTAGGGCTGTTGGTTGTCAGTTCTTTGGAAGCCGATTAGTCACGTGGCAGTGTAAGAAACAAACAATTGTATCATTCTCGACATGTGAAGCAAAGTACGTTGTAGCATCCAGCTGTTGTTCGCAAGTGCTCTTGATCCAACTGCAGATGAGAGAATATGGTTTGCAGTTTCTAATTCCCGTAGATAATGAAGCAGCCATTTCAATAATTAAAAATTCGGTAAACCACTCTAAAACAAAACACATAGAAATACACTATCACTTCATCCGTGATTGCTACACGAAGTAGTTGATAAGCGTTGTCAAAATTCACACTGAAGAGCAAAAAGCTGATCTTTTTACCAAGGCATATGATAAAGCAAGGTTTAATTACCTACTTAAAATCAATGGTATAAAAGAACTTATATTGGGGGGGTGATGAGAGTGAAACCGAGATTTTTCTGATATTACCAAAGCATGTCCTCGCAACGCGCGGGGTAAAATACGAGCCGATAACGATCAAATCCTAACATTCGAGGTAAAATACGAGCCCATAACGATCGAATCCCATGCCTCAACGCGTGAGGTAAAATATAAGCCCACAACGATCGAATCCCAGATCCTATAACGATTGAAGCCCGTGCTGCAACGTGTGAGGTACAATACAAGCCCATAGAATCGAATCTTACGTGAATCCCGGATCCCATAACTATTGAATCCCGTGCTGCAATGCTTGAGGTAAAATACAAGCCCATAAGGATCGAATCCCGCGCCGCAACGCGTAAATTAAAATACGAGCCAATAACAATCGATTCTCGCGCAGCCCTTAAGGATCAAATCCCGCGTGAATCTCGGTCAACGATTGAATCACGTGCTGCAACACTTGAGGTAAAATACAAGCCCATGAGAATCGAATCCTGCGCCGCAACGCGTGAGTTAAAATACAAGCCCATAACGATCGAATCCCGTGCGGCAACTGCACGAGGTCAAGTACTAGTTCATATGAATTACCACACATTTTTGTATGTCAATAATTTGATAATTTATTAGTCGAGGCCAATGTTTTAAAAACCGGTTTTTAAATCATGTCGGATTATGCTCAAAAATGGTTCAACCGGTTGAACCAGATTGTACCTGGCAGTTCAACCGGGTTGACCAGTTAACTTTATATTTCCATAAATTACACACATACATCCAAATTTATATACACTAACTACTACCATACACATACCTGATACACCATGTATACAAGTTGACTCACTAAGACTATATAGTATATACACACACATCGTACTACTGTCAACAACTGCAAAAATTCATTGAACAAACTAGAGTGATAAGCTATGATCGAACGATGAAGATGGAAGTCTGAAACGAACGATGGAGTAATGAAGCAAGTTTTAACTTTTGATTAATGAAGATGGAATATCGAAAGTCGCTACTCGCTATGCTAAAACTGATAAAGAATAAAAATCCAAACCCAAAAACGAACATTGGCCGGTACCAGTATAGCGGTTCAACCGGTATACCAGATTTTACCGGCAGTACAAAGTCAATGCCATCTGCTCAATTTACCGGGGCGTTCTGTACCGCATTTACATCCGTCACTGATATTACCTACCAGCCGGTATTTACAGGTTTTTCAAAACATTGGTCGAGAGTTCTATAGTTTAAAATAGTTAACTGTTTATGTGATGCTTTTCTATAATGAAACATCAACAATTATCAAAGAGAGAACCAAAGACCGCTACACGTGACTCAAGTGAGACGTAGGCAAAATGCGAGCTGAGTTTCTGATTGTACATATCAAGCTGCCTCAACTTGTTTATTACTAGCTCAAGCCCATTTTGATACCAACTCAGCTCAGAAGGCTAGTTGAGCATATGACCCTAACCCCAAACACATGATTGTAAGATCTTGATCCGATTTTATTGTTCCGACTTGATTAGTAAACTAAAAACAGAAAACAAAGACCCTAATCTTATTAAAATCAAAGAAACATAATGTAGACCGTGACCGCTAAAGCAGCCCACAGCAATTTGATATAAAGAAGTGGAAAATGTTTTGCTAACCAATGAAGTCAAATGAACAGAAAGCTCTTATTGATGCTTCCAGTTTTGCAGCTTCTGGACCATAATTTCAAGAATTTATCAAACATAATAATATATATAGGTTTCCCATTGGTTATGGGATGTTAGATCGGTCCAATGACACGATTAACCAGTTGCCGCGGTGCCCACGCACCACCGGGTCTAGTCAACCATCAAGGAATCAGATGATGATTCCCACCTACATGATTGGCAAAAAACCATATTTCCACCAATCAATCTTGCTTGTTAACACTCCACGAGTGTGACACCTGTTATACAGACGAGTTAAAGCGCGTTTTTTGCACTTTTCACATTTGTTGTTCGGGATTCAAAGATTTGTTTTCAACATTGACTCCGTTTGACCCGACTTCTGATGACCTGAAACCCAATCAAACAAAAGTTACCAAAAGTATAAACACAAAGCAATAATAAATTAATAATCAGTGACGGATTCAATATTTAACATTACCTCTTTGACAAATACGATGACAACATCCTAGGCCAGAAGTGAAAAATGTCACTCGAGTACCAAGAGAGGTCATCGTGCAGTTAGTGGGTCCCTCGGAAAGTGATTCTGCTATTTCCCAATTAAATCCTTTTTACTCAGAACCACTGCCTTGACTAAACTGAGAAGGATGGGGACTCCTCATCTGTCTCAGAAACGGTGGGGCAACACCTGAAAGAACGAAAATGAATATTTGCAACACTGAAAATTAAGTACATAACATAACTAATTACTTTTCATTAGAGTAAAATGCCATTTTCATCCCTGAGGTTTGGCCAGTTTGCGACTTTCGTCCAAAGGTTTGTTTTTCCGCATCTGGATCAAAAAGGTTTGAAATCTTGCCATTTTCATCGGGCTCGTTAACTCCATCCATTTTTCTCCGTTAATTCAGGGGTATTTCCGTCTTTTTTGCTAACTTAAAGGGCAATTCGGTCTTTTCACTTTATGTAAAAAGACCGAACACCCATGAAAAAGACCGAATTGCCTTTTAAGTTAACAAAAAGACAGAAATACCCCTTACTTAACGGAGAAAAATCGATGGAGTTAACGAGCCGGATGAAAATGGCAAGATTTCAAACCTTTTGGATCCAAATGTGAAAAAACAAACCTTGGACAAAAGTCGCAAAACTGGCCAAACCTCAGGGACTAAAATGGCATTTTACTCGTAAACTTACTATTTTGCTATTCAACAATTTCCAATAACAGTAAACTTATTTATTAAAGGAACTAATAGAATGATAAGAACAAAGACGTGCCTGTAAGATATGGTGCTGGAGACATTGGAACGATTTCTGCAGTTGCCCCGCTGACAGTTGGTCTAGCATACGGCAGAAGATGAGGACCAGGCGCTACAATCCCCTGAACCGCTCTATGCCCTGGGCTTCCAAGGGGCGGTGGGCCCATTTGACCAAACGGAAAAACATTTGCGTTAACTGGGCCCGGTATGCCAAACATCTGAGGGTTATGTTGCAGCTGGCCCATGTAAGGATTATACGGAACCTGATGAAAGAAATTCAAGATTTGTTAACTATGTGGATGTTGTAAAGTACGAGCGGCAAGAGTTCAAGCTTGTTCACCTGATGGAAGACATATTCGGGCCCATATGGTGGATACCTATCAAAACGCAACTTTTAGTTATTACAAAAAGACATAATGAATTCAAGCACTGGGTTAACATTTTTAAATTGCATTCCGGTATATATTTCATGGGATTTGGTATAATTTATAGGTGGAAAAATGGACTAAAAAAAAGGGTAGTTGCACGGTACCCCTGACCGCGGAAGGGATCTCCCTTCCCAGTTCACCACCCGACAAGGATCCCTGGCGGCAAATACCCATAGCCATCAAAGAGGGGTAAGAAACATGTTTCAAACCCGAGACCTCGAGTGTCCTCGGTCCGGCTTTAAAGCGGGTGTCGGTGGCCACCAAAGTGGCACTAATGGGAATTGAACTTGGGTCTCCATTGGAGGACCCAAGTCACTCCACCACTAGGCCACTTGTGGTGGTTGGAAAAATGGACTAGGTAGAATGGGATTTGGTATGACAGTTGGATAACCATTGATAAGATATATGGAATAATAACTAACCCATATAAGGAATATGGGAATTGCTGATAGTTGTATGGAACCGGTGGGCGGTAACTTGAGCTTCCAACAAATGGTCCCCCATGGGGACTCCCAAAGTAGGGTGCCGCCGGTCTCAAGCGCCCTACAAGTAAAAACTGATGATGTCACCGATGTGCAGATAGATTTAACCGGATCAAGGGTTTAAAAACGTACCGAAAGGCAAAGGTGGTTGGGGCCGACCAAGTGATGCCAAATTACAATTTGCCCTTCTACCATCTATAACTGGATTAGGATCAGCACAAGCCCTCTTTGCAGCTTCAGCGTCGCGAAATGTTACCTGATCCAACAAGAATTACTAATGACCAATGACTCAAGGAGACATAACCAGAGGATGTATATAACGTAATCCACAAAATCATTTTATTTTGATGAAATAGACGACTTCATTCACATCTATTCACATAAAGGCCCACAGACTACAGTTTGCTTGGGACATGTAGAGAGGGCAATCTACATAAAACGGGTGCTGACAAAAGCTTATTTTAGATAAATATATGGAGCGATCTAATACATAGCCATTTAAGTATAAGTATAAGTATAAGTATAACTACAAGAATTGCATGATGCATTTGTACATAATTGCTTAGCATATATAATTGGATTTAGAAAGAGTGAGCTTGGTTTTAAAAAGCACGCCTGAGGCGCCCTTTTTTTTGCTCTGAGGCGACATCCTATGTGAAGCGTTGTGAGGCGGCGCTTTTAACCTGAAGCACTAAGTGTGTGAGGAGCCGATCCAAGCCCAATCAGGTCAGATTTGGGTTTTATTTGGGCCCAGTAGTCTAAATCAGCTCCAACAGGATTAAATTTGGGCCCAGCAGCTTTTAATGATATAACCATTAATCCGTTAGGCTCTTTACACTAAAAAAAGAATGTTGGGACATTCTTCAATTTAATCAGACACTTCCTCACTCTTCTCCATTATGATTATTGATTAAAGACTATTTTTTATGTTTATAAGTGTTTTAGGTATGATTATTGATTAAAGAACTTTTTTTGTTTATAAGTGTTATAAGTGTGTTTCGACTTCAATTTATGTTTTGATTATGTTTTTTAGGTGTTTAAGCGTGTTTTATAATCATGTTTTTGTGTTTATTATTAGTTAGCAAGTAGAATAAGTCATATTGATGTGTACAAATATTTTTTTTAATTTTTTTTATGTTGAGCGCCTCGCATACGTGAAGCTCTTGCCTCTCGCCTCACTTAAGGCGTTTGGAACCAAAACGCTTCGGAACGCCTCACGCTTTTGTAAACCAAGGAGTGACGTAAGCGCTTACATAACCGCCTCAAGTATCATAGATAAAGCAAACGAATATAAGTGCATTATGCATCTTGGTTTTAAAAGTCATGAGGCGCTCCGGCCTCCGAGGTGCACGCATCACATATGCGAGGCATTGCTCTATGTACAACCAAATAAACTTTATTTACTAGTTACTACAAGAACTATGTTGTCAACGCTCACCCAGGCACACACCTAGGTGCACTGTTCAGGCAAAGCGCCGCCTTCTCGCCTAGCTTCAAAAGCCCCACTTTCAGGCCCTCATGCGCATTATTCAGGCCAAGTTCCAGCCAAAAATCGTCTTAACGGGTTTGAACAAGTCTTAAATAATTATACCGGCCCAAAAAAACCTGAAACAGCCTAAATTAGCCCTAGACAAGCCTAAAGCATGTCTAAACTCTAAAAAAAACTGTATTTTTATACTATGTGCCTCCTTATAAAAAAATTTATTTTCAAGGGCCTTGAGCTGAGGCACAGGGCTCACCCTTTGCGCCTTTTTATCAAGTACACCTTTCATAACTTCTTCATCCTTTGATTATTTTACCTTTCACCTTTAAACTTTACCAACTTTGACCTAGAATACATGAGGCGCTTCCCAGCTCGCCCGCTGCGTCTTTTAAAACCAAGTTATGCCGGTTCTCAATTTAAAATTTGTTATGTATTGAACATATTACATATCTATCTATCTCCACACACACACACACACACACACACACACACATATATATATATATATATATACATATTAACTTTGGATCCTAAAGCTCCTAATTTCTAAACCGAGGACATATTACAAGAAACAAATTAATAAAATGCAACAAACAATTAAACAAACATCACATTCACAGCAATTATATATCAAAAACACCTATTTACAAAACCAACACATAAACATAAACACTTACAAATCCATATCCTTTTGATCTCCCAGTCTGCTTATCAGTAATAACAACCGCCTCCAAAATCTCCCCAAACTGTTCAAAATAGCGATGCAGCGTCTCGCTATGAGTCTCCCATGCAAGTCCTCCAACGAACACCTTCGTATACGTAGTGTCTCCAAACGGATTATTCAGGAACTGCAAACTTGATCCGCTTCCTCTGATCGGCTGATACGCATCCATCTACGTTACAATTACTTACAATTGTGTGTGTATGTACAGGTTGGATCGATTAGGAGGTGATTTTGGTGGTTTGATGGAGCATAGTGGTTCGATTTGGAAGAAACCCTTGTAGAACCCTAGAAATGTTATGGAAGATGGTGGGGGAGAGAGAGAGGAATTGGGGTTCGATAATTACAAGCGGAGGAATCTTCGAGGAATTAATGGAGGATGATGTCATTTCGTGTAGAGGTTTTCGTTTAGTCCCTACATTTTTAGTTGTTAGTCAGTTTTCGACCCTGGACTATTGACATCACAAAGTACGACCGTAAATGAACCGAACGTTTAGGGAACAGTTAGTGAATCGTTCGGTGGAAAGTTTACTTATGTTTGTCGTTTAATAAATGAACAAACACGAATAAGAAATTTTATTCGCTAAGTTAAACAATACAACATGAACAAAGGTTGTGTTCGGATAGTTATGCTAAGTGATTATATGCTTTTGGTAGATTCTCTTAATCTTTGTGATGAAAAAGTGAAGATTTTATTTAAAAATGAATATATGCTTGTGTGTGTACATTTATGGACATGAACATTTGTTTAAGTTTATTTTTGTTTGTTAAGTGTTCGTGAACAATTCTTGAACATGTTCATTTCATTAATGAACGGACGCGAACTAGAAATCCCATTCGGTAAGCGTTCGTGAATAGTTCATGAACAGACTCGTTCCTTAATGAACGGACACGAACAAGACCTTGTTCGTATTCGTTCGGTTCGTTTACAGCCATACCAGAAAGTTATAATAAACGAACCAATACGCTCGATAGATTGTGACAATGTCTTGGTCAAAGGTGTTTGTCTGATTGATTGTTAAGATTTTAAGATTTGGATAACGTGATTAATGCATCTTTTTTCAGTGTATCTTTTTCGGTTAGCTTTAGGGTGCAAATAAACTGAACGTTTAGTGAAAAGTTCGTTAATTGTTCGGGAGAAGTTCGATTTTGTTCGTTCGTTTAATAAATGATCAAAGACGAGCAAGATATTTTGTTCGCTTCGCTAAACGAACAAAGATGAGCAGAGGCCGCACTCATCCATTTATGTCCGTGAATGTTCGTTAACGTGTTCGTTTATGTGTTGATCATTTGTATTGGTTTATGTCTATTTGTGTTCAATGATTCATTAGGGTTTTTTACTTTTATATTTTATTTAAATACTTCAAAACTTCCACTTATAAAATACTTTATAAATATAGTTTATTGTATAGTACATACATTTTAACAATTTAGAACTCACAACCTTCGTAAATCGCAACCTTCAAAATTTTGTTCTAAGTTTTTTATATGTTCGTTTGTGACCTTTCAGTAAATAAATGCTTGAAGAAACACCAAGTTAATCCGGAGATTAGCTTGTGGTTAGTGTCTCATCCAAATAAGGTAATTCTTCTCCTGAGCACGATAATAGCTGCTAACGGTCCTGTAAAACAATCAACACATCTTGAAGCTCGTCACAAGGAGAAGAATAGGGGGTTCTCATTGTAACCACCACCCGGCGTGAGAATAAAAACTTGTTTTGAGGATAAGAGTATGTGTATTAAGTGAGATAGCCACTAAGCGATCCTTAAACCTAGAGGTGAAGTTCTCTATTTATAGCCGAGATGAATTGTGAAGGAGATGGGTTGATGGGCATTGGGCTCGAGATCGACAACAAGGAATATCTGTTTTGCCTCCCTTATCACGACTGTTAGTGATTCCAGGCGAGGGCGTAGCGGGTGCACGCTGAATGGATCCATGTGTGCTGACGGTTGTCCTTATTGTCTAGTCTGTCATCAGCAGTTAGGTGGAGATCATGGAGCAGTGGTAAGCGCACGCTGATTGGTGCCACGTATGTGTCCTTGTGTACTTCTTGTCTCCTGCACGATTGCTCATCATGCAGCACGATAGACTACAGCCTGTCGAGCGCCTATTGGTCCACTGCTCTTCCCCTCGTACTTTCTATACTGTCCGATGTTGCCTCGCACGCGACCCAGGGTAAACCCATGTAGTTGGCGTAAGGTCGAGGAAGCTAGGACTTTTGTCAAAGGAACTAAGTGTCAGAATTGATTCCGTTTTGGACCTGACCTTGCGCACGACTTCGGGTATACCTTTCTAGTCGACGCAGGGTCAGGGAAGTCAACACTTCTGTAGACATAGCTGTCAGATTTGGTTTACTTTGGGTATGGCCTCACGCGCGACCTGAGTTAACTCGTATGGTCGGCGCAAGATTTGGGACCATACCCCTTCAATGTTTGTTTTTGTTCATAGACGTTCGTTTGTGTCCGTTTGTGTTCATGAACATTTGTTTGTGTTCATTTGTCTTCATTACCCTAAAACTAATGAGCGAACAAGAACACAAGCACTTTCTTTTTCTCTTTCTTAATGAGCGGACACAAAAATATAATCTCGTTCAGTAAGAGTTCATGAACACTTGTATTTTCTTAATAAACGAACACGAACAATGGCTTATTCGTGTTTGTTCAGTTCATCTACAAACTTAGTTAGCTTTTTGTTGGCCTTCGTGATTAATGCACTTGTTTTTGTTAGCCGTTTAAAAATATTAATGATCTGATTAAAGTGTAATTACTATTTAGTATTGTTATGACTTATGTGTAAATATATTCGTAACAATTGTTTTTAGCTTTAATTTAATTGGGAATTAGTTGGTGAAAAGTATTTTTGTCAAACACAATGAAACTAATTATTATGTTCCTTATGTATAGGATTCATAACAACCAATAAAGTTATTTAATTAGGTTTAGGTTCAACTCTTTAGCATAATCCTATTCAGTTTAAAGGAATTATCAAATAAAAAGTTGATTTTTTATTTAGCATCATGCTATACGGATTAAACAATATAATTAAATGGTTTGAATTTTATACGAAAGTTACATAATTCAACTGGTTAACTTGTTTAAAACTAGAATAAAAGGATATAGCTCAACCTGCCAAATCATTTCGTTCACAGCTTGATTATAGACCCACCAACCCTTTTAGATATATGGGTTAAACGAGTGTTGTTTGAATTACATAATTATAAGTCTGTGAGGGTTAGAATTGATAACTTTGATATAAATAAATATATGGGTAGAATTTGTATTGATTAACTTTAATCCACCAAGTCAATATAATTGTTACTTCTAATCGCAACCCACTTATTAGGATGACGTTTACCATAAAGGAATCAACACGAAAGTCAAACCCAAACCACGACAATGTGACTTCATGGGGATCAAGGACGAAATTAAGACAAGACCCTTCATATCAAGCTATGTCATTTTCTTATGGAAGAGAATACGATAAAGAAGTGATATCGACAACACTCTGAGGAAAATAAATTATCGAACATATAACCACCTTACCTTTTGGTATGTAGGTTATGTCAAAATTTTTGTTAGCATGTCCTCAATAGCCAAGTGATTCACGGAGCTACCATCCAAAGATACTTGTTACACTATAAATAGATCGTCATGATACGCCCACTTAACTCTATAGAGGGGTTCGAAAATGTGTCTAAATGAATAAAAACTGGAATTAGTTTCTTTGAAAATTCTTGCGGTGTTTGATTTTTAAATTTATTAAATAATTTGAAACATTTAAACAAGGAAAAGACTAGAGTACACTTATGTCATTCCGTATCTCTTCCATATTGCTCATCCTTCCGGCCTAATCGTCCTCTTCGTAGACAAAAGATGATGAAGTGTAGTTCTTCCTAATTAAATCTCCCACCATATAATCCATTCTAACGTTAGTCCCCCACCTTTCTTATCGCTCTTCCCTGGCCCCAATTAAACACGACGACAAAGTGGAGAAAACGCAATCGATTTCTTCATTTACCCGTTTGTTTCTTCAAAAGATTTTCATCAAGTTTGGTTTGATACGTAACGAATTCTCTTATTATTATTGTTGTTGTTGTTGTTGTTCTTCTTCTTCTTATTATTATTTGTCACACCCCCAAAAACCACTTGCGGAACACCACCGCTTGGAGGCGTGACCGACCAGGATCCAGCCACCAATTATACTGAGCATTGATTAATAGTAGAAATATTTGCTATCCAAAGTAGTTAGTAACATCATAGTTTAAGTTCGATAATTAGTTTAACAAAACAGCGGAAGCATAAACCAAAGTAGTTTTAAAGATAGTTCTTAGTTCAAGATAAGTAAACCCAACACACGGGTTTTGACGAACACTACACATCCCCAAGCAGCAGCTCCTGAGTCACTGGTTACCTGCAAAGCATGCAGTAAGGGGTCAACAATAATGCTGAGTGAGTTCACTAGTTGTCCAGTTTTAGTTTACCAAAAACTTAAGTTGTTTAGATAAAGCATTTATAATCACGTTGTGGGGAGCTACCCCATCTGTAAGCTCACTAAACTGTAGATACCGAAACTGTTGACGGAAAGTTGTTGTGCCCCGAGTCAATGTCTATCGTCATTGACCATGTTGCAAGGTCTACTAGTTCACGCCCGATCTCCCCCGGTCACGGTGTGAGGTTGTCAAACCTAATAGCGCTATCAACTAATAACCCGTTCGCCCCCGGCGATTAATCGGTACTGTAAGCAGGGACTTAAAGTGATAGAGTTTCGTTTAGCATGGCTAGTTGTGATTCATAAATAATATCCAAACGTATCTCCCCCGGAGATAGTAATTACCCATTCTGTTTTCCCCCGGAAGTAATGGTTCAAAAGTGTTTTCCCAAAGTTGGTAGTTGGTCCGTGTCCCTCCACGGGACGCATGCTTTTAGTGTGTGAACTCACCTTGGGTTGCTCGGCAGATTAGGTTACTTTGTCAAACACGCTGGTCACCACGTCCTAGCATGGTCACCAGTAGGTCAGGTTTGGTATACAGGCATTCACGTATAATCTACACATAACTAACACGTTGCAGGCATACAAACAGTCATAGGGTTATTGGGCCGGCCCTAATATTTACACAATCAAACAGCAACACATAGTCCAGTCAACAGGTAGCCCATATTACACACATTATGGCCCAATAACCAAAGTGGACAGCCCAGTCGCAACCAGGTGGTCTCGAGTCGCAACCAGGAGGTCTCGGCTTGTCATGCTGTGGTTGCGAGTCGCAACCGTGTGGTCTCGAGTTGTCACGCTGTGGTTGCGAGTCGCAACCGTGTGGTCTCGAGTTGTCACGCTGTGGTTGCGAGTCGCAACCGTGTGGTCTCGAGTCGCAATGCTGTCCTTTTCTTGTTCACGTGTTGATTCAGATATATCAGGCTGAATTGTACTATGTAATCAGGCCCAAATCAGGAAACAACCAATAAGGTTTCAACTAACAATTTTCCTAATCTGACCATTAGTAAAAAATGGATCAAACATTGCCCTTTTTAAACCTTCAAGTCATCTTCAACAAGTTCATCACAAGTTCATCAATTTTTAGGGTTTTCATCTTAACATAATCATACACTTATATGAACCAAAATCACATATTTTAACAAGATCATCATGCAAGAACAAGAAAACATACATTTTGTAACCTTGAACATAGTTCGGTTGGCTATAATCATTCTTAAACCACCATTCTTTAGCCATTTTAAACATGTTATCAAGCTTTCATACATAAGGGTTTACACATATTGTCAAACTTCACAAATCATCCTAAAAATCATGCATAACACTTCTAACTACACACTTTCTAGTTCATTCAATACACAAAAATCCTATACACAAAATAGAACACTAACCGGTTATGAAGAAGGAGCCGAAACAAAGGAAAGGAACCGAGAAAATGAAGTGTCCGAGTGATGATGATCTTGACCGATATTTCTTGACAGAGATCCGAGCTTGAACCGAAAGTTGGAAGAGAATGGGATGTTGTTTGGGGTTTCTAGTGAGAGAGAGGAGTGTTTGTGTGTTTGTGTAAAATGAAGGAAAGTGGGGAAAGTTTGGGATTTATATACAAGGGATCTCGAGTTGGGCTAGGGGGTTTCGGCCCAAACCGGTTACGGCTCAAGAGGCCCACTCGAGACCGGGTGGTCTCGAGTCGTGGTCTCGACTCACATACACATATATATATAACACATACATACCACACATATCATGTAAAAAGTCACGTTTCCATTTAATAACATTTATATATACACAAAGATATTACAAGATGTTCGTTCGGAAAAACCTAGAGTGTCACATTATCCCCGAGTTTTAAGAACTTTCGTCCCGAAAGTTAAGGCAGCCACTGTCAAGCTAGAGTGTTTCAACGGGGTGTCACATCATCCCCCCGTTAGTTTGGAATTTCGTCCCGAAATTCGGTTGTAGCTTCAGTGCTGGGGGTTTCGTTTGGGAACAACTGGGGATACTTGCACTTCATCTGGTCTTCCCGCTCCCAGGTAAACTCTGGGCCACGTGGTGAGTTCCAACGAACTCGCACGAGAGGTATTTGGCTACGTTTTGAGGGTTTTGATTTCTCGATCCGTGATCTCAATCGGTTCCTCAGTAAAGTGTAGCTGTTCATCAATAGTGAGTTCCTTGAAGGGAATTATGAGTGTTTCATCTGACAGACACTTCTTCAGATTAGACACGTGAAAAACATTGTGCACTGCACTCAGCTCTGCAGGCAGGTTCAATCTATAAGCAACCTTACCGATTTTCTCGGTAATTTCGAATGGTCCAACATATCGCGGATTCAGCTTGCCTCG
Source organism: Helianthus annuus (assembly GCF_002127325.2). Lineage (NCBI taxonomy): Eukaryota > Viridiplantae > Streptophyta > Magnoliopsida > Asterales > Asteraceae > Helianthus > Helianthus annuus. The sequence goes on along the minus strand of NC_035448.2, from coordinate 203,636,499 downwards.
TTTACCGAAACGAACCACACCCTTCCAGGGTGAGACTTTAAGTAGAACCCGGTCCCCGACATGGAATTCTAGCGGTTTCCTACGCTTATCAGCGTAGCTTTTCTGACGGTCACGAGCTGCCGCCATGCGTTGTCTGATCTGGGTAATCTTTTCCGTCGTATCTACCACCAGTTCTGGGCCTGTGATTTGACTGTCCCCGACTTCCACCCAGCAAAGAGGGGATCGGCATTTACGACCGTACAATGCCTCAAAAGGTGCCGCCTGAATGCTAGTGTGGTAGCTGTTATTGTAGGAGAATTCCACCAGCGGTAGATGCTTCTCCCAGTTCTTGCCAAAATCGATCACACATGCTCTAAGCATGTCTTCCAGGGTTTGGATGGTGCGTTCAGACTGACCATCCGTTTGTGGGTGATAAGCGGTGCTCATGTCCAAACGTGAGCCAAAGGATTTGTGCATAGCTTGCCACAACTCGGAAGTAAAACGAGCGTCTCGGTCGGAAATAATAGAAGTTGGCACCCCGTGTCTCGAGACTACTTCCTTTAAATAGATTTCTGCCAAGGTAGAAAACTTGTCTGTTTCCTTAATGGCCAGAAAGTGTGCTGACTTAGTCAATCGATCTACTATCACCCAAATAGTGTCATTCCCGCGTTGGGATCTAGGTAGCCCCGTAACAAAATCCATGGAAATTTGTTCCCATTTCCACTTCGGGATTTCGGGTTGCTGGAGTAGGCCTGCTGGTTTCTGATACTCAGTCTTGACTCTTGCACAGGTCAAACATTTGCTAACGTAAGCTGCTATGTGGGCTTTCATGCCAGGCCACCAGTAAGTGGTCCTTAAGTCGTGGTACATCTTATCTGAACCAGGATGTACTGAATAACGGGACTTATGGGCTTCGTCCATCACAAGCTCTCGTAGATCTCCGTAAAGTGGGACCCAAATGCGCCCTGCCACATAGTAAGCGCCGTCTTCTTTTTGCTCTAGTCGTTGTCTCGATCCTCGCAGGGACTCAGCCCTGATGTTTTCCGGTTTCAGAGCTTCAGTCTGAGCATTTCGAATCTGGGTAGGGAGATTAGACTGGATAGTAAGTTGCAGCGCTCGCACACGCTTGGGCGTAGTGTCTTTTCGGCTGAGGGCGTCTGCCACGACATTGGCCTTGCCCGGATGGTACTTGATGGCGCATTCATAATCATTCAGGAGTTCGACCCATCGACGTTGTCGCATGTTTAATTCCTTTTGCTTGAAGATATGCTCGAGACTCCTGTGATCGGTGTAAATGGTGCACTTGGTACCGTACAGGTAATGTCTCCATATCTTAAGCGCAAAGATCACTGCTCCTAGTTCCAAGTCGTGCGTAGTGTAGTTCCTTTCGTGCGTCTTAAGTTGTCGAGAGGCGTAAGCAATAACTTTGTCGCGTTGCATTAACACGCAACCGAGCCCATGGATGGATGCATCGCAGTAAACCACAAAATCGTCAGTGCCTTCAGGCAACGAGAGAATAGGGGCACTACAGAGGTTATCCTTTAGTTTCTGAAATGCGGTTTCCTGAGCTTCACCCCATTTATAAACCATACCCTTCTGAGTAAGAGCCGTGAGAGGCTGAGCAATCTTTGAGAATCCCATGATGAATCTTCGATAGTATCCCGCCAGTCCCAAGAATTGGCGGACTTCGGTCGGAGTCTTAGGGGTAGGCCAATTCTTTATAGAGTCGATCTTAGCTGGGTCGACGTGAATTCCATCCTTGTTAACCACGTGCCCAAGGAAATGGACTTCTCGAAGCCAGAAGTCGCATTTCGAGAACTTGGCATACAGTTGCTCATTGCGAAGGAGTTCGAGGATAAGGCGTAGGTGCTGTTCATGCTCTTCTTGACTTTTCGAGTAGATCAGGATGTCGTCTATAAACACGATCACAAATTTGTCGAGGTAAGGTTTGCACACTCGGTTCATGAGATCCATGAACACCGCGGGCGCGTTGGTCATTCCAAAGGGCATGACAAGGAATTCATAATGACCATAACGAGTTCTGAACGCAGTCTTGGAGATGTCTTCATTACGGACCTTAGCTGATGATAGCCTGATCGCAGGTCAATCTTAGAATAGTAGCTCGATCCTTGCAACTGATCGAATAGGTCGTCGATTCGCGGGAGAGGGTAACGATTCTTGATGGTAACCTTGTTCAGCTCACGATAGTCAATGCACATTCGGAACGTGCCATCCTTCTTTTTAACAAAGAGTACCGGTGCTCCCCAGGGTGATGAACTAGGGCGGATAAACCCTTTATCCAATAGTTCCTGTAGTTGTGTAGAGAGTTCCTTCAATTCTGCGGGGGCTAGTCGATAAGGCGCACGAGCTATGGGCGCTGCTCCAGGAGCTAGCTCGATTTGGAATTCGACCTGACGGTGGGGAGGGAGTCCAGGTAGTTCTTCAGGAAATACCTCGGGGTAGTCACGCACTACTGGAAAATCTTCAATCCTCTTCTCCTTTTCCTGCGTGTTGGTGACAAGTGCTAAGATAGCGGTGTGCCCTTTTCGTAAACACTTCTGGGCCTTCAAGAATGAGATAACGTCTGAGATTTCTCCACCTTTGCCACCTTGTACAATAAGGGGTTTGCCAGAACGGCGGGGAATACAAACTGCTTTCTCTTGACAGAGGATCTCAGCGCGATGCTTGGATAACCAATCCATACCAATGACGACGTCGAAGCTTCCAAGAGTAACAGGGAAAAGATCGATACTAAATGTCTGACCAGACAATTCTAGTTTGCATCCTTTGATAACATGTGAGGCCTCGATGTTTCTACCATTAGCTAACTCGACGATATGATGTGAACTTAGTAACGAAAGCGGACGCTTAAGCTTCTTACTAACACGTAAGGACACATAACTAGCATCGGCTCCAGAATCAAATAATACAGAAACATAACGATCATCGAGTAGGAACTTACCCGCCACGACATTGGGGTCATTTCTTGCTTCTCCTGCTCCAATCACAAAAGCCCTTCCCCTAGCGCCATTCCCAGCATTGTTGTTCTGATCGTTGTTTCCAGCTCCCTGATTGTTGTTGCGGTTCTGGTTCAGTTCAGGGCAATTCTTCTTAAAGTGCCCCTCAGCTCCACACTGGAAACAACCCTTGGCGTTCCCGTGATGCTGCTGCTGGTTCTGCCCCACGGGACGTGGACTCCTACAGTCCTTGGCCTCATGCCCCATCTTGTTACATCGCTGACACTGACTTTTCCCACAAGGCCCACTGTGATGTCGATTGCACTTGTTGCACTTGGGATGGTTACCGCGATAGCCACCCTGTTGTTGAGTGCCCTTGTTGTTTTCAGTTTTCCTTTGCTGTGCTGGGGCCTGAGTGGGGTTAGCATCCTTGCTTTGATTTCCTTCCCACTTACGCTTGTTGTCACTAGAAGTTCCGACAGTAGCACTGATCCTTTTGGGCAACCTGCCCTCTTCTACGGCCTGGTCAGTGAGTTTGTGAGCAAGTCGAACGATCGGCTGAATGGTAGTGAGGTTGGCTGAAGTTACATGGCTTCGAATTTCTGGAGCCAAACCCTTGACGTACAATTCGATTCTTCGATACATAGGTCGAGACATGTTTGGGCAAAGAGCAGCATAGTCATTTGACAGCTTGGTGTAGGTTTCAATCTCTGACCCAACCATCTTAAGCGCATAGTACTCGTTCTCAAGTTTGTGGATGTCATCCCGGTGACAGTACTCCTCCTTAATCATGTCCTTGAAATCCTCCCACGCCGTAGCATTAGCAGTTTCCAATCCAAACATCTGAATTTGCGCCTTCCACCTAGAAAGCGCGTTTCCTTCAAGCGTAGCAGTAGCAAACTTCACCCAGTTCGCAGGGGGACACTCACAGACAGCAAAGACAGCTTCAACTTTCTCAATCCAATGCAGCAGTCCTATGGCACCCTCAGTGCCGTTGAAAGGGAGAGGCTTGCAATCCATGAAAGTTTTGAAAGCACACACGGGTGGTTGCGCAGGTGCATGCTGACCTGTTCGTGAGAAGCGAAGCGTATAGATTTAGGGATAAAAGGCGATGTGGCGGTAGGATCTAAACATCCTAGGGTAACGAGTTTACCTCCAGGGTGAGTTGCGAAAGCTGCAGCCACCGTGTTAAGCAGGTTAGTGAATTGAGCCTGAGTCATGTTAATGTTTCCTCTTCCACGTCCACTCATTGTCTTCATAATCAGAAAACATAGTATGAGTGTGGTGTCGTAATGTAGCGAGAATGAGATAGAAGAGAGAGGCGTATCTATCTAATTAGGCACACTAGTACGTATAGCAAAACAGGAAATATAAGGTAAGCAAACAAGTAAACACTAGTCCGAGCTATGAGGTCAATGTGTTGAGCCTTGCACTTGGAGTGTAGTGTCGTCGCGAGTCACAGGTTATAGTCTGGTTTTTCCCCAAAAAGATTTTCCCCTTTTTAAAACCAAGTTCACTATAACCAATGGCTCTGATACCAATCTGTCACACCCCCAAAAACCACTTGCGGAACACCACCGCTTGGAGGCGTGACCGACCAGGATCCAGCCACCAATTATACTGAGCATTGATTAATAGTAGAAATATTTGCTATCCAAAGTAGTTAGTAACATCATAGTTTAAGTTCGATAATTAGTTTAACAAAACAGCGGAAGCATAAACCAAAGTAGTTTTAAAGATAGTTCTTAGTTCAAGATAAGTAAACCCAACACACGGGTTTTGACGAACACTACACATCCCCAAGCAGCAGCTCCTGAGTCACTGGTTACCTGCAAAGCATGCAGTAAGGGGTCAACAATAATGCTGAGTGAGTTCACTAGTTGTCCAGTTTTAGTTTACCAAAAACTTAAGTTGTTTAGATAAAGCATTTATAATCACGTTGTGGGGAGCTACCCCATCTGTAAGCTCACTAAACTGTAGATACCGAAACTGTTGACGGAAAGTTGTTGTGCCCCGAGTCAATGTCTATCGTCATTGACCATGTTGCAAGGTCTACTAGTTCACGCCCGATCTCCCCCGGTCACGGTGTGAGGTTGTCAAACCTAATAGCGCTATCAACTAATAACCCGTTCGCCCCCGGCGATTAATCGGTACTGTAAGCAGGGACTTAAAGTGATAGAGTTTCGTTTAGCATGGCTAGTTGTGATTCATAAATAATATCCAAACGTATCTCCCCCGGAGATAGTAATTACCCATTATGTTTTCCCCCGGAAGTAATGGTTCAAAAGTGTTTTCCCAAAGTTGATAGTTGGTCCGTGTCCCTCCACGGGACGCATGCTTTTAGTGTGTGAACTCACCTTAGGTTGCTCGGCAGATTAGGTTACTTTGTCAAACACGCTGGTCACCACGTCCTAGCATGGTCACCAGTAGGTCAGGTTTGGTATACAGGCATTCACGTATAATCTACACATAACTAACACGTTGCAGGCATACAAACAGTCATAGGGTTATTGGGTCGGCCCTAATATTTACACAATCAAACAGCAACACATAGTCCAGTCAACAGGTAGCCCATATTACACACATTATGGCCCAATAACCAAAGTGGACAGCCCAGTCGCAACCAGGTGGTCTCGAGTCGCAACCAGGAGGTCTCGGCTTGTCATGCTGTGGTTGCGAGTCGCAACCGTGTGGTCTCGAGTTGTCACGCTGTGGTTGCGAGTCGCAACCGTGTGGTCTTGAGTTGTCACGCTGTGGTTGCGAGTCGCAACCGTGTGGTCTCGAGTCGCAATGCTGTCCTTTTCTTGTTCACGTGTTGATTCAGATATATCAGGCTGAATTGTACTATGTAATCAGGCCCAAATCAGGAAACAACCAATAAGGTTTCAACTAACAATTTTCCTAATCTGACCATTAGTAAAAAATGGATCAAACATTGCCCTTTTTAAACCTTCAAGTCATCTTCAACAAGTTCATCACAAGTTCATCAATTTTTAGGGTTTTCATCTTAACATAATCATACACTTATATGAACCAAAATCACATATTTTAACAAGATCATCATGCAAGAACAAGAAAACATACATTTTGTAACCTTGAACATAGTTCGGTTGGCTATAATCATTCTTAAACCACCATTCTTTAGCCATTTTAAACATGTTATCAAGCTTTCATACATAAGGGTTTACACATATTGTCAAACTTCACAAATCATCCTAAAAATCATGCATAACACTTCTAACTACACACTTTCTAGTTCATTCAATACACAAAAATCCTATACACAAAATAGAACACTAACCGGTTATGAAGAAGGAGCCGAAACAAAGGAAAGGAACCGAGAAAATGAAGTGTCCGAGTGATGATGATCTTGACCGATATTTCTTGACCGAGATCCGAGCTTGAACCGAAAGTTGGAAGAGAATGGGATGTTGTTTGGGGTTTCTAGTGAGAGAGAGGAGTGTTTGTGTGTTTGTGTAAAATGAAGGAAAGTGGGGAAAGTTTGGGATTTATATACAAGGGATCTCGAGTTGGGCTAGGGGGTTTCGGCCCAAACCGGTTACGGCTCAAGAGGCCCACTCGAGACCGGGTGGTCTCGAGTCGTGGTCTCGACTCACATACACATATATATATAACACATACATACCACACATATCATGTAAAAAGTCACGTTTCCATTTAATAATATTTATATATACACAAAGATATTACAAGATGTTCGTTCGGAAAAACCTAGAGTGTCACATTATTATTATTATTATTATTATTATTATTATTATTATTATTATTATTATTATTATTATTATTATTATTATTATTATTATTATTATGGCCGGCACTGGGGATGGGTGGGGAGGACCACTGTCCAGGACCCGATATTTCGAACGACACGTTATTTTATGAAAAAACCTGATATGTATATGTAAAATATTTTTTAATAGGTTATACCCGTACAAACACCAACATAGGCTCACTTACAAAACTATTCTTATGGTTTAGATTAGTTATTAGCCCATTGGTATTAAGTTTAAACTTTTAGTGAGCTCAGTACCCAATTTTGTTAAGGTCTAAGGGCAAGTTTTTTCGAGCTCGAAAAGGGTACACGAATTCTCAGAGCCGGCCTTAATTATTATTATTATTATTATTATTATTATTATTATTATTATTATTATTATTATTATTATTATTATTATTATTATTATTATTATTATTATTATTTTAATAGTTGGATTTCATGATTTGTTCTCCATCTTCCCATGTCAATTTTTGAGCCTCCCTGGCCACCTTCCCATTGTGAAGAATGCCCTCCTTGTAAACCTTCGAATTTGGTACCACTTACACTTTTATCTATTTTCTCTGATAAAAGTCAAACCACATCCAACCACTTACACTTTTACAATTAGTCAAGCAGGGCCGTCCCCGAGAATCCTTAAGAATTCTTGGGCCCTGTGCGAGTAAAAAAAACTGGCCCCTAAACATAAAACACACACGTATAAGTAGAGGCTGGTTAACGTATATTGTGTACGCGATGCATTATCAACATGCGAATTGGGTTTATAACATGCGATTTCCTTTTTTATTTTACAAATAAACTAATACACCTAACTTTAGTTTAAACGCCCTTCGGACAAACAAAAAGAACCAACACTTAAATTCTTTAACCAAAAACAACTATAATACATGTAAACGTATCAAATTTGTTTGACAACACAAATTGGTTTGGCAATAGGAACATTTTCATACAAATAAAATAAATAGAACTAGAAATTGAGTTCAATTAGGTTTATATTTTAAATGATTAAATGAGAAACAAAAGAAACTACAAGTTTAAACAAGAAAAGATGTAAAGTTTTTTTTTTTTATATAAATGATTTAAATGATTAAATGAGAAATAAAAGAAACTATGAGTTTAAACAAGAAAAGATGCATATATTTTTATGTAAAGGATTAAATTAAATGAGAAACAAACGACTTACAAATTCATGGACCTTTAAATTTATATAAGAAAAATAAAAAATAATGACTAAAACACTGACTTGAAATTCGGGAGTTGCGGCCTTCCCCTGTAAGCCCATAAACAAAATAAAATATGGAGGAGCCCAAATATAAGTAAAAAGGATAAAACAAAACTTCGGGGATTCGAACACTGAGACGCTGAAGCCATAGACAAGAGGCGCATCCATTAGACCAAAGACTGCATCTGTATATCTGATTTCTACAATATAGTTATATATAACATAAATATTTTTTAAATAATTTTGGGCCCTATGATACTATGGGCCTTGTGCGGTGGCACTTCCCGCACAGGCCCATAGCCGGCACTGTAGTCAAGTATAATAATTGTTATGATACAGCCTATCAAACACAAGAGTTATAGGCGCAATTTGCTCCTTTAACTGTGACACTTATTTTTCCACAATCATTATGTGTAACCCCGACCCATGAGTCCTCAAAGGTTCAAATACATATAGTCTTTTAAAAATAAAAGAGTAAACTGCCATTTTGGTTCCTGTGGTTTAGGCACTTTTGCCATTTTAGTCCAAATCTCAAACTTTTTACATCTGGGTCTCTGTTATTTGCATTTTGTTGCCATTTTAGTCCAAAATTCAAAAAACCTCTTTTTTGACTATTGTAACCTGCTTATTTTGTCTTTTTGTTCAGGGGTATTTTGGTCATTTTAATTTTATTATAACATATTAAAGCAATCAACATCTGCAGACCATCATCTTCTTCAAACAAACCCAAACCCTAACCGGATCTGCAGCCCACAACAACCACCTCCACCGTCACATTCAACCACGACAACCCTAACTGGATCTGGGCCCCACTAACTCCTCACCCTCTATCTCATTCCCCATTTCCCCTGCCCATTTCTTCTTCTTCATACAAACATCTATCTAGGTCAAAATCAAACAAAACACAACTCAATCAAAGCAACACAAATTCACAAACAAATCAAACCACCTGAAGTAATCTCTAAACAAATCAAACCAAAGTAACCTGAAGTAATCTCTAAACGATTTAGCGTTGCACAAGCAGTTATGTTTATGGATCTGAATGGTGGCGGCATTAGGTTTCAGAGTGGAGAAAGAAAGAAGAGATCGGAGTTGAGGGTGGAAAGGAGGTATTAGTGGTGGTGGTGGTTTATTGTGGTGTTCTAGTTGACGATCAGAGATGGTGATGGAAACACCTCCACTACCGCCGCCGCTACCGCACCCAACCAAACACCTCCACTACTGTAATCATCATCATCTTCGTAACCCAAACACCTCTAGCGCCGCCATCACTATCATCAATATCATTAACAACAACCACAACACCAGTCATCATCATCTTCGGCCAGGTGTGTGTATTTTAGAGAGGATGCAGGCGGGGTGGGGTGTGTGGGTGTATCGGCGCCGCCGGCTCCGGTGACCGGTGAGTAGAGAGAGAGAGAAGGGAGTGAGTCAGTGAGGGTGTCGGTTGGGTTTATTGTGAAGGCAGAAGGGGAAAAAGAAGAAAAGGGGTGGGGTGGGGTGGGGGTGGGTAGTGGGGGTGGTGTGTAAAATGACCAAAATGACCTTCAGAAAAGGACAAAAAGCCAGGTTTTTTTAAAATCTGAGTTGACTTTGCTTTTGGACTAAAATGGCAACAAAATGCAAACCACAGGGACCCATATGTAAAAAGTTTGAGATTTGGACTAAAATGGCAAAAGTGCCCAAACCACAGGGACCAAAATGGCAGTTTACTCAAAATAAAAAGTCGTAAAAAGGGTATCAAACAGACTCTTATTGAGCTTATTCTAGTTGTATTGAAACTGTATCGTCGAACTCTACAATCTTAGATTTTTAGGTTCTCGTGTTTAGATTTTTTTTAGATCATTATGTCTTTTTATTTGGCATTATGTCTTTTTTTGCGTCATTGTGTCTCTTATGCGATTCATTGTGTCTTTTTTCCTCGGTATTGTGTTATATTTCTAGGTATTAAGTTATTTTTTGTGATCCATTGTGTTTTTATACACTTTGGTATTATGTTATTTTTTGTGATCCATTATGCTTTTATACACTTTCTAGTTTTATGAGACTTTGTGGGATAATTTTACCCATTCATACCTATATAATTAGTAAAAATTTATATTTTATAAATGAATATATAATCTTTAAAAGTCAAATGGATAAAGAGATTAATCTTATCAAATATAATCCTCTGCTTTTAAGATAAAGAGATTAATCTTATCAAAATATAATCTTCTAGTTTTAATTTTAAACAAGGATTAAAGAAAAACTAAGTCAGTGGTTATAAATACTATGGGCATGTTTGGCTAAGCTTTTCAAAACAATTTATTGGCTTATTGACTTATCAAAAAGCCAATAAGTTGTTTTTGTGTTTGGCTAAGCCAAAAGTCATTTTAGAAATGGCTTTTTGCAAAGAAGAAAAATGAGGTTTCAAGAAGTCACAATATTGTGACTTCTTGGCCATCTTTTAACTTTTCAAACTACAAATTACCAATATACCCCTTCTTTACCCCCTTATATCTCAAAGAATGCCTATTTTAGTCATTTTACATCAATAAGTTAATCCAAACACTTTTTTTAAAAACTCTTTTTCAAAAAGTCTCTTTTCCAAAAATCTTTTTCCAAAAGTCCTTTTTAAGTATAATAAGCTTAGCGAAACATGCCCTATGTTTCACTTTTCAACAATTAACTAATTTGTTTAGATTTCGTATTGGAAGTTTTTGGTATAATCTAACCACTTTTTTTTTCAAAATTTTGAGTAATAACTACTTGTTTACATGTTAAAATATTTATATTTTGTTATTTTTGAAACGTGAAACAAAACCCGGATACCCCATAGCCGGACAGGGTATATGTGCATTTTCGTCAAATGTCCTCTCTTATATATCTTAAAGACTAAAGAAGTGGATAAGATGACAAATGTCTAAAATGAAAAGAAAATAGTCCCTTTCGCATAATAACAACTTGTGTAGATAAACATAAAAATGGTTGTCGTTACATACGGTAGTTCATTGAGAACGACTCACATACAAGATGACAAATGATAATAGAGATTGTTGTTCCTTTCAAGTTTCTATTTGTTCATAGCATCACTCATTAGTCATCAAACTAATAATTCATTCGTCTAAAAGTTAATTATTATTAATAATAATTATGATATTATCGTACATGGTTAAACTTTTTTGGTGTATAATTAATAATAACTAGATGTTTACACTATGTAGATAGACACTTTGGCAAATTACAAATTTTTATCATAGTTTTAACTCATAGTTTTAACTCAAGTAAAACCATACCCTATTTAAATTATTATAATCAATTAAAATATTTTGGAGAAGACTATAAAAATATGTGATTCTAATGTCTTCGTTCCACGTTATTGTAAAAGACTTGTAATATTGAAATGTTATAAATTCATAGTGATAAGAATGTAGGGTGTAGGGGGCTTGGGTTGACATGTGGCACTTGTGGGTTCTATCAGTCCACATCCAAAATAGTGGGGTGTGAAGGAGGCGTGGCTAGGCGGCGTGGGGTGCCATTTGGCACCTATTTTTTTTTATTTTAATCATAAAATTTAATTTGTTAATTTTAAAAACACCTATTTAATTAATATTAAATAACTACAACAAAAATACATTACTTCACAAAAACAAATCGGTCATTTCTATCTTCGTCTTCAATGTTGTCAAATCTAGGAAGTGTTGAAACATGTTCTACCAAATCAGCTCGAAGATTTTAATTTATTTGTCGTTACTCTATTAGATTTTGGTTTTGCGTTCTCTGTTTGTCACTAATGTCTTCGTTATTTGATTCGGTCTCTTCAGGATAATATTCAACTATTGCCCGGCCTTCATCCTCTAAAATCATGTTGTGTATAATGATGCACGCGTACATCACGTTTCTTATTTGATCTTTTTCATAAAATCGACAGGGCATGCTCAAAATGTGTCACCTTTCTACAAAACACCAAATGCTCGCTCGATGTCTTTGCGTGCCGCCATCTGAACTTTGTTAAACTTTACTCTTTTAGGATCTAGGATTCCATCTCTTGAAAAAGATTTCACAAAAACAGCTCACTCAGGTAAATTCATCAACAAGATAGTACCTATGCATGCATTCAACATCATTTACAAAAAAATGTTCCTTTAGGTCCAACACCATTTATCAGATCATTGAAAAGAGGCGAGTGATGAATAATGTTTATATCGTTATGTGAATCTGACATACCAAAGAATGCATGCCATATTGATGTGCGTAAAATAAAACATATAAATTATATCAAATACGACGTAAAATCAACCCTTTTTGGGTACTAATGTTGGAAAAAACTTGTTTCATTGTTCCTTTTAATCTACAGGGTTAAAAGAGCTTAAACGCGCAAAAGAAGCAAATTAACAGCAAAAACCAACATAAATACAAAGAAGAAGGATTGACACAACTCGTCAAGCCCCCATCCACATCCAAACCAATAAAATAACAAGAATCCAAAGCTTTGGCACGGGGCCGTGCCCAGTTAGGATTCTCTTCAGAAGAAAAAGACAACAACAAAAGACAAATAAGAAGATCAACACGGGGTCGTGCCAAGGAAACATGGGGCGTAGTCAACTCTAAGATTCGCAGAATCAGAGATAGTACAGCAAGTACATTGGCCAAGGGTCGTATCGTTGACGCACAGGGCTGTGTTAGTACGGGGTCTGACACTGCAGGTAATGAAGAGGAGAGAGATTGAAAGCCACGGGGCCGTGCCAAAGCAACACGGGGCATGGTGAAGACAAATCTTTTATGTATTACTTTTTGATTTTCAATCTTTAGCTCTTTTTTATTTGGGTATGTATTAATGACTTTAATAACTAGTTTTTTTATATTGAAGGCGAATTTATCTAACTATTCTTCATATGTTGTCGATTCACGTATTCATGTCTTTACGGTCTATATAAAGCGTGTTAACTACTTGGAAGGGGGTTAGAAGGGTGGTTGGGTAATTCTATGTCTCGTTCAGTGTATAGATCCTGCGAGAACCTGCTTCAAGCTTAGTACCACTTCACGGTTTGGGTAGTACTGTTCGCCCCAGAAGAAAGTAGGAAACCGCTTGAATCCCTTATCTATAAACTACTATTAAAACTTTAACCCAACCCTGCGAGGACTGTATCCCTGATGACTCAGACCAAAGGGTTGAGGGTAACGCTGCCTGGAAGGGGGCCTACCACTTTTCGCATTAATAACTTACTTAATTATCTTTCATTTATCCGACCTTGCGGCACTGTATCCCTGCTGACTCAGACTAATAGGTTAATGGTAAGGCTGTCTGGAAGGGGGTCTACTACTATAACTTAAAGATAATCTCTTAAAATGCGCAAAGTGCGGAAATCATTAAAGGATACATAAAAGAGGAGTTGGAATCAAGTGATTCCTTCTTGTCTATTTGTTTTCCTAATATTTATTTTTGCTTTTTAGTTATCTTTTTTAACTTTAAAACCCTTTTTATTAAAATTTGGTTAGATTAGACGTTAACGATAAGCCGGTATTAAAAGCACTTGTGTCCTTGGACGACCACGGTATCATGCCATCACTATACTACGTCCGCGATGGGTGCACTTGCCCTAACGTGTGTGTAGAGTGATAGTATTATATCGTGCTTTATAAATTTAAAACTTGAATTTGCGAGTAAAAAGAGTTAAATATATCTTAAAAAATATACCACACGCACGCACGTCAAGTTTTTGGCGTCGTTTCCGGGGACACAAGGATTTTGAGAAAGCTTAAAATTAGCGGCCAAATCAGATTCTAAACATTTTTCAAAACTGCGCGCCCGTTTTCAAAACTTTTTTTCTTTTTATAGTAGGTTTAACACGTGGCCGTGTTACTAGGACACGCCCTCGTGCTGCAAATTTCCCTAAAATCTTTTTCAAACTCCCAGATACAGTCATACAAAGCTGCCCACGGGGCCGTGCCAGTTCAACACGGGGTCGTGGTCAACATTCTGTTAAATTTTAATCTACTGTTTTCTGATCTCGAGGCTCGTTATTCTTCTGGGTATCTTCCAATACAGTGGATTGCTACTCAGAAGACTACACCTACTACATTGATGATGATTATGAGGAACCTTATTGTACCATTTACGGTGAATCACATTCGGTACAACATTGTTACCTTTTCAAACCATCAACCTCATACACCACTTATGAAGAACCAAGGTTTGAGCTCCCAAATTCAAGCTTTGATTGGGATGCCAATCCGTTTAAAACATACGACACGCCACCAACAATTAATCCCAAAGCCGAAAGCATATACAAAGTCTCAAAAATCTAAAACTCTTAATTAAGAGATCTCGTGAAAAGGAATAGACCATTTGTACTAAAGAGGTAATAATCGAAGAGGTAAAAAAGAAGGTAAGTCTAAAACTAACGATTTTAAAATGGAGCAAAATCTTCAAGAACTTCATGTTTTGAAACCTTCTTTTGAAAATCATTGTTTGGTATCTTCTCATGCCAAGTTTTTAAAAGAGAAACACTACTACTAAAATCGAAGAGTTAGTTAGCATCACATTAACAAATTGTAGGAACGTTAAACGACTTGACGAGTCGATCAGAAGAGTACTCAGACTGAATCAGAGGCGGAATTCATTGATTCGGTCTTTGTTTAGCTTGATTTCACTATTTAACGTCTCTTTTATTGATCTGCTAACACTATACAAGCTCTGGAGACAAACTGGCAGGGCTTCGCCGTACTACACAAGATCACACCTTCACCCTCACTAGATTCGCTCATGTGACCCTTATATAGGGCATGGAGGTTCGCTTATGTGTCATATGTACAAATGAGCGGATCTCATATGTACATATAAGCGGACCTCCTCACAAATGTTCATATGAGCGGACCTATTACTAAATCATGATTTCTCGATTTCCGTGCATGATACAATTAGCCCTAACCTAAGACTCGAACTAAGATGTAGTCGACAGACAACTGCACCAACAGACTCCCCCTTGAATGTTGACGGAATCTTCAGTGAGAGTCTTTAAACATGACAGCTCTTCAATCTTGATCGGTCTTCTTCAGGAACTCTTCCTGGAATTATGTACCTGGATCTTTCTCTGGCTCTAACTCTCATCAGACTCCCCCTATCATCAAGCTGGGATCGCCGTCTGGAATTCGTTATCACCATTGAAATCAACTCCTGGCTTTATCAGTTTAAACTTCTTCTCAGGTTCTGATGTATCTCCTGGCTTTCCGTAGCAACGGGATCAGAAACCTGCACAACTCAAACACTCTATCACAAACAAACAAAATTGTGATTCAACTTAATGAATCAACTAAACATTCGAGAATTTTTTTCACATTTAAAAATTTATTAACTTTTAAACTTTCCAAAATCTGATTAAACATTTCAAACCAATTTAACCAAACCATCTGTTCATCGTGTTTATCCTTTGAGATTTTGAATATCAACTCTCCAACATCAGTCGTCGAAAATATTTTTGAATTTTTCAAAATATGAAACATAAAAACAATAACAACAATTAAATGCAGAAATGAAATATATACAAACATATTTTTGTGAGTTCGTGCAAGAGGATCATATCAGCTGTCGACAAGACACTAGCACCGTTAAGCTGTTATTTCATTTTAAGCTTTTAAACAGTTCGCGTTGATTGCCAATATATTGATCCACTTAAATTCTCACAAAATGTTCAACCTGTTCGGGATACAGAATTAGTGTTTTAGAACTTAAACCTCTATATGTGTCCCACCTCAGTATATACTCCCGTATCCAGACCCCAATATTCAGTCTTACAGGTGAGTATACCACAGCTGATATTTGTTAAGGGGTAGATGCGAGGGCTGTAAGAGCTCAAGTCGATACTTCCGTATACGCAGAGAGATGACGGCTTCGACTTTAAGGTGTGTCCCCTTTAGAGGATCTTTTCGATTACAACAGCAGCGACTATCAATTTTATTGTTTCATCAACATGCTGATGGCGAGCTTATATTTCAAAGCTTTTTGCAGAAAGTATTATCCGGGGACTAGGTCAGTACTTCCATACAGCAGAATTCCCGGGATAGTACCCCAGATATCACTGAGTATAAAGACCTAGTATCTCAGAATACGGGACCCTTCAAACAGGATTTCAGGGGTTACCTATATATCCTGGAGGTGTTCCCCACGTAGACGCAAGTGAAATTTATGTTTACATCCCAAACTGATCTACTAATTCTGTGAAAACCTACCGGCACATCTTTAGCGAGGCTGCTTAATTGCATTTATACATTACAAATCTTTAGCGTACTGTGCCAGTCTGGCTGATGTACTATCATTTCCCTTATTTGCACTAAAACTCATTTTTCTTTTTTTCGATGTTTTTGACATTTTCAAATTTTCTAATTTTTTTTTTTAAATTTTCTCCCCCTAAAATCAAAATATGTTCCAATTTTGATTTTCCGGGAAATTTGAAACAAACTGTACAAATTTGACAACTTGATGAGAATCACTTCAATTCTCCATCCACATGGCATAAACAATCAGAACTCCCCCTTAAAACAAACTATTTTCCCATTGTGATCTCAAAACACTTAAGTTTGTTTTAATCAAAATGGTTTTTCCGGAAAACTTAGTTTGTTTACCAATCATTTGTAGATTCGGGGTCACATCATCACATTGTTTTCTTCATCCACATGACAGATTTTACATTTTCAGTTTTAGATCTCATTTGTAGAAAATCAAGTACAATTTAATGTTCCTGATTTACTACATTTAAGGCGAGAAATCACCTAAGTGAAATTTCTGAAGAAATGTGCCGATTCATGTTCCACGCTTACCAACCTGGGAACTCCGACAAGTTAGGTTTTTCATTTGAATAGATTCACCCAAGCCTGACGATCCTTGGGTGATTTCGAATTCTTGTTCAACAATGGTGGAAAATTTACATCATCCATTATTAAACCTGAATTCTCTTTTTTTACCTCAACCAATGGCTCCTCTGGCTTTGACACACCAGAATCATTGCCTGAGTGTGGCTTGTCTGACTTTGATCTGTCAGATTCATCGCCTGAAGGTGGCTTGTCTGACTTTGACCTGTCAGATTCATCTGTATCCAATGAATTCGTCTTGCTTGACTTTGCAATCGAGGGAGTCGATTCATCAGAACTCTTATTTTCACCAACAGATGAACCCGAGGACAATATCTTCTCCAAATATTCTCTCGCCTTCTTCCTCTTTTTCCTCAGTCTGTCTTTCTGCCCCTGTGAAAGTTTAACTTTCTTTTCTTGAATTGTCTGTTCTTGAACTTTAGGTTTTAGAACCTTCTGTTCATGAGGCTTGACTTTGACTGGAATCTTTGCCAACTTCTGAGAATTAACCCTCAATCTTTCACTTGATTTCCTTGGACAATCTCTGGCAATATGACCTCTGATTTGACAATTAAAGCATCTCCTCATCTCATAATTCCATCTCTGGCAGTTAACAGCAATTGTCCTTGATAACCGCATCGGTAACACACTCTGTTATCGTACCACGTACCACCATTACACCAAACTCTCAGATCATAGCATTGTTTGGCTTGATGATACTCTTTCCTCATCCTGATTGCTGGATTTAACTTTTGAGCACTGTGGTCCAACCTGCACCACTTATTGTCAACAATTTTTGAGTTTTCATTTTTTAGTTTTTGTAATTTTTGATTTTGATTGGATGATCGATCTGATGAACTTTTATTATCTTTTTGAACATTTTTCTCATTTTTAATTTTTTTGTTTCTGTTCCACTTTCTTCTTCAAAGGTTTTTGCTTAGAGCATTCTCCCTTTTCAGTCGATTGTAGAACAGTTTTCTGAAATTTTTCTTTTAATTTCAAAAACATTTTTTGTTTTTCAATTTTTTTTATTTTCATCATCAGATTTCTCATCGCAATCTTCAACTTTGACATTGTCAAAGTTTGTGACATCGTCACTTATTGGAACTGAATTGATTAGTTTTGGACAGGGAAAATTCAAACTGTCTGATGCAGTCACAAAACCTATCAATTTCTTTTCAAGTTCATCAATTTTGTTTCTTGAATTCTCAGCTTCATTTTCAAGTTGAGATATTCTTTCAAGATGAGACTTGATCGATTTTTCATTCTCATTTTTCATGTTTTCAAGAACAAACTTTTCATTTTCCAAAACTTTTATCTGTTCTTGAAACTTTGTCTCATTAGCTTTCAGATTCTTGTTCTCAAGCTTTATCCAGAAATCTTCATTTTCTGAAGATTTCTTTTTTGCTTTCAACGTCTTTTTCTAACTCTTCAATTTTCTTTCGAGCACATTCACCTTCTTTTTCAAGTTTAATAATTTTCTGAAGATGGGAATTGATTATTTTTTGCTTTTCGATGTTGTTTTGACTAAAAACATTTCTCCCATCTTCAAGAATTTTTATTTGATCTTGAAAATCTTTTTCCATTCTTGATTTATCAAATTCAAAACTTTTAATCTTCTCTTCAAAAACTTTTGCATTTTCTTTCAATTTCTGGTTTTTCAATGTCAAACTGTTAACATTACTTAACAGTTTGTCATTTTCCATTTTCAGTTTCTCACAAATTTCCTGAAACATAAGAATCTGTTTAATATCAACTTGCTTCTCGTCTTCCAACTTCTTGACTTCTGATGTCAAACTTTCCGCATCCTTCAAGAGTTTGTCATTCTTAGTCTTGAGGTTGTCACATTTGATGCATACTGATTCAAAACTTGAAGATTCATTCTTCACAGATTCTTCATTATTTGACATTTTCTTTATCTCTGTCTTGTATGTTCCTGTACAAACAATTTTAACAAAATCAAGAGGTTTTAAATTTTCATCAATATAACATCCTCTCTTATAATTATACTTCATGTTTTGTTGTGCAGCAAAACACATACAAATTCTTTTATTAATTTCAGTAATTACATCCAAATTGATTTTATTTAGATTTCCCAAATTCAATTCATCTAAATTTCCTTTAATTTTATTCATCAATATTTTTTTCATATCAGAATTTTCATAACTATGCTTTTGAAGTTTATTGATGAAATCAGATGGATGTAATTTTGAAAATTTAGGTTCTTGTTTTTAATTTCTTTAAAACATCATCCCATTCGGCAGGTAAAGCGTCTGCCAACTTTGATATCTTTTCAGTATCTGTCAATTTTATTCCAAACGATTTTAACTTGTCCATCAAGTAATTAAATCTCTTTTCCATCTCTTTCACGGTCTCATCCTGTTGACAAGCAAACCTTTCAAGTCTAAGAGTCCAAATCTTCTTATCATCTTGTTCATACATACTCATATGATACCAACCATATCTATTTAACCTTTCAATAAACTCATTCTCCTTTTCATCAAACATTTCTGCCATTTTTCAAATAATCCCGACAAATCTTTCTCTCAAAATGTCACAAAAGCGAAATTCTAAGATATGAGTGACACAAAAGCAAAACCAGTAAGTTCAGATAAGCGAAACTCCTGTTATCCAAATGAGCGAGACTAGTTATGTCCAAATGAGCGAAACTAATCAAGTTCACAAGAGCGAAACACCTGTAATGTTCACAAAAGCGGACCCAACTGATTGTTACAATGAGCGAACCACAAGAGCGGACCTCAACTAAATGTAACTACAAGCGGACCTCTTGAGCGAACCTACAACAAATATGTTCCTAAAAGCGAACCTCTAGAGCGAACCCTCAACAATCAAGTCCCTATGAGCGGACCACTAGAGCGGAACTACAACAAACCTGATCTTATAAGCGGACCTAAAAAGCGAACCTCTATAGTGCCATAAAAGCGAAACCTATTCACAAGCAATTTTAGGTCACTTTTAGGCCGATTTTAAGCCTGAATTTCTCAAGGGTTTGTCTATGTCCAATAACACACAATCTGAGAGATTTTGAGCTGATTTTGACCGTTAAAATTTTCTGAAATGAAGAAAGAAGGTGTAGAAATCAGAATATTTGAGCGAAAACAAGCTAAACGATAAGAACTCTTCATCCTGTGCTCTGATACCACATGTAGGAACGTTAAACGACTTGACGAGTCGATCAGAAGAGTACTCAGACTGAATCAGAGGCGGAATTCATTGATTCGGTCTTTGTTTAGCTTGATTTCACTATTTAACGTCTCTTTTATTGATCTGCTAACAATATACAAGCTCTGGAGACAAACTGGCAGGGCTTCGCCGTACTACACAAGATCACACCTTCACCCTCACTAGATTCGCTCATGTGACCCTTATATAGGGCATGGAGGTTCGCTTATGTGTCATATGTACAAATGAGCGGACCTCATATGTACATATAAGCGGACCTCCTCAATAATGTTCATATGAGCGGACCTATTACTAAATCATGATTTCTCGATTTCCGTGCATGATACAATTAGCCCTAACCTAAGACTCGAACTAAGATGTAGTCGACAGACAACTGCACCAACACAAATGATCAAACTTCACTAATAAAAGATGAATACCATGAACTGAACATAAAACCGGTACCATGCTTTTTTCAAAACATCTTTGTTAGTAACGTGCTAATTGATAAAGATCTTTGTGTCAACATAATGCCAAACTATATTTTCGAAAAATTGGGTACTAGTGATTTTTCTCCCCTTAAAATTCCCATTTTTCTCTCTAACCGAAAAACAATTAATGCCAAGGAAATGGTTGAAGATGTCTTAATTCTGTAGCACCTCGCAAAATCACAACCAATATAATCAAGACACGTGTCATGAGCTTTAAACGTGTAATGGATTAAATATGAGGGACTAAAGTTGACAAACAAAGAAAGTATGTGTGTAAAAGGATTCAAAGTGTCAACATTGGATAATTATACCTTTCAACAACCCTACACGATGTTTATACCCTTAAACAAATGAATTATGAATCATATGAAGCCGTTTGTGGAAGAAAGTGAAAGTTTACAAACACAAGGGTTAAATGTGTCAACATGTTTAATTTATACCTCTGAGTGACCTTTTAGCGAAACCGAAATTTCTTAATAGGTTCGCTTTAAAATTCAAGTCCGCTCCAAATTTTCATAACAGATCCGCTTAAAAAACTGGTCCGCTCAAAAATTTCTTCATATGTTCGCTTCAAAAGTCAGACCTTTCAAGTCCGCTCCAAATTTTGATAGGTCCGCTTATTGTGACAATTAAATGGTCCGCTTCACTAGGTCCGCTTTTTAGTCAATATAGATTCGCTTTTCTGTCCAATAGGTTCGCTCATATGGATAACTGATAAAGTTGTCGGCACTTTTTGACGGTCACATAGTAACGGTTGCGGCCCAATTACAAATAATCTAAAGCTGTCAGATCAAGTAAAATGTGCGGCCCAATCTGAACATATTGTTAATCAATTAATTGTCGGTTACATTTGACTTTTAATAAAACTACTGGTAATCGGCCCAATGAATGACTTTAAAAGAAACTTTTGCCGGCCCATGTGACTGTCATCATGAAAGTTAAGGTCCAATAACAATGAATTAAAAGAATTAAATCATTTGGCCCAATCATCTTAATTTGTACATTGATAAATGTCGGCCACCATCAAAGATATATAGTGGATTTATGGTCCAATGGGAGATGTTTTAAAGAAAAAAAGGAACAGTTGTTGGCCCAATCATAGTAAATAGTTTATAGTAATTGTCATATAGTGTACCGCGGCCCAATCATTGTCTACAAAATTTGAGGTCCAATCAATTGTTTCACATATAAGATAACTCAACATACTGATTTCATTTTGATCGGCCATAATCAAGTATTGGTTTAAAAATATAATAGTAATAATATTAGTTTGTCGGCCATATTCACATAAAGATCTACAAGAATTTATTGAACTGATAGTGTATTTGACGGCCCAATCACAAGAATCGAGTTACCTGTTGCAATTGTTGTACTTATTGCATCAAGGGTTAAATAGTCAAAAGGCCCAATCTTGTTCGAGATAACAGGTCATATTCATCGGCTCAATCAGCATATTGCATTTAAGAATTTGTCGGCTCTTGTCTAAAGGTTTTGGTTGAGTTGATTCAAGCCCAATTAAGGTCCAAATCTTTATTCAATAACATTTGAAGTTTTAGTGTGAATTCAGGTCAGGTAAGTTTTCAGGTTGTTTAAAGTGTCATCAATTCGCTTGAAAGTTGGTTCCAATTCGTATGGTTTGGAGTTCAAAGGTTTCAAAGAGTCTGGTCGTTTGAATTTGATCCGTGTCATATCAGTTCGCACAGTGTGTCAACCCTCAGTCTGCACAGAATTTTCATCAGTTCGAGTGATTCAGTTCGCACGGAGTATCAGTTTGATTCAGTTGGTCTGATAAGTTTTTTTTTAAAAAAACTGATTGTGTTTTGTTTGATTGTGTGTATATTAGGTGATACAGGTGTGAAACATGGATACCGAGTCCTACAACACATTTGCAACACCGTCTACTCCAGCTGTGATTGCTCAGGCCATGAATTTAGAGAACGAGACGGGAACCACCCAAAAGCCCCCGAAATTGATGAGTATTGAAGAATATTATGGGTGGAAAGATCGATTCGAGAACTGGGTTCAGGCAAATCATCTCAGATCATGGGAATGTATATTGAAGAAGTATGTGTTGCCTCGAACAGAATTGCAAGTTATCAAACAGTTATCCGAATTCACGGATCAGGAACGGGTGATGTACAAAGCCGAGAAGATGATGATCAGTTTGTTGCAGCAAGCGATCAAAGAAGATATATTCATTCTGCTACAGCACGACAAAACTGCAAAGTCGATATGGGATGCTCTTAAAGTTAAATTTGAGGGAAGCGAGAACATGATAAAGAGCAAGAAGGCGCTGCTTAAGAAAGAGTTTGATCTGTTCAGCAGCTTACCAGGAGAGGATACAAAGAAGCTGATTGAAAGATACTGTCACTTAGTGCGATCATTGTCGATGTTGGGTGTTGAAAAAGATCATGAAGAGTGGGTGGATAAGCTTGCTGATGCACTACCACAGAAAGAGTGGGGAACATATCTGATGATTCTGAAAAACACGGGTGTTTATGATGGGTTAACGATTTCTCAGTTTATCAAAAAGATCGAGAGTCAGGATCTGGAACAACAAAAGATTGCAAGGATGAATAGTCCGAGTGGTAAACAAGATGTGAAGATGTACTACAAGGGTAGCATTCCAGTTCCAGAATCTGAGAGAAGTCCGAAAATCCAAACTGCTTTCAGTGCTGGTGAGTCAACGGAAAAAGCTGATCAGAGTTCGACCAAAAACAGTAGTGGATTCTCATCATTTCCGAGTGTCAATCCTAAAGAATCAAACACAAGTTTTCAGTCTCAGAGTACTAAAACTGGAAATGGTTATGTGATTCAATGCAACATCGCACTAAATCTTCAAGAAGGTCAAAGCTTCTCAGAAGACACTGCTAAAGACCACATGGCTCTACTTGGTTCTGTTTTGTTATCTTATGAGGCCCTAGTAGCTGGTCGGATCGGGAATCCCATGCTCACCAAAGAGGATTACGATCAAACAGACGCCGAAGAGATGGAATTAATGGATATCAAATGGTGTCTTGCAAGTGTTCTTCGCCATACTGAAAAGTTCAAAACAATCACCGGGAGAAATGACTTTCTTGATGCTCATGTATCTACTTTAGGTTTTGATAAATCTAAAGTTACTAGTTTTCGATGCAGGGAGATGTAACACCCTAGTTACTAATTAACGATTTTGTATGTAATTACCATCAATTAGATGTGTAGTTAAGACAACACATATTATAAAAATACGGGTTTATTAAAGCTTTTACAAATTATAATTTATTCTACAAAACGTGATCGAAATTCGTTGTTTAAAATTTACAACGTGGCAAAGTGCGGAAGCATGTAACTGTATCGTGTTCGGTTCTTCGTCGAGCTTGATCGTCTTCCGGCATCCAAGGTGCACCTACATTTCATAAACATGAAATGCTTTAGTCATACAGGGCTTAAAACGTGTCTAAACGAGTCCGAGAAACAATTGATAACAAAAACAAAATTTTCAACCTGGCCTCCACCGTAACTTATGGTGGCACCGTAAGTTACGGTGACCTCTAAATGTTAATTCTCCCCACCGTAAAACAGGGGGAATCTATCGTAGCTTTTTCATCTCCACCGTAACTTACGGTGGCACCGTAAGTTACGGTGGCCTCTGTGCACCCCAGTATCCTTTTTGCCATAATTGGCACGAAATCTTTCGTATCTTTCAAACCGCTTATCCGTTTGACCTACCGTTTCTTCCTACATGATTGTAATTTAATTCTCCATCATATGGAGTTAAAATCCCACATCCTGCTTGATAAAATTTAAGACTTTTAAGTCTTCGGCTTATTACTCTTTTACCAAAATTTGACCCGTTCGTGATTTTATCAAACATACAAGTTTGTTTGACCCTTAATTCTCATAAATCTATTAAATTCAATGATGTCTAACATATTAGGTTCCAATTATAGAATTATATATCTTCTTTAACCCATTTTCACCCATATGCTTATTTTGACCCGTTTGAGGTATTTAAGCATATTTTAAGCACCAATTGCTTTCATTCATTTCCAAACACATATGTCCACATTTCTTATCAAAGGATCTTCCACCACAACTATATTTGTGGTGGATTCAATGTGGTGACTTATATATATCAAAATTTACCCTTCAAATCGTTATTTTACGGCAAAGACTGAAATAGAGCCATTTGACTAACGTTTTACATCCTTCAACTTCTATACTCATCCTAAGTAATTATCTAATTGTAAAACTCGTTTCCAAACAACCTTTAAGGGTTGTTTGTTCAATTTAGCCTACAAGGGCGTTTTGGTCAACATTAGTCCTTCATTTACGACGAATGACTTTTAGTTACTTGTTTAACCCAAACTCCGATCTTTTAACTATGATTTTATTTGAAAGGGCACTAGGCCTTTCAAATATAATGACCATCGTCCGTAACACTTGGTTTACCTATTAGGGTAATCAGAAACTTATTCTAGACTTCGTTTAACTCTCATTAGTCTTACATTTAAATGAGAGTTATCTTATTATGCGTACCTGGCTAGGATCATTACGTTGACCCATTTAAGTACCTTGCCTCGATATCTACTAATTAATAGCGATGTAAATATCCACTCGATATTTATTTCTGAAATCAAACAACTCATCAAACCATTAGTCGACATTGTCAAAAAGTGATATTTGCACCTTTTGACCCGTTGGTCTAAATGACCGATGATATTGGCGAGATAAAGCTTATTGCCATCTCGTCTACACGACTCGTTCCAATTTACACCAGACGGTCGTTTTAACTATAATTCACCTCTTAACGCTTTTTGGCCTATTAAGGCTTACGAAATATGTATCTTTCAAAAACCGATAATTATTGTCAACAAGTGTCCAAATTTCAATTTTTACCCTTATTGGTTATCTTGTTCCGTACGACTACACGCCGGAAACACCATATCTCAATTTCCCATTTGTCTTGTTCGAAATCAAAACAACAAAAGGACATTCTAAACTATATGACTAGTGTAAGCTATACTTACCTTGCATCCATGCCACGCTTTTCTTTCCGTACGCGCTCCGTTTGACCCGCTTCATCCACAAGCTTCCACCTAGCTTGTTAGGCGTCGAACTATCATCATATTTCATAAGATGGTTAATTTAGTCATTGTTAATCATAACTATTCCATCTTACGTATTTTTCTATCAAATATATCATTCGATCTTACTAATGGTTGGTTTGACTACTAAAACTCAAACGCCCCTTAGCATATAAATGCACATTCAAGCTCTATCTATCAATTAGTAGCTAACATGATCTTATACACTTAGTTACATGAACATGGCTACCAAATTTCATCACAACATTCAAAATCCATTTCAATCATGTATGAACAAGTTCCCAAATCACTAAATTTGTTTGAGTGCCTTGTTTCTATTATCCAATATGATGATTTTAAACATAAACTTATCATCATCCTTACTATTATATCAAAACCTACTTCCTAGTTTACTTGTTAATCACATACAAGTGATATTACTTCAAGTTCTTCATAATTTCGTCATATCTAACAAAACCCACTTCAACCATATATGAACAAGTACCCAAATTCATGGTTAAATCGAACACCTTCTATTTGTTTTCATGCATGTTGATTCTAAGCATGGTTATATCATCAAAATCATCATAACATTAAAACCCACTTGTCTAAGTGTGTTAATTCATCAAATCCTTCAATTCATAGCATGTTATGTATGATTTTCACTTAGGGTTTCGTTCCTAAGCAGGTATACATCACTAATCTAGCCATAGCTTCTCTAATCCATGCCTAATTCACGATTAGGATGTTTATCAAATTTTTACAACTTCACGAATCATCAAGATTTTACATACCTTACGATCCTCTTGTTTGGGTGATCATTAATTCATGCTCGGTTGTGAATTTGGGCTTCATTTGATCCTTCAATTTGATGGATTTGTTGAAAGTTAGGGTTTGGCTCCATGGGAGCTCCCCTGAGATCGATCCAGAGCACACACTTGTGTGTGTGTGTTTTGTTTAGTTATTAATAAATAACCTTTCAAGTTATACAACTTTAACCCCTCGTGTTTGGTTCGTTATTAAGTAGATCACAACCTACTTATTTCTAATATCAATATTCCCATTTATTAACTAGGTTAGACATTCCTAGTTAACTTAGTGGGTTCGGGGGAAATTATGACTAAGTTTATTTTAGGTCCCGTTAACCCGGGCCTTTTATCCATTTTATTTCCTTAAAAGCTTTTGTTCACTTTTTATTTAATATTAGGAATTATTTAAATCCTAATATTTACCGGGTAAATTTTACCACTAACGGTACTTTACCCGTCTTTCAGTATTAACGGAGTTTGATTATCAAACCCGTTTTCGGGGTGTTACAGGAGAAAGGCCATTTCAAACGAGAATGCAAGAATAGAGAAGCTAGCGGTGCTCAGAATCCGTTCGGAAAAGAAGACTACTATCGGAAAGCCATTTATCAGCAAGTTGGTCAATCACAAGACTCACAGACGGCTCATGGTAGGAAGATTGAGGATTCGAAAAGAGCATGTTTGGTAGATTTCAGCTGGAGTAATTACATATCATCTGATGGAAAAGCAGCATGCATAATTGATCAAGATGATGAGAAACTACCTGAAGGATTTAGTTGGGATTTGTTTATGGATGAAAATGGAGATTTTAAAGCTTTCATTGCTAAGATTGTTAAAGAACCAGACATGTTTGCCACGTGGATGAAGTCTATTGGAGAGACAGTGAAAAGTGTGGAGGAGCAGTCTGTTACATCTGATGAGAGCTTAGAAAGTGCTGATGAAGGTTTACAGAGTTCGGATGAGAGTGCACAGAATGATGTTACTTCAGAAAAAGGAAGTTGTATTTGATCAAACACCGTCTGATTCTGGTGTATCAGATGTTGATTCTGAAAAATCTGTACAATTTGATCAATCACCAGTTGATAGTAGCAGTGATGATGAGGAAGAGAAACATATTAATGTTGCTAAATCTCATCTTTCTCCTGAAAGTTTTCATTTCTATTTTGCAGATCGCTTGGAAAAACTGAAGGAGAAAAGAGCTGCTAAAGAACAACAAAAGAAATATGAAGATGATGTTCAAAATGTTGAAAGTGTTGCTGAGAAGATTACCGAAGTTGAGAAAGAAGAAGAAAAGGTGATTGAAGTTGTGAAAACAATCAAGGTTGAGAAGATTGTTGAAGTCGTCAAGCCTTGCACAAAGTGTTTGGAAGCTTGCAAGGAATGTGCAGCAAAAGATGACATAATAGCTGAGTACGAGAAGAAGAAGGAGCAGTTACTGTTCAACCTCAACTACGTGAAAGAATCGTACGATGTCTTGAACAAAACAGTAACTGGTCTCCAAAAGACAAACACTGAAAGAGAACAGGCACTGACGATGATGAATGCAGTCATGATGTCAAAGCAAAAAGCTATCAATTTCTACATTGAAGAGAGTGCCAAATGGAAGCAAGAGTTGGAAACGGAAAAGATTGAGAATGAGAGAATTAGACGTTTACTGCAAAGTTATTCTAGTTCTGATTATCTCATTGATCGTATTTACCCAACTGTTGCAGGAATGGAAGCTTTTCAAGACGAGAAGCCAAAGAAGAAGAAAGATTGTGGTAAGAAACCGACTGTTAGCTATAACAAGTGTCCGGCTCCAATTTGGGAAGGGTATTCTCCTAGAAAACCAAACGAGGAGCAACTTGAGAAAGCAGTCAATATAAAGCTAAAAACCGACACAACTGACGTTTTACCAGATAACATTGATGTCACGTTTACCTCGTCCGATACCGATCATGAGTCTGAGTTAATTAAAAAGGTGGTCGATCAGGTGTTGGATACTGATGAGGAGTCCGAGTCAAAATCTGAGTCTGGAGGGTCAAATTCGTCAGTCAACAGTCAAAATTCGTCGGTTAAACGGTCTTACAGTATAGAATTTTTGTTATCAAAAGCAAATTTGGATGATGAAACATTTGAAGTTGTATACACTTTAAATGATTCGGACAAATTATATTATGACAAAGAATTTCCAATAAGAAGTGTTCGTTTTGATATGATCAAAAAGGTTTTCAAAATGACAGAAATCAATATTTCTGAAATAAAAGATTTAAATCTTACTGAAAAACCTAAAAAGTACACTTCAAGAGTTCAACAACGTCTAAACAAGAAAAAGGGTTACAATTCTGGTTCTGGTTTTCAAAAGAAACCTAACCAAAATCGTAGCTACAAAAAGAAAGGATTAGGCTTTGTTCCACCAGAAAACTATAAAAATGATAAAAATTCTAAAACAAAAACAGAATTTGTGTCAGGTGGAAGCTCAGAAGATGAACAGAAGAAACCATTCTGGAGACAGTCAAATCAAGAGTTTCTTGCTGAAAGAAAGAAGAATGGAACTGAAGTGTTTTATCAAAGAGAGACTCGAACCTGTTACAAGTGCAATGAATCTGGTCACATTGCATGGAATTGTCAGACAAATGCAAAAACAAAACAGGGAGTTTCTCAGAAATTAAAAGACAAAGTTGTTGATGTTGAACCACCAACCAATAGACTTAAAATTTTTGAAAATTCAAAATATGAGGTTGGTGAGTGTTCGAAGAAGAATTTTTACAAAAAGAAAGAAAAAGACAACCAAGTGTGGGTTGCTAAAAAGGTTGATGTGAATGTCGGCGATGAATCTGGTTCCACAAAGCCAGAAGAGCCACAGGTTGAGGAGAAAATTTCAGTGAATGATGAAGAGTTTCCATCATTGAAGTTTGAAGAGATTAAAAAGAAAGTTGGTAAAACTGAGATTTCGAATCGGTTTTATAATGAGAAAAAAGATTTTGATGTCGAGAAAACATTTAACGGAAATGTTAAAAAGATTTTTGGGAAAATGTTAAGTGGGAGAGCAAAGGGGGTTAAAGATTTTTATGCAACTAAAAAGGCAACATACAACCCCACTGCGCAAGAGTTGAAATCCATCAAGTCTGAAAAGACTTGGATGGAAGTTTGTTTTCCATAAAGTCTTAGGACTATGCCGGAGATCCCAAGTTTATATCGTGGATCAGGAATCGGCATCATTTTAGTGGTTAAAAAGTTTGTTTGAAAGCTTTTGAATAGTGTTTGAATTTTGCAGGTTGAAGGACTACGCCGGAGCTTCCAGGTTGGTAAGTGAGAAACAGGAATCGACATTTTTCTGACTAATCTTACAAGTGGTAAAGAGGTTTCTTGTAGAAGTATCATTCCTACAGGAAAACCTACAAATGATTTTTCAAGTGGTTATTATTTACAAGTGGATCAAGAGGATTCTTAATTGCAAATGGTGAATCAAGGACATTAAGTTGTACTTGATTTACTATACATATGAGATTGATAAACAAGATGATGAACCATATCCCCATGCTTCACAAGTGGTAAACTTAAAAGTGGTAAACACAAACTCATTTTCCGGAAAAATCATTTTGATTAAAACAAACTTAAGTGTTTTGAGATCTAAATGAGAAAATGGTTTGTTGAAAGGGGGAGTTCTGATTGTTTATGCCGAATGAATGGCGATTTGATGTGATTCGATGTCAGTTGTCAAGTTTCTGTACAGTTTGTGTTGTTTTCTATGTTTTCAAGTGGGTCAAGAGTCTAGTAGTTTTCAAATTTCCTTTGAAATGTATTTGCATTTTAGGGGGAGTAAGAAAATTTCAGAAAATCCAAAAACATTAGAAAATTTGAAAAATACAAAAACATGATATAATTCAAAAATGAGTTTCGTTGTGAAAAGAGGAAATGATAGTACATCAGTAGGCTGTCACAACATGCTAAAGAAATGTAAAGATAAAATGTGATAAACAATCTCACTGAGGATGTGCTAGTAGGTTTTTACACATTTAGTAAATTGTGACGAGATATAAACTAAATTTCAAACTTGCTTGTTCTGTGGGTTAACACAAACTTGGATATATAGGTAACCCCTGAAATCTTGTTTGAAAGGTCCCTTATTCTGAGATACTAGGTCTTTATGCTCAGTGATATCTGGGGTATTATCCCGGGACTTCTGCTGTATGGAAGTACTGACCTAGTCCCCGGATAATGCTTTCCGCAAAAGCTTGAAACATAGCTTCGCCCTCAGCATGCTGATGAAACAATAAAATTGATAGTCGCTGCTGTTGAAATAAAAAGATCCTCTAAAGGGGACACACCAAAAGTCGAAGCCGTCATCTCTCTGCGTATACGGAAGTATCGACCTGAGCTCTCACGGCCCTCGCATCTAACCCCTATACAGATATCAGCTGCGGTATACTCACCTGTAAGACTGAATATTGGGATCTGCATACGGGAGTATATTCAAGTAGTGAGACACACGAATAAGTCAGTATCTAAGACATTAACATCGTATCTCGGATCAAATAAACTTTGTGTGAGAATTTCAGTGGACCGATATACTGACAATCTAGGTGAATTGTTTTGAACTGAAAATGTAATCAAGCTTAACGGTGTTAGTGACATGTCTCATAAACTGATATGATCCTCTTACACGAACTCACAAAAATATGTTTGTAAATATTTCATTTCTACATTCTCGTGTTTTTACAAATGGTGTCAGTTACTTTTTTTTAGAAAATCCAAAAAGATTTTGTGAGTGTTTTAGCATAAACTTTTGAAAAAGTCAAAAAGATTTTCGACAACTGATGTAGGAAAGCTGATTTTCAAAATTCCGAGTGCTAAACATGATGATCTTGTTGTGAGGGGGAGTGGAGTGTGTCTAAATTGTCAAAATAATTTTGTTTTGATTAATCAACAAGTGGTTCATCATAGAGAAAGTAATTTGAGGGAAAGTTGTAGTTGATGCACATGTTAGTGTTGGTGCATGAAAATTGTTAAAATTGGAAAATTTATTTCTGGGTTAAGAATGTGCAGGAATAGCCAGGTTTTGATCTTGGATCTGAAGATAGAGTGTCAGGTTTCGATTCCTGAAGACCTCTGATTGAAGAAAGCCTAGTTTTGATCCTGGAAATCAATCCTGAACTTGTGAAGACCGGATAACAATCCTGAAGATGTTACTGAAGAACAAAGGAATACCAGTAAATCGAGAAGGGGAGTCTGAAGATAGAGAGAAAGAAAAGTCCAGAGACTGATCAAGACTGAAGATGTGAAGACACAGCATTGTTGTGACTCGATAGTCGACTCCATCAACATCTGAGGGGGAGTCTGTTGGTGCACTACATCTGTTGATTTCGTCTTGGATCGAGTCTTTCATTGTATTGTATAGATTAGGCTCATTTTACGAGAAAACTGGAGAGTATAGGTGTCTTAGAGAGTAGGTCCGCTTATACGTACATGTCCGTATATGGGAACCTCTTATGTTCGTATATGGGAACCTCTTATGTTCGTATATGGGAACCTCTTATGTTCGTATATGGGAACCTCTTATGTTCGTATATGGGAACCTCTCATGTCCGAATATGGGAACCTCTTATGTCCGAATATGGGAACCTCTCATGTCCGAATATGGGAATCTATCATGTCCGTATATGGGAACCTGTTAGGTTCGCTTATTCGTACATGTACGAATATGGGAACCTACCAACACTATATATACCCTTGAGCGAATCTCATTTGTAACTTTGCCAATTCCATACCGAAGTGCTGCCGGTGTGAAGAACGAGCTGTAAACATTGTCAAATCAATAAAACAATAGATTAAAGTGAAGAACAAGCTATTTCTACCTACGTTTCTTGTTATTCCGCACCTGAAACATAGGAGAACGCCTCTGAACGACTCGTTCGGGTCAAAAAACGATCCTACAATTATGCTGTGACACCCCGTTGAAACGCTTTCACTTACGCTAGCTTGACAGTGGCTGCCTTAACTTTCGGGACGAAAGTTCCAAAAACTTGGGGATAATGTGACACTTCGGGTTTTCCCGAGCAACCATCTCTGTATTTAATCAACGTGTATATATATATTATATTGAATGAAAGTTTGTGATTCCAATTGTGATTCTCCGGGACGTGCTAATTATCGATAACATGTATGTATTATATAATATAGATAAAGTGGGTGAGTGTGTGCATGTGTGTGAGGTGAGCCGAAACCATGACCCAACTCGAGACCCCTTGGTCTCGAGTGAACAGTAAGACATATTAGGGGCCGGTTTGGTTTGGGCCATGTGAAAGCCCAAGTCGCAACACCCTAAGCCCACTCGAAATCTTATATAAACCAACCCTCCCCTCCCTTAACCATTTTTACAACTCTCTCTCTCTCTCTCTCACTCACTCCTTCTTCCTCACTAAAACCCTAAAAACCTAAGAACTCTAGCAACCAAAACCACCTCCTTCTCCCTCTTCCTCTCTCGGATCAAGTAGACAAACGACAAGGAGGATCGGCCGGATCAATCTTCACCCGAACACCCCCTTTCTTACACCTCAAGTTAGCCGGTTAGTGCTTTTTGGCTTGAATGTGATCTTCTTTATTTTGTGCTTGACTATGTTTGTTGAATGATTGTTTTGCCATGTTTTGCGTGAATAAAAATATGTGAAATGGATAACCGGTTAGCATGCTTTTGTTTCGAAATGTTTGATAGTATATGGTTCATGGTTAAGAAATTAAAGGAGTAGTGTTGAACATGCTTTGATAAGTTAAGAACCAAAACCGAATGATTGTTGCTAATTGTGATGTTTTGGCCAAACATTATTACATGTTTGATTATGATTGTCATCCGATTGTTAACAAAGGCTCGGTTAAGGATTTTATGCATAATTTCGAATGATCGTTCATTGTGGTTATGAATGTGTTTGAATGTGGTTGATAAATGAAGAACACTTTGAAGGTTGCTTAAATATTTCAAATATGCTTTGTTTGATCTGTTTTGTGCACATTTTAGACAAGAAAACATGTTTAGTGGGTATAGTACACTGATTTCATGAAATTGCAATATCATTGGTTAGTACAGTTTGCAGGTTCTAGAAGGTCTTCTGGTGCACGTAATCACGGTTGCGAGTCGCAACCTTTGGTTGCGACTCGAGACCACATCAAGTCTTGTCGAGATCTCCCGGTTGCGAGTCGCAATCAACGCGTATCGAATCCGGTTGCGAGTCGTAACCACTGCTGCTAAGTCGGAACCGCTAGTTGCGAGTCGTAACCTCTGGTTGCGACTCGTAACCAAAACGTGATGAACCGAGACCTCGGTTGCGAGTCGTAACCTCGGTTGCGAGTCGTAACCACCCTTGTCTCGACTGGACTATTTTGTTGTTATTGGGCTTTAGACTGTTGGGCTTACTGTTGACTGGGCTGCATGTTTGTCACTGCTGATTATATGTTAGGGCTGACCCAATAACCCAACTGTTTGTGTACTCGCATGTTATACGTGTTTGCTATATGTATTGCCCTACGTGTTCACTATGTGTTTACTTGTACCCGACTTGACCCATATTTGGTAACCATGTTAGGACGTGGTGACCAACATACTTGACCGGGTAAAATATCTACCGAGCAACCCAAGGTGAGTTCACAACTTAAAAGCATGCGTCCCGGTGGTTTGGGACACGAGACTAAAACAATCCTATCCCCTTGTAAAGGGGATACCATTTACATTCCTTCCCTAGTTACTGGAAACAAACTTACTTTTTCCTTCCCTTGTCATTGGGAAACCTTCTAGTTAATTACTGTTTATACGGAATGCAACCAAACGGCACTAAACGCAACTCTATCACTCAAGTCCCTACTACATAATACCGATTAGTCGCCGGGGCCAGGCGAACGGGTTATTAGTTGATAGCGCTATTTAGGTCTTACCAGCCTCACACCGTGCCATGGTATGGGATCGGTCGTGAACTAATGTACTCAGGCATCCGTCAATGATGATAGAACATTGACATCGGGGCATCCTGCGGAAACGCAAACGGTTACCTAGTGTTCGGTATTGGAAAAACAGTTTAGTCGCTAACTTTTGGGGTAGCTCCCCATGGCATGTATAAACGGATAAATTAACTGGTGAAACAAGTTTTTGGTAGTTAAAACTGGACAACTAGTGAACTCACTCAGCATTATTGTTGACTCCCTTACTGCATGCTTTGCAGGTGGCCAGTGACTGGAGCAGCTACTTGGGATGTGTAGTGGTCGTCTGCCCGTGTGTTGGGCATTTATCATGCTTACCTTATGAACATTGTTTAAAACTATTTATTTATGCTTCCGCTACTTATTACTGTTTGGACTTGAAACCTTAACTCTGAACTTGATATTTGCTAATCTTATGGTTAGTAAGTATTACTTTTGTTATCAATTTAATTATTCAGTATAATTGGTGGCTGGATCCTGGTCAGTCACGCCCTCGAAGCGGGTGTTACCCGCAGGTGGATTTTGGGGGTGTGACATATGCTCACTAGAATAAGTGATAAAAATTTCACAAGGTTTCGATAACGTATGAGAAAGATACGCTAACATTCGTAAGTGAGGGGTTAAAAGCGTCAACGTTGAAATTCAGGACTTTTCGGTGATCGTATAACTAACAGGGGACTTAACGAAGTTAGTTTATGACTTAGAGTCCTTAAAAGTCAAGTTTGGGGGTTAAAGTGTAATAAAAACAAGTTAAAACAACTATTTAGAGGGCCATGGACCAAATGTGCAATTCCTGAAACTTTGTAACCGGAACCCAGCACTCATACCGGCCGCGTAAGACCTCCCAGGTCTCCTACGCGCCCCGCCTAAAAGTCACCAGCGACCAAAACTCATGAAAGGTGCCTGTTCAGCCTGTTACACCGCCTTACATGCATGGTTTTCGATCCCAGGGACTGCACCAGTGGTATTTCATGCATAGGGGACACTTGGATTCATCTGGGATCAATCCTAGACTTGTGTGTAAAGATCTCATGC
This sequence comes from Helianthus annuus, assembly GCF_002127325.2. Lineage (NCBI taxonomy): Eukaryota > Viridiplantae > Streptophyta > Magnoliopsida > Asterales > Asteraceae > Helianthus > Helianthus annuus. The sequence continues at coordinate 203,601,191 of NC_035448.2, read as the reverse complement.
AATTAAAGTCCCTATATAAAGAGTTCTAGTTGCAAACATGAACTTGTCACTTGGAAAATCAATCTAACTTAATTTCTGGAGCCTCCTGGAGCTCAAGATCATTCCCTAAGGATCATTAGTCGTGCTAAGTACTTCAGTAAGCTTCCTTAACCTCTCTAATTCGTGTTTTATTAGTTTAATACCTAAAGTCAAAGCCGTCGTAATTAAGCTTTGACTTAGTGATTAATCACTAATGGTCCAGTCATTTTTCGAATTTGAAGTGGCTATGAGTTGGTAATTATGTGGGTAATAAACCCTTAAAAGAGCACCCTCTGATTTCCAATCTAACTTGGTCAATTGTCGGGTTAAACTTGATTATAAAAAGTCAACAGAAAGCTAATTTTCAAATAAACACATAATTAACAGTGTAGAAGCCATGAAACATGTTTTATCACTTGTATAACTTGGTAATTAATGTAAGGACATGTCTAAGCATGTTCAACCCGACAATTTCAAGTTTAGGCTTGGTTCGGAACCGAAAGTCGCAAAAGTAGACTTTTGCTTTGACTTTCAGTCCTGACCCATTTAGCTTAGTTTAGACATGCCTTAGAGTTCCATTAGGACCAGGTTATAGATTAGTATAACCCTCTAAGATTATACAACTTGGTTCCTAATTTATCCGATTCATTTGCATGTTTCCGTTATATGCCTAAAAGTTGACCATTATGCCCTTTTGATCTTAAAACGAGATTTTTGAAAATGTGAGAGGACAAAAACCTTTATTACTGATTTATAAACTTGTCCTAAAAATTTGACATCAGTTTGAGGTCTAGATTAGGAGTTATGCTCAATAGCGTAAATTGAAAGCTTTTTATTTATTAAACGGCATATTTGACATAAAACCTATTTAAACCCAAATTTTGACACCAAACCTTTTACCCACTGATGTAATATAATATTTTGGGATTTTTGAAGATTTTTAATTATTTTAAGCTGAGCATAACATAGGGTTCTTTCTTTAATTCGGTAATTTGTCGGTTATACCCCTTTTTGCTAATAAAATGAGTTTTACATAACATTTTGATACCAAACTTTTTGCTATTGATTTGATATGATAAATAAAATATTTTGAACTTTATAAACTAATCAAAAACTCAGATTTCCTATTATAACCCGAAAATCGCTTAAAACCGACTTTTACGCGTTTTAAACGCATAGTATGAGTTAAAACTATTTTTAACATATAAGACTTAATACCTACTGATGTTTTAAGTAAATTTTTATACTTTAACAGTAAGCAAAAGTTTTGAACTCAGATTTCCAAATTTGACCTTTAAAGCTTATGTGAAATTACCAAAATGCCCATTCGGTGCATAGTAGGTTATAAATGATAAATTTCACATATATGCAATACCCTACTGATATAACTTATTAAATTAAATATTTTTACTGATCATTTTAGACCTGAACCTCAGATTAATATTTAATCTCTTTTATAACCTTTAAAATGACCAAAATACCCCTACGGGGCTTAATTTAAGTTTAAATTCGTTTTGGCCATAATGGAAGGTATCCTACTGATATCACAACATATTTAAGACATATTAACTTAGGAAACCTGTTCATGACTCATTTGTTTACCCATTATGCATTCTTCGCATTCGGTGCGGTTTATGTAACTAGTTTGCATAAATTAACCGAAACGGGTCAAACCTTATCATTTTTATCTCAAAATCCAGAATGTGTTTAGTTTACCCATATTATACAAGTCCCCATACTTGTCGGGTCTAAACCACATTCTATTCCAGTATTCGCTTAAATCACGCGTTTTGAACTGTATACCTTTCTTTAAAACTAACCGGTCTAAGTTTAAACTTAAGTAAGACCCGTTAGGAATCTAATAGGTTATTAAAACCTTCATTCGAGATTTAGGAGCCCAAAATAGGCGTGAGACTCACAATTTGGTGAACGAGTCTCAACCCATATATTCTTTTTTAAACGAAATTCGCTACCAAGTTAGGAGTGAAATCCTCACCTTGATGGAGAATTTCCATTTCAAATTCCAGTGGCACTCGTCAAAGTGTCGAAATTAAATTTTGACCCGACGAGTACCAACCACACTTAGGGTACGAAATCGTCAAGTTAGGGGTGAAACCCGCACCTCGTCGACTAGTCCCGCTTCTTGATTTTCCAAAAATCCCGCCAAGTCTCGAAATTTCCATTGATTTGGAACATGTAGTAACTGGAAGGGTGAATACCGTTAACCGAGATATCGGCAAGAGTATTCCACCTATTAGGCCAAAGCATGATTCTCAAATTCAAAGGAATTTTCGACTACTTTGGTTTAGTCAAAGTTCCGTTTTGGAACAATCCAAGTTTTAATCAACCTATGCTTTACTATCATCGCTTTTATATGATACAATTCTCTCTTTACAAATTCAAATTTGTTTTTCGAGATCATTTTTCTCACACACACATCATACTAAATCTTTTCATATAGTATACATATGCATGATTTCAAAACGTCACTCAATTTTGTTTACATTCTTTGTAACACCAAAATGGAGACACGTCATCGAGATAGGAGTGATTTCCTTACCTTGACGAATAACTCCACTCCTTCTTTTCTTAAAACGACATCCCCGACGAGTTAGGGGTGATTCCCTTACCTAGGTGATCGTTACCAACATATTTTGCACCTAAATCATTTATCGTTCGTCAAAATCCCTACTTGTGCGAATTTCAAAATTTGTTATTTTATCAAACGTATTCTTTATCTCGTAACCTATTTAACGTAAATGATATACGCGAAAATTCCCAATCATGCCTTAAAACGTTTTATCACCCGATTTTCAAAACCTTGTGAGATGCTACCTATCAACTTAATCGGTCCAATGGATCTCTTGCCCATGAACTTCATATTTAACCTAACCACTAAAACGCACTCACATTACATCATTATACTAAAGACTTCCACTCTCAATCGTAAATCAAACCAATTTTCTCATATATTGATAGGATCTTATATATATATATTATAAGATCGTTTTACCACAAACTCTTTTCAAAACCAACGAATCATTTTCATTGCTAAACTTCTTTTAAGAATCAACGTTTTCACAAGAACCTCCAAATTTCAAATTTCACATTTTAATGCAAGATCCTTTGGAATAATACGAACTTATTATTTACAATGAATTTTTTTTACACCTCTCAATACGACATTCGAATTTCAAAAAAACGTGGGCAAGAAGACTTCATGGGGACCGGCGGTCTTCAACTTACGTAAATTTTCTTTTAAAACAAAAGTAGCATTTCCATTCCTTACAAAACACGTTATGTATAACCAAGTACCTTATATTCCTTTTTACACAGGCTAGGATCTACATTACTAGTTAAACTCAATCTATTTTGATTCGATAAACTCAATGTTTCGCTTAAACAACTATACACGCATACCATCGTACACCTTTTAGTCAATATCGCACGTCGACTTCACCTATCATTTGTTTTACATACCCTCAACTTCTTGATCATTTTACACGCTCAAATTCGTTGTATTCGATTTATTTCGTACACACAATTGTCATTACTTATACCTAGTTACATTCATGCTCATTCACTTTTTCATGTTCATGCTCATACGTTTCATGTTCATACCAACATACTTATTCATACGTATACTATTATATATATTCATACGCATGCTTACATTCTTACTCATGATTCATACATTCGTACCCGTACGCAAGCGAAATCCAAGGGATTCGCTTACGTGGGTCCCATACATACTTAAGCATGGACTTGCTTATATACTGCATTCTTATAATTTATATATACCCTGATTCATACATAACTAGTACAAGCTATGTGGATCATGCGACGATCAGTATAATCGCGGGTGCACACGGGATTATAGTGATTGGCGCATGAGAACCATGAAGTATACTACTGCGTATGGTAAAAACACAGAACGTAACATGACACCGAATACGAGACGGGCGTAATATGGTCAAAATATGGTGGATACGCCGCTGGTACTTCCTATATATAAGTGTTTTCATCATGTTACCAAACTTTCGTAAAACGTGCCATGAGAAATTCAGTGTTTTGCAGACCTTTGGACCTAATACAAACTCTAGACAACTCACAAACGCGTTATATCATACTATCCACGACGAGACCTCATTCTTAGCATCGCCTTCGTTTATTCTATACTTACGCTATTCTCATACACATAATTGAGTATCAAAATCAATCATTCGCTTTTATACTCCCCTTATTTATTTATTTTTATTTTTTTCTTTCATTATTCTTTGTCTTTATACGAACCCCGTTCGCGATCAAGTCTGTTAAATCGTTTGAACCCTTTCAAGTCTTACTTCTGAATAAATTTCGGGACGAAATTTCCTAAAGGAGGGGAGACTGTAACGCCTCGCTTTTTCATAACTTTCTTTAATTAGAAAGCTTGTAACGTATTTCTATTTTCGGAAACTGGTAATCTCATGTTATCGTATTTCGTTTCGTATTATCGTAATCCGAGACTTTGATCGTAATAAAATTAATCATTTCACATGAATTATACATCGTTTATTTTTTTTACACTTGATATTATATGTTCATAATTCACGACCTATACCTTATTTTTATACAAACTTATTTAATTCCATGTTTTGTATAAGTTGAACATTAATATGGTTAATGAATTACTAAATACACAATATATTTTATTTTAACCAAACTTATAGCGCCAAACATGAAAAGTTGTAAGATGGCCTAGTGGCCGATTGTGATATAAAAACCCATTTCATGGCTGAATCAAGCTTAATGGTTAGATTGCACAATTCTTGTTATGATGAATGATTAAAGTTAACATTATACCAAATGAGGAGTACATATGACAAAATAAAAAAAAGGGTATTTAGCTGACTTAGTCAGCCATATACGCAGCCATGACTCAATCTGCAGTCACCCTTTCAGCCAAAGATTTAACATAATGATATTGTTATTCATTCACTTATACTTTAAAGAATTTGATATATCATACTTTGAGTAATATATTATTTTAAAGAATAGTGTTATTCATTTAAAAACAACATTTTATCACGATGGACAAAAAGAACCAATCAATAATCAATAAGCTGATCCATGTGTGGCGAAACATGAGTAACCCATTGGTGGTTTTTATGGCTCTCATCTCCCACCTAAATCACACTTAATACCCTCTTAACACCAACCCATTTCCTTAATTCCCGAGACATGTGAATGCTTTAATAACCAAAACCTCCACAACCATTATACATATCTTGTTCTACACCCTCACAACACCCCTCACGAACACACCTACTGTTTAAACAACCAAGAAACATCCCGTTTGAAGTTCTCCGGAACCGTTCTGTCACTCTCGAAAACTCTCACCCACTCCCTCGTTAATTTACGGCTGCCAGAGATCGGAGTTCCAGAAACCTTGAGTCGCCGGAACCTTCAAGACTTCGCCGGAGAACGGAGAAGACGACCGGAGACCCACGACGTTCGTTTACGTGTTCGTGTGTTCGACATTGGAGACCTTCGCTGGAACTGGGTTCGCATCGGGCTTAACTGTTTGGCCACGTTTCGCGTCTGTCTCTTTTCCACTCAATAAACGTTGCACCTACAAGACGAAGCCAAGGCCGGAACTCATACCATCGGTGTAGACTCACTCGCTTTGTGTTCGGTATATTTTCGTTACCTTGTCGATTCATATTGATTATATACATAAGACAACAACTGTGAATTAAGAAAAACAAGTTATATATAGATGATTCAAAATATTTAGTTTTGGTTCCATGTTCCTGTTCGTTGGGTGTTATAATTCAAAGAAGAAGATGACCTTTTTATTTTCTTTTCGTTCTAATTTTTTTAACATCCGCAAATGAATAAAAGAGCAACTATAGAATGTATTATGAATACATGAACTCCACATTAAAATAAAGAAAATAGATTATAGTTGTAGAGTTCCCTGTTGATTTGTTTCTAATAGTGAAGATGATAATTATTAACAGCGGATGAGATAGATGTTTGTCAAGATCAAATAAAAAAAAAATAACTGTTGGCTGGGTCTCGTCTGTTTCGGCAGGGTATTCAAAGAGACGAAACCAGTTTTTGTTTAAATTAAATAAAATTACGGTTACAACACAAATAGATAGGGGCAGTCTAGCGGTTCTTATTTATTTATTTTTTTAAACCAAAATCGTTTCCTTTATATAACAAGGTTGTGTAATAACTTTATAATCTGATTATTATTTTCTTATTATGAAATCTTAAATTTGTTTTACAAAACTAATCATATTTTTAACTATGTTAGAAATATTTGTTATAAGAGAAGTTGGATATTACTATTTATATATGAATCTCTAATTGTTTTTCTTATATAAAACTAAGCTTATTACCATCTACCTTAGTTTGAAACTATTATAAATAAATTCTTTCCTACGTAGAACTAAACCTATTATTGTTCTCAATAAACTTTAAAATATGAATAAATACTTAAATCATTACATCTAAATAATAAATTTGCAAACCGTAATTAATAGGAATATTGTTTAACCTATAAATAATAATGAAATTGTTATGTGATATTAAATTATTTAGGTTAACCGTTTCGTTCGTTCGACTTTCCAATCTTACTCGTGCGTACTTACAAGAAATCACAACGCAACCAATGTGAGTATACTTGACCCCTTTTTTCGTTTACCACTTTTTGGGGTGTAACATGTTATTTATAAACTTACACACAAACTTTATCATAATACATAAACATTCCTATTACACGCATGCTTATTTGATTACTTGATACTTTAAACTTGGGTGATACTTATGTGTTGAACTTATCATTAACTTCGTATGAGCCTAACCATGACATATGTAGCGCTATAGGATTAACGACCCGCCCGTAGACTTGTGGTTATGTCATGAGCATATTGCGTTTCATTATTGGTTTGATATGTTTGACACATGCCAATTTTATAGTTTATCTCGTATCAAGAGCTTGCCACATGGAATTGTTTAAACTTATCTTTTGATACGTATGTACCAAACTTGTATACTCGCCTTTGCTTTTGCATTGAACTTTATTTTAAACATGTTACAGGTTGAGGATGATGATGCTATGAAATGAAGTAGCGTTGATGCCTAGAAACACATATAGACGTTTAGGTTTAATCGTTGTATCAATTATGATTATGTTGTATTGTATTTCCCTTGAACTTGATGTTATTTGATTTCCTTGTAATGTTGACAAATGAATTATGAAATGAAATCGGTTTATTAAATATTGTCACAAATAGCGTTATGATGTCTCTAGCAATCTTCACACTTCGTCTCATCCCGATGTTTCCGCCATTGGTTGGGGTGTGACACACCTAATCCCCCCTCAAGCTTATAGGACAAAAGGAACAACCACTGTGCTATTTCCTAACCGTTTTATACCAAGATCAAGAGAGTTTAAAATCAAAACTATTCTTTCCATTTTTTTCTCATTTTTTTTCATTTTTTTTCTTTTCTCGAGCGTAGACATTGCTTTCCCTAACCCAGAGGCATTCCGGTTGTAGAGTCGCTATCCCCAACTCGGATTACTTAGGCTTCGGTACTTTTTATTATTTTCTTTGCAAGGTCGATTTCACACACCCTAGCGGTAATCCGGCTGTAGAGTCGCTATCCCCAACCGCAGACTACATAGAAATGAGCTACTTTCATTCAGTTCCTAGCTCTTTTTTTTTTCCTTTTTTTTCATTTTTCAACGAGATATGACAAGAAACTCTAACGATCTTAACTTATAACGAGATCTCTTATATTATTATTGGCGGTTTCAATTTCCCCACTTTCCCTAGATGAGAACCCACTAGTAGACCGACAATTAGGTATTTTTAAGATCAAAGGAACCTAGAACCGAATCGGGCCTACCCGCACATCCCAAACTAGACACAAACACGATTATATTAATCTCATATTGTCATTATTTGAACCCGAACAAAAACCCGACTTTTCTATCATTTTCCGCTTCTTATTTTGCAACCTTCTTATTTCAAAAGACATTTTCTGATTTTTTGAATTTTTTTTTTTGAATTTTTTTTTTGTATTTTTATATTTTTATATTTTATGACTCAAGACACTACTAACCTAGACACTAAATGATAGTTCCCATCCCCACACTTAAACTCTACATTGCCCTCAATGTAGGATGTAGGATGGAAACCGACTAAAAAACTAAAAATAAATAAGAAATAAAAAAACAAGGGCAAATCGGAAAGGGCTTAGCTGGTTTAATTCATGCGTAAGCTCCAAAATCTCATCCAATCCAGCTCGATCGTATAGCATTTCGTTCGCGATCGGCTTTGACACTGACTGGTACACTTGATAAATGCCTGAAATTCGAACAGCAGCTCCAAAATCACCCGAATGGAGATTGAGTACGGGTGGTACATATTCAAACCTGCATAAACAAAAACAAGCAAAAACCAAAGTAGTACCGACTCTAAAATAACGACTCAAAAACAACTAATTTAGACTCATGGTACAAAATAAACGACTCAACGCCACAAACTACCGAATATATATAAAATTACAAAACTCTACAAAACCTCCTCACACTTGAATTTAATCAGGAGGCTTCTCTTTGATCTGGACCTTATCCAACCCGTTTAATTCCACACGATCCACAAAAATATTTAAAAATTTAATGGTGGAATTATAAAAGATTTTAAAAATTTCAAACGGGTCTGACCACCAGAATTTAAACTTACTTGGCATTAACCGAATGCGTGGCATGAAACGATAAGAGCGGTCGTGGTTGTCCTTCAATTGCTCCATCTTCTGTTTCGCCCCTCTTCGGACCCGGAACCATCTCCGGTTTCCAGGTTCTTTCTTTCTTGCCCTCTCCCGTGGCCTTGAATCTTCAGTTACCCCTACCACGGGCCAACTATGGTGCTCTTCCTCTCCCACAACCACTTCTTCTTGTTTGATGTCCGTCATTGGGCTTCCTTCAAGTAAAGCTTCTAAATAAGCAAGGTTTCCCTCCGGATCAAACTCCTTTACCTCTTCATCTACCGGCAACCCATTTAATTCTTCCATAAATTCATTTTCCCAGTACATCTGATCTTCATTAGATGGTTGCTCAACTTCTTCATCCTCTTCTCTTTTTCTTTCTATCTCTACTTTTTCTGCTTTACTCTCCACATATCCCCATATCGTCTCCCCATCAGCAAGCTCGGGGATCACTATCGCCTTGTAATTTGAGCTTTGAACTGTAATCCACTCATCATCATAATCGCCCCATTGTATTTGTTGCTTCTGCTCTCTGTTTCCCCAACCCATTTCCAACCGAGCAGCGATCGCACATTCTTCATACCAGTGTGGTCCACCACATTCTTCACACCTTGGATCCCTTTGCCGACTGAGGTCATACTCTATCATTGGGCCTATTAGCCCGATCATTCGCTCAAGTATGCCGATCATTTTCAGAAACCTTGGATCCCTGCACTCCTGAAATTCTTTTATCGTCTGCACGCAAATCATAATTACTTCAATGAGCGTGAAAAAATGTGGAAACCTCTCGCTAGTATTTGTGGAATACCCCTGTGAAGAATATTGCTGTGGCTGCACAAAGGGGTTAGTATCATAATCTGCAGGGGACCCCTCATATTGTGGGCATTTAACTGTAAAATGGGGCCCTCCACAAATTTCACACATACTTACAAGACTCAAGAAAAATAAAAGACACGAACAATTAGACTCCTACGACTCAATATACAAAAGCAAGTAGCACGTATGATGTCAATTAAGTCCAAATAAAGTAATCAACGCAATTGCCAAAGAATCCCCAGTAACGGCGCCAAAAACTTGATGTGCTAAAAATGGTTTAACTAAATTAACTAAAATAAACCCTAAACTAGACTCTCTAAGTTTTAAATTTATAAAACTAAGATTCTCTGAAACCTAAACCACACGACCGGCAAGTATACCGATCGATGCAATATAGCCTAAGGAAGTCCGAGTATCGAACCCAAGAGACTCTACTAAATTACGCTAATGACTATATCTAGACTTAGACTGACACGGACTTTAACTAATTGTTTATTTGATGGGGGGGGGGGTTTCTAAATATCCTGAAAATATAATTAAAATTATACTAACTAGACGAACTAGACACAAACTGGAACGACGACTGAACTCAAGAGATGATGAAGGCTACCTAGGCTAGACGCAAGTTTACCGGGATCTTTGAATGCCAAACCTATTAAGATACCAACTAAGCCCCTCAATCCCTCTCAAGGTGATTCTTGTGGCACTACCTAGGCTGTTACGCTTATCGGTTTTTAGATTTCCTCACAGTCCTATAACTTCTTGAAAGTGCCTAAATAAGACGATCTACCTCACAGCGCGAAAGTCTAAGGCAACTATGGATTTTAATCTTGGTTTAATAGACAAGACAATGTTTAAGGACTAGACCAATTTCTTAGACCTAGCTATAAATCAAACCGAGACCTATTAATAACCTCGAGCCTCACAGCGACAAGTATTAGCAGAACACTTGATTTTATTAAATTACTGAATATTACTTCTAAGGTTACTTATGCAATTTTCACCCTAAAGGATTAATGATCTATTATGTGATATAGACACTCACCTAAATCAAGAACCCTAGCACAACCCTATTATGTGATAAAGACCGTCACCAAGTGTCACGACCCCCGTACCCGGTTTGACCCGGTCCAGGAGCCGCGGGACAGAAAACCCGTGGTATTTATGTTTACAGCGGAAGTCTTAACAGGATCGTTTTAAACTTTGAAAATTTGCCCGAGTATTATTTATTTACATTTCGGGATAACCCCGTAAATATCATAAATTCATTATTTTACAAACATGTTTATTTATTTAATTGAGCCACTATTTCAAGCTTGATGGTGCTCCGTAGCACGTATACTGAAATCACAGTATGTCACCTGAAACATGTTGTAAAAAGGTTTTGTCAGCGGGGAAATACTGAGTGAATCATTCATTTTGATAAAATGACACGTAGTTATAAATTACAGCACAAGAGCGATTACTATGGCAGTATCTTAATTAATATCTGGCCTTGCCACCCGTGTGACGATGGTCATACCACTATTGGGTCCAGTCACCCAATTAGTGACGTTTTGTCACTGTTAGGTCTTATTAGCCTAACCCCTGTTAGGGCTTATTGCCTAACCGTGAGAAATTAGTAATGTGCACAATACCCCACTAGCCAGCGGTCAAGATAACCACGACTTAATCCCTGTAATTATAACATTTGGAAAATAATTTGGAGTATTGAAAAACATTTGATAAAAAGAGAATGACTCACATTGCAGATTTAACGGGCAAGGTATAAGCCTACTGATTAGCCTTGATTAAACCTAATTTAATTCACAATACACGCAATTGGGGTTAGTAACTAATACAGCGGTTACGTCAATTCACGAGATCAAACCCTCACAACGATTAACAAGTGCGATACTTAATAATTCAATCGGATTCACAACGAATAACAGAGCATAGTCCGAATTCGAACAGCACTCAAATATTCAAGTCGAAATCATGATGAATAATCAAAGTACAAGCTCAATTTGAGCAGCACTCGGACAATCGTTGGATAGTTATAATCGATCGGACGTTGAATCGTAATAGCGATCGAGTTATTACCCTGATTGCGGCAGCACTTCGTGAATTGTGTGTGTTGTTGGATTGTTTCGACTATAACTCACAGCATAATAGGAATTTGAGTGTCGAATTAAAGCAGAATGTCAAGTCCCAGACCCGACTATTTATACCCAAAAATTGTCCCCCCTCGCGCCACGCGAAAGAGACATGTGTACCCGTCGCGTGGCGCGACGGGTCTACTTTCTAGCCTAGGTTGTTTCGTGTCCAGATAGCCTTGATGAGTCATTTGTACGAACAAATTTCAATTCTACAGAAATTTTAGTAGATAAATATCCATTAGGGTTTAACCCCCCTGAGTTTTAGGGGCCCTGATCCTGGTTCCGTTTGTTATGAAAATTTTAGGGTTAGTGCAAAATTACTTGGGTGTCTCAATTAGGGTTTTCTTATTGACTAATTATCGTCCTAATTATTGATTTTAGTGGCAGTTGTTACATCCTCCCCACCTTAAGAAAAATCTCGTCCTCGAGATTTACTAAAATAGATGAGGGTACTTTCGCTTTATTTCTGATTCCAGTTTCCAAGCGTATTCTGGTCCTTTCTTTGCATCCTACTTGACTTTTTTATCTTCTATCTGTAGTGGTTTCTCTATGAACTTAAACTTCTCGTTTACCTCTATATCTTGAAGAGGTACGACCAGGGATTCGTTTTGCTAAACATTTCTTGAGATTGAATACATGGAACACATCATGTACTCCAACTAGGTCTTCTGGTAGTTATGGGCGATAAGCAACTGGTCCTATCCGTTGGACTACTGGAAATGGTCCTACGTATTTTGGACTTAGCTTCCTTTCTTACCGAATCGTACTACTCCTTTCCAAGGAGAAACTTTTTAAAAGTACTTTATCTTTGACTTGAAATTCTAACGGCTTCCGACGATTGTCTGCATAGCTTTTCTGGGTTTGGGTAACTTGGTAACAAAATCTATTGTTATGAGAACCCATTTCCATACAGGGATCTTTTAATTGTTGTAGTAATCCTAAAGGTTTCTGGTGTTCTACCTTAACTTGTGAACAAGTAAGATACTTAGATACATAACTAGCTATATCCTTTTTCATTCTTATTTACCAGAAATTGTTTCTTAAATCTTTATTGTTTTCGGGGTGCATGGTATACCTAGATTTATGGGCTTCCTAAAGTTGATCAAATGGATTATCAATCTTAGGTAATGGGTATCGTTTCCTAATTGCAACTTTGTTTAGTTTCCTATAATCGATACACATTCTTGTTGATTCGTCTTTTTTTCTTTCCAAACAATACTGGAGTATCCTTACAGGGAGGAACTTGGTCGTATAAATCCTTTACTTAGTAATTAATCTAATTGTTTCTCTAATTCTAACATTTCAGTGGATGCTAACATAGTGTCTTAGCTATCGGTACAGTTCCTGAATTTAGAGGAATTCTAAATTCTATTTCTCCATTGGGTGGTAATCCTGTTAAGTTTTGGGAAAATGGTGATATAATCGGAATGTCTTTTATTTTCTTATCTTTTGGTATCAACAACTATTGATGCTATATATATTATCCCTGTTTCCTTGAGGAACTGGCCAGCTTCATTACTGATATAAATTTTAGTGACTTTTGTGGTTTATCCCCGGTTATTATTACTAATTCTCTTGCGGGTGTATGGATTTCTACGGAACTTATATCATAGAGATTTCAAGCATGGTTGGCTATTAACCAATCTATTCCTAATACAACATCGAATCCGTCTAAATTTAATTAGTAACAAGTTTTTGCAGAAAATTTATGTCCAAATTTTATCTTTGCTTCTCGCAAAAATTTTATTTAGTTTAACGTAATTCCCATCTGCTGTTTCAACTGTAAAAGTCTGTCTAAGGTTGGTTAAGGGCTTGGCAGAATGAAGTATTTATAAAACTTTGGTTTGCACCAGAGTCAAATAATACTTGCATAAACGTTGTGAACTAAAACGTACCAACTATGATGTCAGGAATTAGTTCAGCTTCCTGGGTAGTTAATTGAAAAGCTCTTGCGTTTTTCTTGGTAGTCCCTTCTGCAGTCTTTTCGTTTGCTGGATTGCCTAATTTCGGGCAGTTTGTTCTGTAATGTCCGGGTTCTCCACAATTGTAGCAGGTTATTGCCTTCTTTTTCCTGCAATCCTCTTCTCGATGTCCTGGAATTTTGCAGTAATTGCAGCATCCTTTGCATTTTTCAAAATGCTTTCCCTTGCAGGTGTTGCAAAATGGGATAGTGGAAAATCGCCCGTCTTCTCTTTTCTTGAAATTGTTACTATTACCTATATGAAATTCTTGGGTAATTTTCTGGGCTAAATCCTTCCTCCTATTTTCTTCTCGAGTGCGTACCAGTCCGTCAGTTAGAGTGTTGGCTAACTCTACCGCATCGTCAATCGTGCGGGGTCTTGCAGCTTTGACAATGTCACGAATCTCACTAATCAAACCCCAGATATAACGAGAGATAAGTACCGGTTCCGGCGAAGCCAGAGTAGGTACAATTCTGGCATACTCAAAGAATTTTGAAGTATACCCTCGACAATCTACATCTACCATTCGGTGACTTAAAAACTTATTCGCCATCTGCTCTTTTTCATATTTAGGAAAGAATTTTCTTTCTATTAATTGCTTAAATTCTTCCCAACTTATGGCATAGGCCACGTCACTTCCTTTAGCCTGCAATACTGTATTCCACCATTCTAATGCTTCTTCCTTAAAAAGGTGCGAAGCGTACATAACCTTATCTTCTTCAGCACATTTACTTATTCTGATTACTGCCTCGGTTTTCTCTAACCAACGCAGTGCCGCAGTTGCCCCTTCATTGCCTGCGAACTCTATAGGTTTACAGGCAAGGAACTCCTTGTAAGTGCAACCAGGCGTTGCAGCTTTCTTTTTCTTAGAGAGCGGAGCTTGTCCTAGTTCCTTATCATGATTAACATGATTATTTCCTCCGTTTACGCTATTACTGAAGTTATCTTCAGAAATACGTTTGCTAGGAATGATTTGCTGTGGTTCTATTGGATTTTTAACAGCAGCAACGATTGCTGGAATAGCGTTGGCTATCCCTTGAGCTATCATTGTTGGAATAGTGTTAGCTATCCCTTGAGCAACGATATTTTCTATATCCTGCCTAGTCATATATTGATCCCCTGATTGTTGCTCGGATTGATTGACCTCGTTAACAGGTTCATTATTAGTGTTTTCCATCGGATAACTAATTTATAGATAAATAATTAGTATACCAGAAGTAATTTCAATGTTACCCTTAATTGCACATAATTACGTAAATAGCCAAAAGTTGTAAATTTTCTAAAATTTTCATGGTATTATGCTTCTATTGTCACACCCCCAAGATCCCACACGCGGAGTACCACCGCTTGGGAGCGTGACTGACCAGGATCAAGCCATCAATCATATCAAACATAGCATTTAATAAATAAAGTAATCAATGTAAATCATCATGACATGATTGATGTTCCAAAACCAAACATCGTTTAAATAGCGGAAGCATAGTATGTAATCTCAAAATAGTTATAAATTCAGAATAAGTTCATGATCCGTATCCCACAACGACCTGCTCCTCCTTGTGCAAGCTCCATAATGTACCTAAGGTCCTGCAAGGCATGCAGCAAATAATCAACAAACTAGTTGAGCGAGTTCACAGAAAGTAAGTACATAAAATAGTGCATAAGTATAGCTAGTGGGGGCTTCCCATACTAGTGTGTACTAAAGGTGGGGGCTTCCCAAACCTTGTGTTCATAATACTGGTGGGGGCTTCCCATGTTTATCCTGGCTAATGAGGGCTTCTCATTAACGGTACTTACTAGACTAACTTCCGACCATGTGTTCTTCTTTACCGAGAACAGGGAAAACGTACAGGGTCACGTAGGCTTTACGTGACGTGCCCTTCCCCGAGGACAATGGTACGCGTGGGGGCTACGTAGGCTTTACGCAGCGTGGCCTTCCGACCTGGAAGCCAGTAGATGGTATTGGGTTACGTAGGCTTTACGTAACGTGTCCTCCCGACCCGGGAGACAAATGGCAAATACTGGGTTACGTAGGCTTTACGTAACGTGTCCTGACTAACCTGAGGACGATGGTCTATAGTCTGGTGTATGCGTAAGTACGAGTAATCATTCCATATCCAACATATCCAACCCAATTCCCAACCCGGGAATCCCATGCCTTGGCTGTGTGAACTCACCTTGGTTTGCTCGGCAGATACACAAAGAGTACAGGTAGCAAGTAAATGGTCAACCACGTCCTATCATGGTTATTATGCAAGTCAGGTTCGTATATAGCACGTTTGTATCACATACAATCATGGCAAACACGTACACGTATCAACAACTCAAATCATGTAACGAGTCCAAGTAATCGGCCCAATCAGATAAGCAGTCCAACTAGCAGTCATTAGCACACTAGTCCAATAGCAAACAGTCCACAAATCAAATCATTGGGCCCGTGACAGTGAAGGCCCAAACAGTGTGCGTGTAAATGGTGGTCTCGAGTCGCAACCGGCGATCTCGAGTCGCAACCGAGGATTACGAGTCATATCAGGAGATTACGAGTCGCAACTGTAGGTTGCGAGTCGCAATGGCTGGTCTCGGTTCATCATGGTCCGGTTACGAGTCGCAACGGGACTCGCAACCGTGGTTACGGTTCATGCTGTTGTGGTCTCGAGTCGAGACGGTGAGGTTTCGACTCGCAATCTGAGTCGCAACCGTGTGTGTAACTGGTTTCCCTGAATTCATGCATAATAATAACATCTAATCCGTGATTACAGCAAACATTTTAGGCAGTTTCACAATTCGGATCAATCAACAGTTTTTAACAATTTCATAACATCTTCAAGCATGTTCATATCATCAGTTCATATATCCAACCTCAGTTCACAATAATTACATAAACATAACCCGTAATCTAATTATATAACCGAATTCTAGATCAACCATGCCTTCCCCTAAACATGTTTGCACATTAGAATCATCACAGTCGATTACAAGCACAAGTATACAAACCGATCCAGGGTTTCAACAAGAACAATTAGAAACATACCATTCGGTTATCATGCATTCATACAACATATAACTAAATACAAAATATCATCAATCGATCCAACTAGCATGTGATCCGGTTACTAACAAAATCATATAAACACGTCATCATGAACATCATACTAACCGAGATGGGAAGAGAGGGATTCAGATTCAAAAGCTTCGAAGGGTGTTCGGCAGTCTTCGGTTCCGAGCCGAGAGAGAGAGAGCTTGGTGTTTGTGTGTGTTCTTGGTTGCCAAGATTGCGAAAACAAAAACCCTAATGAGATACATGTACGTATGGAAAGGAAGTGGGCCGAAACCCCACTTGGGCTATCTCATGGTCTCGAGTCCAATTGTATGGGCCGAGTGGGTTGATGTGATTGAAATACTATTCGGTTCGATATCTTCAACACTTAATCACATAATGCACGTAACACGTATCATTCAATCAATCAATATAATCACATAATCACACAAGTTCAATGGTTACACGTAATGTACGAGACGGTAAAGTACGAGTTGTCACATTATCCCCAACTAATTGGAAATTTCGTCCCGAAATTTGGTATGCACTCACTGAGGAAGCTAGGTAAGTTATAGCGTTCACTGGTTTTCCTGGGGTGTCACATCCTCCCCCCGTTGATCTGGAATTTCGTCCCGAAATTCCGAAGTAGTAGCTTCAGCCTCAGTAGTGGTTGCATTGGTTTCGAATAACTGGGGGTACTTTTCTGTCATCCTGTCTTCGCGTTCCCAGGTGTACTCTGGGCCACGTTTGGAGTTCCAACGAACTCGGACAAGAGGGATTCTCTTGTGTTTGAGGACCTTCACATCCCGGTCCGTGATTTCCACTGGTTCCTCGACGAACTGCAACCGCTCGTCAATAGTGAGTTCTTTGAGGTTTTCATCAGATAGGCACTTCTTTAGGTTCGATACATGAAAAACATTGTGAACTGCCCCGAGTTCAGCTGGTAAATTCAACTTGTAGGCTACTTTGCCAATCTTTTCTATAATTTCGAACGGTCCGACGTACCGCGGATTCAGTTTGCCCCGTTTGCCAAAACGAACCACACCCTTCCAGGGTGAAACTTTCAATAAAACCCGGTCCCCGACCTCAAATTCCAATGGCTTTCTACGCTTGTCCGTGTAGGCTTTCTGACGGTCGCGTGCTGCCGCCATGCGTTGTCTTATTTGTGCAATCTTTTCTGTGGCGTCCACTACAATCTCTGGACCCGTAATTTGACTATCCCCCACCTCTGCCCAACAGAGAGGTGACCGGCATTTACGCCCGTACAATGCCTCGAATGGAGCGGCTTGAATGCTGGTGTGGTAACTATTATTATACGAGAACTCCACCAAAGGGAGGTGCTTTTCCCAGCCGTTGCCGAAATCGATAACGCATGCCCTAAGCATGTCTTCGAGTGTTTGGATCGTACGCTCAGACTGCCCATCCGTCTGAGGATGATATGCTGTGCTCATGTCTAACCTTGAGCCGAAAGATTTATGCATTGCTTGCCAAAGTTCTGACGTGAACCGTGCGTCGCGATCCGAAATGATGGATGTGGGCACCCCGTGCCTTGAAACAACTTCTTTAAGATATACGTCTGCAAGAGTGGAGAACTTGTCCGTTTCCTTTATAGGTAGGAAGTGTGCAGACTTAGTGAGCCGATCCACGATCACCCATATCGTGTCGTTCCCCCGCTGAGATCTAGGTAGGCCTGTAACGAAATCCATGGAAATTTCTTCCCATTTCCATTGCGGTATCTTAGGTTGCTGAAGTAGGCCAGCTGGTTTCTGATATTCAACCTTGACTCTTGCACAGGTCAAACATTTTCCAACATACGTAGCAATGTGGGCCTTCATGCTAGGCCACCAATAAGTAGTGCTAATGTCGTGGTACATTTTATCCGACCCTGGATGTACCGAGTAGCGAGACTTGTGAGCTTCATCCATTACAAGTTCGCGTAGACCGCCATAAAGTGGGACCCAAATACGCCCCGTTACATAGTAGGCGCCGTCTGCCTTCTGTTCCATTTGCTGTCGTGAGCCGCGTAAGGCTTCAGCCTTGACGTTTTCAGGCTTCAGTGCTTCTACCTGAGCATTTCGTATCTGTGCTGGAAGGCTAGACTGAATCGTAAGCTGTAGCGCTCGCACGCGCCGAGGTAAAGTGTCTTTCCGACTGAGGGCATCAGCCACAACATTGGCTTTGCCTGGATGATACTTTATAGCGCATTCGTAATCGTTAAGTAACTCGACCCATCGTCGTTGACGCATATTCAAATCCTTCTGCTTAAGGATATGCTCGAGACTCCTGTGATCGGTGTAAATCGTGCACCTGGTACCGTACAGGTAGTGTCGCCATATCTTAAGCGCGAAAACAACAGCTCCCAGCTCTAAATCGTGCGTCGTGTAGTTGCGTTCATGAACCTTGAGTTGACGAGAGGCATAAGCGATAACCTTGTCGCGCTGCATTAACACACATCCAAGTCCCCGAATGGATGCATCACAATAAACCACGAAGTCGTCTGTGCCCTCTGGCAATGAGAGGATAGGTGCACTGCAAAGTCTATCCTTTAAGTGCTGAAAAGCAGTCTCCTGGGGCTCTCCCCAGCGATAGGTAACACCCTTCTGTGTCAGTAGCGTAAGCGGCTGAGCAATCTTCGAGAAATCCTTGATAAACCGTCTGTAGTAACCTGCCAGACCCAAAAATTGGCGTATTTCTGTCGGTGTACGCGGTGCAGGCCAGTTTCTGATCGAATCTACCTTGGATGGATCGACATGGATCCCATCCTTGTTCACTACGTGGCCTAGAAAGTGGACTTCACGAAGCCAGAAGTCGCATTTAGAAAACTTAGCGTACAGCTGTTCCTTTCGAAGGAGTTTCAAAATAAGACGAAGATGCTGCTCGTGTTCCTCCTGACTTTTGGAGTAAATCAGAATGTCGTCGATGAATACTATGACGAACTTGTCAAGATAGGGTTTGCACACCCTGTTCATAAGGTCCATAAATACAGCAGGCGCGTTCGTTAACCCGAATGGCATAACGAGAAACTCGTAGTGACCGTAACGAGTTCTGAAAGCTGTCTTGGAGACGTCCTCATCCCGGACTCTCAGCTGATGATACCCTGACCTCAAGTCTATCTTCGAATAGTAACACGACCCTTGCAACTGGTCGAATAAGTCATCTATGCGTGGTAGAGGATAACGGTTCTTCACCGTCACCTTGTTGAGTTCACGGTAGTCGATACACATCCTGAACGTACCGTCTTTCTTCTTCACGAAAAGTACTGGAGCTCCCCAAGGCGAAGAGCTTGGACGAATAAAGCCCTTTTCCAAGAGCCCTTGTAGCTGCTTTGACAATTCCTCCAACTCTGATGGGGCTAGACGATATGGTGCGCGAGCTATGGGTGCTGCTCCTGGAGCGAGCTCGATCTGAAATTCGACCTGACGATGAGGCGGTAAGCCAGGTAAGTCTTCAGGAAACACCTGAGGGTAATCGCGTACAATTGGAATATCCTCCAATTTCTTTTCCTTCACTGACGCGTCTGTAACGAGTGCCAGAATGGCAGTGTGACCTTTCCGTAAGCATTTCTGAGCCTTCAAGAAAGAGATGATGCCAACCACAGCACCACTCTTGTCGCCTTGAACTTCTAGAGGTTCCTGACCCGAACGAGGAATGCGAATGATCTTCTCACTGCATAAGATTTCTGCCTGGTGTTGGGATAACCAATCCATCCCAATCACGACGTCGAAGCTACCCAAAACTATGGGAATGAGATCGATAGAGAAAGCTTGACCAGCTAAGATAAGGTTACAACCCTGAACTACGTGCGTGGCTTCTAGACTTTTACCGTTAGCTAACTCTACTACGTGTTTGGTGGGTAAAAGTGTTGGTGCACGTTTTAGCAGTTGACACATTTTCACAGACATATAGCTTGTATCCGCACCCGAATCAAACAAAACAGTAACGTAAATATTGTCGAGGAGAAACTTACCCATAACCACGTTGGGATCGTTCACTGCGTCGCCTCGACCTAGTACGAATGCACGACCACGAGCTTCATTGCCGTTGTTGTTTCCCCCGTTGTTGTTATTCCCGTTACCCTGGTTGTTGTTGCGGTTCTGGTTCAACTGAGGGCAATCGCGTTTGAAGTGACCTTCAGCCCCACACTGGAAACATCCCCGGTTTCCACGCTGTGGCTGCTGCTGCTGCTGCTGGTTCTGTGGAGCGGGTTGCTGAGGCTGCTGATTCTGATTCGCAGGCCGTGGACTCCTACAGTCTTTGGCCTCGTGACCCATCTTAAGACACCTTTGACAACGACCCTTGTTACATGGGCCGTGGTGATGCCTGTTGCAGCTGTGGCACCTAGGTTGACTACCCTGATATCTCCTCTGTCTGTGACTACCAGAGGATTGCTGACTAGGACTCTGGTAGTGGTCGATCTTCTGCTGCTGAGCTTGTGGCTGAATAGATGCTGAACCTTTACTCGAATCTTCATCCCATTTCCTTTTACTGTCACCAGATGTAGCAGGAGTAATTGAGGTGGTGACGTTAGCAGTAGCGTTAACACGCTTGGGCAGTTTATTCTGATCCACTGCCTGATCGGTGATGCGATGAGCGAGGCGCTGAATCTCCTGAATGTTTTCGAGGTTAGCCGACGTCACGTGGCTCTGAATTTCTGGCGCCAATCCCTTGAGATACAACTCAATGCGCTTATATGGGGGGTCCACCATAGTTGGACACAGAACGGCCAGCTCGTTCGACCGTTTAGTATACGCTTCGATTTCTGATCCAACCATTTTCAGGTTATACAGCTCGTCTTCCAGCTTGTGGATGTCTTCACGCGTGCAATACTCACGCTTGATGAGTTCCTTAAAATCGTTCCATGGGGTGGCGTTAGCAGCTGCCAACCCTAAGATCTGAACTTGGGCGTTCCACCAAGTCAATGCTATTCCTTCCAAAGTGCCGGTGGCAAACTTGACCTTGCGAGCCTCAGGGCACTCGCACATCTCGAATACCGATTCTAGCTTCTCAAACCAATGGAGGAGTCCCACTGCCCCCTCTGTGCCACTGAAAGAATTTGGACGACAGTCCATGAAGTTCTTGAATGTGCAGACTGGCTGCTGCGCGTGTTGACCTATTGTGTACGAATAGGACGAAGTTAAATACGGGAGTTAATGTAGGATCTAAAGATCCTAGTGTGTGCCTATAGTGCAGGATATACTACCTGCTTGAGCTGCTGCAACTGCCGCAGCAACTTGAGCTTGAACAAGGGCCTCTAGCTGGGCTTGTGTCATGTTGATTCATCCAGACATGATCTTCATAGTAAAAGTAACGTAAATGAGAGTGGTTCGCGAGTAGGGCGATGACAGAAAAGCGTAGGCATATAGGTGTTCTCATGTAATCAAAGCATGTGTATCTAAGCGTAATGCGAGCAAGTTCTAAGTAGTTCTAGCAAACAGGCAATAAACGTAAACCTTATTACCTAGGATGTCGAGTCTTGCACGTGGAGCGAAGCGTCGTTGTGGATCGTTGAGAGCACTGTTCTGGTTATAGTCCGGTTTTAATAAAAACGTTTTCCCATATTAAAACCAAGTTCTCTATAACCAATGGCTCTGATACCAATCTGTCACACCCCCAAGATCCCACACGCGGAGTACCACCGCTTGGGAGTGTGACTGACCAGGATCAAGCCATCAATCATATCAAACATAGCATTTAATAAATAAAGTAATCAATGTAAATCATCATGACATGATTGATGTTCCAAAACCAAACATCGTTTAAATAGCGGAAGCATAGTATGTAATCTCAAAATAGTTATAAATTCAGAATAAGTTCATGATCCGTATCCCACAACGACCTGCTCCTCCTTGTGCAAGCTCCATAATGTACCTAAGGTCCTGCAAGGCATGCAGCAAATAATCAACAAACTAGTTGAGCGAGTTCACAGAAAGTAAGTACATAAAATAGTGCATAAGTATAGCTAGTGGGGGCTTCCCATACTAGTGTGTACTAAAGGTGGGGGCTTCCCAAACCTTGTGTTCATAATACTGGTGGGGGCTTCCCATGTTTATCCTGGCTAATGAGGGCTTCTCATTAACGGTACTTACTAGACTAACTTCCGACCATGTGTTCTTCTTTACCGAGAACAGGGAAAACGTACAGGGTCACGTAGGCTTTACGTGACGTGCCCTTCCCCGAGGACAATGGTACGCGTGGGGGCTACGTAGGCTTTACGCAGCGTGGCCTTCCGACCTGGAAGCCAGTAGATGGTATTGGGTTACGTAGGCTTTACGTAACGTGTCCTCCCGACCCGGGAGACAAATGGCAAATACTGGGTTACGTAGGCTTTACGTAACGTGTCCTGACTAACCTGAGGACGATGGTCTATAGTCTGGTGTATGCGTAAGTACGAGTAATCATTCCATATCCAACATATCCAACCCAATTCCCAACCCGGGAATCCCATGCCTTGGCTGTGTGAACTCACCTTGGTTTGCTCGGCAGATACACAAAGAGTACAGGTAGCAAGTAAATGGTCAACCACGTCCTATCATGGTTATTATGCAAGTCAGGTTCGTATATAGCACGTTTGTATCACATACAATCATGGCAAACACGTACACGTATCAACAACTCAAATCATGTAACGAGTCCAAGTAATCGGCCCAATCAGATAAGCAGTCCAACTAGCAGTCATTAGCACACTAGTCCAATAGCAAACAGTCCACAAATCAAATCATTGGGCCCGTGACAGTGAAGGCCCAAACAGTGTGCGTGTAAATGGTGGTCTCGAGTCGCAACCGGCGATCTCGAGTCGCAACCGAGGATTACGAGTCATATCAGGAGATTACGAGTCGCAACTGTAGGTTGCGAGTCGCAATGGCTGGTCTCGGTTCATCATGGTCCGGTTACGAGTCGCAACGGGACTCGCAACCGTGGTTACGGTTCATGCTGTTGTGGTCTCGAGTCGAGACGGTGAGGTTTCGACTCGCAATCTGAGTCGCAACCGTGTGTGTAACTGGTTTCCCTGAATTCATGCATAATAATAACATCTAATCCGTGATTACAGCAAACATTTTAGGCAGTTTCACAATTCGGATCAATCAACAGTTTTTAACAATTTCATAACATCTTCAAGCATGTTCATATCATCAGTTCATATATCCAACCTCAGTTCACAATAATTACATAAACATAACCCGTAATCTAATTATATAACCGAATTCTAGATCAACCATGCCTTCCCCTAAACATGTTTGCACATTAGAATCATCACAGTCGATTACAAGCACAAGTATACAAACCGATCCAGGGTTTCAACAAGAACAATTAGAAACATACCATTCGGTTATCATGCATTCATACAACATATAACTAAATACAAAATATCATCAATCGATCCAACTAGCATGTGATCCGGTTACTAACAAAATCATATAAACACGTCATCATGAACATCATACTAACCGAGATGGGAAGAGAGGGATTCAGATTCAAAAGCTTCGAAGGGTGTTCGGCAGTCTTCGGTTCCGAGCCGAGAGAGAGAGAGCTTGGTGTTTGTGTGTGTTCTTGGTTGCCAAGATTGCGAAAACAAAAACCCTAATGAGATACATGTACGTATGGAAAGGAAGTGGGCCGAAACCCCACTTGGGCTATCTCATGGTCTCGAGTCCAATTGTATGGGCCGAGTGGGTTGATGTGATTGAAATACTATTCGGTTCGATATCTTCAACACTTAATCACATAATGCACGTAACACGTATCATTCAATCAATCAATATAATCACATAATCACACAAGTTCAATGGTTACACGTAATGTACGAGACGGTAAAGTACGAGTTGTCACATCTATATACAACCGTTTCTTTACATACTAATTTTACTATTTATACAACCATAATTTTATAAATCCCCCATCCTTTTGTCAAATGATATTCTAGTAATGGTGTTTCCTCTGATCGTATTTCCAGGAGATCTGTTTCTCAGTCTCTTGGATCCTATTCCCTACATTCATTAGTCTTTAATCAAAGTGGCGGAGTCTATCTATATTCTTATCACTTATTGGTGGATTTTGGTTCTGGATTGAACTGAGGAAAAAGCTTATAGGGATAGTTTTGAATCTGTATTTCATTAGTCAACCATTCGTCTATTCCTAAAGGTTGCGAGTGGACCGAAGGTTTTGGAATAGCTGGTTCTACATCAGACTTGATAGAATTGTAATCTGTCAATGAAAAATCTAATTCTTCCTGGGATGGTAATCCTTCAATTTGTCTAGAGCTTTCCCCGATTTCTATTTTCTTAGGTGTGGGTTTTTCGAGAGGTACAGCATTGAATTCTATAGGTTCTTCTCTGCTTGCTATATACCTATTGAAATCTTTGGAAACTTCTATTCTTACTGGATAGAGATATAAGTTCTGAAGGGCGTCAGACAAGTTACTCATGCTGTTTAACGTAACATAATTACTAAGTCAGAATTTATAATAAATTTGATAGAAAACTTTGAAATATTATTTCATACTGTTTAACTACCAAAACAACTAAAATTTAAAACACCCTAGGTTTTACTGAATAAGGTTTCTAAACTGTAGATAAAACTTTGGGTTAATTGCTATGTTGGCTAGCATATAAAGATCTGCTCTATGCTGGTATACAATTAGTCAGATAATAAAACACATAATTATCAAATAACAATTAGAAATTCCTAAGTTTATAATAGGCTAAAATCAATAGTAAGCTTAAATCAGTGGCTCTGATACCACCTTTTTCTGTCACGACCCCCGTACCCGGTTTGACCCGGTCCAGGAGCCGCGGGACAGAAAACCTGTGGTATTTATGTTTACAGCGGAAGTCTTAACAGGATCGTTTTAAACTTTGAAAATTTGCCCGAGTATTATTTATTTACATTTCGGGATAACCCCGTAAATATCATAAATTCATTATTTTACAAACATGTTTATTAATTGAGCCACTATTTCAAGCTTGATGGTGCTCCGTAGCACGTATACTGAAATCACAGTATGTCACCTGAAACATGTTGTAAAAAGGTTTTGTCAGCGGGGAAATACTGAGTGAATCATTCATTTTGATAAAATGACACGTAGTTATAAATTACAGCACAAGAGCGATTACTATGGCAGTATCTTAATTAATATCTGGCCTTGCCACCCGTGTGACGATGGTCATACCACTATTGGGTCCAGTCACCCAATTAGTGACGTTTTGTCACTGTTAGGTCTTATTAGCCTAACCCCTGTTAGGGCTTATTGCCTAACCGTGAGAAATTAGTAATGTGCACAATACCCCACTAGCCAGCGGTCAAGATAACCACGACTTAATCCCTGTAATTATAACATTTGGAAAATAATTTGGAGTATTGAAAAACATTTGATAAAAAGAGAATGACTCACATTGCAGATTTAACGGGCAAGGTATAAGCCTCTTGATTAAACCTAATTTAATTCACAATACACGCAATTGGGGTTAGTAACTAATACAACAGTTACGTCAATTCACGAGATCAAACCCTCACAACGATTAACAAGTGCGATACTTAATAATTCAATCGGATTCACAACGAATAACAGAGCATAGTCCAAATTCGAACAACACTCAAATATTCAAGTCGAAATCATAATGAATAATCAAAGTACAAGCTCAATTTGAGCAGCACTCGGACAATCGTTGGATAGTTATAATCGATCGGACGTTGAATCGTAATAGCGATCGAGTTATTACCCTGATTGCGGCAGCACTTCGTGAATTGTGTGTGTTGTTGGATTGTTTCGACTATAACTCAGAGCATAATAGGAATTTGAGTGTCGAATTAAAGCAGAATGTCAAGTCCCAGACCCGACTATTTATACCCAAAAATTGTCCCACCTCGCGCCACGCGAAAGAGACATGTGTACCCGTCGCGTGGCGCGACGGGTCTACTTTCTAGCCTAGGTTGTTTCGTGTCCAGATAGCTTTGATGAGTCATTTGTATGAACAAATTTCAATTCTACAGCAATTTTAGTATATAAATATCCATTAGGGTTTAACCCCCCTGAGTTTTAGGGGCTCTGATCCTGGTTCCGTTTGTTATGAAAATTTTAGGGTTAGTGCAGAATTACTTGGGTGTCTCAATTAGGGTTTTCTTATTGACTAATTATCGTCCTAATTATTGATTTTAGTGGCAGTTGTTACACCAAGGATCATACGAAGCAATAAACAGCGATAAAACAAATATCAAGCATGCATATACACCAAGTTAAAATTCCATAGCTTTTACAATACAAGAAAGTCCATAAACCACGCCAAAAACCGAATAAAAATCCAAACTTTATTTAAACTATTGTCATGCCTAGGTAGTTAAAGGTTTTTAGCTGAATATCATAACGAACAAAGTCTTAAAAATAATCAAACAAGGTTCAAATAATGAATTCATTGAATTAGAAACAAAAAAGACTAGAAAATAAAAGAAACCGAATGGCAAAACCCGGTTATTCCTTGCTCTCCAAGCTTCTTGCTTCAACCCAACGATTCCGTGGCTCAAAACCTTGCCAAAGATGCTTCAAGAATTCGTCCCTTCTCGTCTGATCGTGCATCTTCGTCTCTGACTTTGCCTTCTGGTGTACGCCTCCTCCCATAATGTCCAAGTAATATTCTATATATAATATATCGGCGATACACAATGATGTAGTGGGCCTAAACATCCATCGTAATTGGGCTGTTTCTTTCGGTACTGATGGAACAAAGGCACAAAAATCAGGAAACATATGGCGGTGGCATCACATTGTAAATACGTGGATTTAGCGAGGGCGGTTTGGTAATTTCACAGCTGAACCTTCCTTTTTGATTTTGGTATGATGTCCTTCACGATTCCCTCACAAAAACTCTTTATTTTATTAGTTCCTTCACATCCAAGATATTAATTGTCTCATCTCCAATTGATCAAATAATACATGAAGTCCTTTTTATTAATTCTCTTTTGCAACTAATATTTTCTTTTGCCTAATAACTCTCGAAGTAGCCTGCCAAAATGTCAACATAATTGCTTTTTAAAATTCTTTTATTTCTATAACTAGGTTAGAACCCCGTGTATTACACGGGTTGAATAAATGTATTTTTATATAATAAATAATATAAACATATATATATCTTTAAAAATCTTGTTTATTATACGGGTTGAATAAATATAATTTTATTTATCAAATAATAAAACAATATATAATTAAAAATCTCGTTTATTATATGGGTTGAATAAATGTAATTTTATATATTAAATAATAAAAAAATGTTGTATTTTTAGAAACCCCGTGTATTGTACGGGTTGAGTAAATTTAATTTTATATATTAAATAATGAAAAAACTTACATTTTTAAGAATCTCATGTGTTATACGTGTTGAGCACGTGTAATTTTATATATCGAACAATAGAAAGTTATATCTCTATAAACTCTATGTATTATATGGATTGAATAAATCTAATTTTATATACTACATAATAAAAAAAGTTATATTTTTAAAAACCCTGTGTATTACACGAGTTGCATAAATGTAATTTTGTATGGTAAAAAATAAAAATGTTATATCTTTAAAAAACCACGTTCATTACACAGGTTAAATGAATTTAATAAAAAAATATATCTGGTGACTACCTTTCTTGGTGTACGTAATCATTTTTCACATGATTTGCCTCCTACGATTTTTTTGACTCGTTAACATTAATTAATTTTACCTAAGTTATTTTTAGTCTCTATATTCTTAATGATATTTCCCTAACAACTTATCCATTTTTTTTTGTCTATAGCTCCGTTTTAATCTCCAAAATACCATCTTTAATTTTACTAAATTATTTTATAATATTACCCACTACTTTAGAGAAATTATTATTATTATTATTATTATTATTATTATTATTATTATTATTATTAAATCTGATAAATATTTTAAAATATTAGATTATCTATTGTTTAAATCTGATAAATATTTTAAAATATTAGATTATCTATTGTTTAAATTTATATTAAATTTAATTTTATAATTATCTATTAATTGATGGTTTCAATGAATGACATGTGTCCCTTTATTAGTTTCTTTTATTATATAGTATAGATAATGGATCTCATTTAAATCACAGACTAGATGTATTAATAATTTTAAATATATCATCACATAATACTATGATACTATCTAGCTTTTGTTCATTTTTATTTTTATATCAAATTTAATCCTTTTAGCTCGTTATCTCTTAAAACCTTTAAACTCCAAATATGAATCAACTAGGAGTGAAATTTCATAAAAACAACTCAAGAGCTACTCAAAAGTGTAAGGAAATATTTATATAAAATATGTATAGTTTAGAGCATATCATGTCTATATAAAAT
The DNA here is from genome assembly GCF_002127325.2 of Helianthus annuus. NCBI lineage: Eukaryota > Viridiplantae > Streptophyta > Magnoliopsida > Asterales > Asteraceae > Helianthus > Helianthus annuus. Next base: position 203,572,112 of record NC_035448.2, on the reverse strand, counting down.
AAAAGATTTACACCATTCATATCTCCACGGTCTATATGGAGATATGTTGGCTAACTGGTCGGGGGGTTAAGGGAATGGTTTGGTAAGAGTCTTGCCTTGTTCAATGTATAGATCCTGCAAGGACCTGGGTCAAGTTTAGTAGGACCTCCATCAATACCCACTAGTATTGGATGGCGGGGGTCCGAACTCCTTGACCCCCTCATATGTAAACTACTATTAAAACTTTAACCCGGCTATTTAATATTGTATCCCTGCTGACTCAAACTACTTAGCCGAGGGTAACATCACCTTTAAAAGAGGGACCTACCACATTACGCATTAATAACTTAATTAATTATCTTTCAATAATCCAACCCTTTAGGATTGTATCCTTGCTGACTCAAACTACTGGGTTGAGGGTAACGTCACCTTCAAAAGAGGGGCCTACTACTATAACTAAGATAATCTCTTAAAAAGTGCAAAAGTGCGGAAATAATCAAAGGTTACACTAAAGGCGAGTCGGATCCAAGTGATTCATCTTGTCTATCTGTTTTTATTTTTATTTTCAGCATTTTTAGTTTTTATTTTCTAGTTTAAAACCTTTTCTAAACTTTTGATTTGATTAGACGTTGAGGATAAACCGGTATTAAAAGCTCTTGTGTCCTTGGACGACCTCGGTATCTTACCAACGCTATACTACGCTCATGATGGGTGCACTTGCCCATATGTGTGTTTGGTGTTAGTAAAATATCGTGTTTTATAAATTTAAAACTTGACTATAGTGTAAAAAGGGCTAAAAATATACATAAAAATATATTACACCGCACGCACATCAATACAACACCACAAGGAAGTCAACATCAGGAGGGTACAATTCCTAGGAAATTGCTTAGTGTCTTGGCAAAGCAAAAAGCAAGCAGCTGTTTCCACATCCACTGCTGAAGCAGAATACATTGCTGCTGCAAGCTGTACAGCCCAACTGTTGTGGCTTCAAAACCAGTTACTGGATTTTGGTATAACTGCTCTAAAGACTCCTCTCATGTTGGACAGTCAAGCAGCTGAAAATATCATCAAAAATCCAATATCTCATTCAACCACCAAACACATTGATATCAGACATCACTTTGTGAGGGATTGCTATGAAAAAGGTTTGATTTCTCTGCATCATGTTCCAACTAAAAATCAACTGACATATGTGCTAACAAAAGCATTAGACACATCTACCTTTGAAACTTTAATCTCTAGAATTGGCATGCTTAACTTGGATTAGAAGGCAAAAACTTCTTTTTCATGAATAAAATGCATTAAAATGTTTTCAGAAAATCAAAAATCCATCCTTAAAATAGCTTAAAATGAAAATTTTTCATAAATCCTTAAAAGTCTGTCCATATCCACTGATGTTTTAAAACCTCTGATTGGTTGAAAATTCACCCACTGCTGAAAGACAACCTCTGTTCTCATTTCCTTTGTTAACCACTGATTGACCAAACAACTGTGGTTTCAACCTCTAATGTCTATTCACTGATAGACTAAAATCAACCACTGTTTTCATATACATTGTACGCAACCACTATTGTTGCCCAACAGTAGTTTCCAAACAACTGTCATCCAGTTTTTCATCAGAGCTTGCCACGTGGGCAGATGTTAACCGTCCGATCTTTGAAACCGCTGCCACGTCGGCATTCATTTTTTCCCTTTTAGAAAACCCTGTTTAATCCCCAAACAGAGCTTTTACTCGCCATATTGAATTCAAAAATTCTCCAAACGGTTTCCATCTTCTTCTTTACTTCTTCTTTAACTTCTCTCAATTTCTAATTCCGATCATGGCTCTGATCATTAAACATCCTCATAACTACCTTTGCACTTTTGAGAAAACCGATAAAAACACCGACTTTCACTCAATAACTGACATTTTGTCAACCTCCAAATAAAAACACTTCTTACTGCTGATGCACCAATCTACCAAGACACACTCCGCGACTTCTGGGCAAATGCCACCATTGACGAACAAGGCAATGAGCCATTTCGTATAACTTCAAATGTCGGAGGTGTATTGGTTGCGATAACCCCCACTACCATATCTGAAACATTTCAGATGAACGACTTGACAGGTAAAACTTCTTTCCCAAAAAATGAGTTTCAAACTGACTTGATTGAAAGGGGTTATGATGGACAGTTGAATAAAGCTACCATGTTTAAAGCAAATTTTCCACCACCAATGAAATTCCTGTTCCATACCCTTTTAACATGTCTCTTAAATAAAACAGTGCTTTTAATGAAATACCTCTAAAAATTCAGTACTTGGGGTATGCAATTTTGACAAAAACTTATTTCAACTACTCCCAAGCACTGTTTACTAACATGGTTAATAATTTAAAAAACATTAAAAATGGGAAGAATGCTGCTTTCCTTATGTTTCCAAGATTTTTAAGCTACTATCTACAAAAGCATGTTCCACAAAAAGCTTTTGAAAAAGGTACTGCTTTTAAAATGAATAGTCTGTCATCTGAAACTTTTACTCGTCTTATGTCCAAAGAGTCAATTGTTTCCAAAACACAAGCAAAGAGGAATGAGCAAATTTTAGATGAGTCCACACCTGCTCCTCAAACCTCTGTTGCTGAGCCCACTGCTCATGGTGATCACAGCACCACAACCACTGCTGTGAAACCCCCACCATCAAAATCTAAAAAGACCAAATCAAAATCCAAAAAGCCCACCAAACCCCCAAAAATGGGTCCTCTAGAAGATGAGATCCCAGAGGTTAACCCTGTGAGAACACAAATGTCACTAGAAACCATTGTTGCTACTTCCTCACAACAAGTGGAAAGATCTCAACCTTTAAACCAAACTCCTCATGATTCCTCACAAAAGGAACATATTGTATTCACATGGACACCACAATATGATGTTATACCCTCATTTGAGAGTATGCTCAAAAGTCCTTCTCCTAAGGCAATGTCTCTTTCAACAGCACTTCCTTCATCTCCTATTCCACCTACCATTATACCACTGTTTGAGGCTATTGACATTCAGACTCAAAACAACCCCTCTCACCAACACATTACTAAGAGTATAACTTCAACAATTGCTATGTCTGAACCTGTTCAATTAGCTAACCCACAACTAGTTGAGGAGGTTACACCACTTAAATTTCATGAAATTCTTGTTGGCATTTTAAGTGGAGCAGCTACTACAAGTGTCAAATCCACTGATTTACATTTGGATAGTAGTTTCATTTCTATGACTCCCTTGAAGGCAACCACTGTTGTGGCTACCAAGGTAACCACTGCTGCAGAGGGAAGTCCCCAGTACCAAGACAAAGGGGCATCTTCCACTGATGATTTGGAGTCTACTCCTATCACCAAGGCAGATACAACTACCTCTGGTGGGAATTCAGGTGATCTTATTAAGTTAGGTGATGAATTAAAATACAAGGATTTGACGGAGAGAATGTCATCTATTGAAAACACTGTTGGAGAAATGAAAGATCTAATGAAACAGTTGGTGGATGCTTCTAAAAGTCAACCTAGTCCTTAGCAAATCACCCAAGAGCTATGGAACTCTGTGCAACAAATCTTAGCAGCTCAAAGGGAATTAGCTGAAATCAACCACAACTCACACGTGGAACTGATCAGAGTTTTGGTGGATGCTAGGTACAAGGATACTCAGGCATATATAAGAGGTATCAAAGAATCCCTTGCAAAACTCACTGGCACTTCCCCTGCACTTATCTTTGAAAAAGATGATCAAGATGATGCCAAAAAGGGCGAGAAAGATTCTATGAGAAAGCTAGATGCTGATCCCAAAGCAAAACCAAAGGGTCAGCCAAACCAAAAGCCAGAGTCTGCCAAAGACACTTCTGTAAAATCTTCTGAAAAATCTGATGCTGGAAAGAAAAAGGGAATTGATGAGACCCTTAATAGACAGATAGATGAAGAGATTTTGGCAAAGCAGAAGAGAAAAGATATAGCAGAAAACGAGGCAGATGTTTGGAAGTAAGAATAGGAGGAAAATATGAAAAGAGAAAACCAAACACAAATCATTCAGAAACAACAGACCTCCAATTGCCACATTCCCTAAAACCACTGCTGCTTCTAAAAAGCCTCAAACCACTGCCACATCCAAACCTAAACCATCACCTCAAAAACCACCTCAAAAGAAGCATAAAACAGCTTCATTATCACCACCATATTCCACAAAACCAACAGATGTTGTTGCTACCAAAGCATCAGCAGATGTTAAACCATCAGTTGTTGAGACACTAGTGGTTTCAACAGTTGTTAGCCAAACCACTGCCCCCATTCACTTTGATCCTCCACCATCAACACAACCACCACCAACACCCCAAAGATTCCCTTCACAATCAACCTTCTCACCAAAACCACCTTCTCCATCAAAAACTCCTCCTCCTCCAAAATATGCCTATGCAAGAAAAAGGAAATTTGTTGTACTTGAAGAAGAGAAAGAAATTCCTTCTCCAATTCCTTTATCATCTGCTCCTGCTTAAATCGTTCCACCCTCATCATCTCCATAAACAAACCCACTTGATCATCCACCCATTGGTTACATGCCACGCGTCATTCCATTGGTAACTTAATATCCTTTAGAACGGCTTGCAATCCAAGATGAAATGATACAACTTTACAAAATAGAGGATCCATAAGAGCCTTCCCATCTCTATATGGCTTCAGAACTCCTAAGAATCTAGATGAATGTTTGAAGTTGAAAGCCAAACAAGCAGAACTTGTAGCAAAAGAACAGAGTAAAGGGTTAGGAGACAGGAGATACCAAGGTCTGATGCAACATGGTCTTAGAAAAGTCAGGAAACTTGAAGACTTTGCTAGAGACCTCAGTAAATCCATGTCAGAGTTGCCACCAAATGCTGATCTTCAAGAGGAAATAAGGGTTGATTATTTGGATCTCATCATGAAAACCAAGCCCTACAAAGCTAACAAGTCTCAATTCAAAGATTGGCCTCTTGATGCTCTCAAAGAAGAAATTAACAAAATTGAAATGATGAACAAAGATCCTCAAATGAAGAAATCTGCACCTAACTGGAATAAATTCAAGAAGGTTGATGTAGATGATGCATTGAGGTATAAAAGAAAGAGAGCAGAGCTTGTTACTGCAGGATATGGGTCTGCAAGATCAATTGCAAGATGGTCAAAACAGAATGTTGATGAGACCTACAGAAAATTGGAAGAGCTTAGAAACATCCAAAGGTTCCTCATAAGCCAGTATACACTGAAACCACTGCTTATAGGCCTCAACAGACCCATGCCACTAAAAAGTTGTTCTCATCATATGATTTACCCATCAGTGCCTTAAATCAATTAAAAAGGCAAAAGCAGGTGGACGAGGAAGATGAGAAGAGGTATGCTGAACACAGAAAAGAGGCCATCAGAAACCAACTTCAATTTGGAGTGGATGATGCTGCTCACCAACTTGCTACTCAAATTGCTGATACAATCAAACAGTTGGCAAGTAGACCTCAGCCCCTAAACTCATCTCAAATAAGTCTTATCCCTAGAAAGTCATCAGATCCAAAAATACTAAAGTGGAAGTCTGACAGAGACACCCATGTATTGACTATGTTCAGATTTGATGGTAATGTTGAAAAGCTGTCAAGGAAGGCTGCATATGGTCTGAATGCAGGTGACCTTCAAGATCTATTGAACCTTCAACTGATTAGGGATGAAGAAGACACTGGTTCCTTGGATTTTGAGCTCCAATTCAAAGGGCAAATCAGGGAACCGTTGACGAGGAAATAAAGATCAGAGAATAATGAAGGGTTTCGGCATCATCTGTTCTAAGGGGAGATTGTTGGCTCATGTGATCCTTCCTGAAGAACAGGCGATACAAAGCTAAAACAGGTTCTACAATAACTGATCCTAATAACAGTGTTTTGAATTCTATTTCCCTCCAATGGCAGTGGCTTCCAACATCTGACGATATCTAAAGTCTGCTGATACCTAAAGACTGTTATGAACAAAGCTCTGATGAAGTATAAAGTCTGTTGAAGACCAATCCTCTGTTGAAGTCAATGAACTGCTGGAAGTCAAAGGCCTGATTAACCTTTATGGAAAGCACTGCTCAAGCTTCATCAGTGGTTGAGCCCATCAGCGGATAACATCATCAGCAGTTAGTTCAACCTTTATGGAAAGCACTGCTCAAGCTTCATCAGTGGTTGAGCCCATCAGCAGATAACATCATCAGCAGTTAGTTAATCAGTGTTTAATGTAACAATGTTTATATTTATCAGTGTTTAGAGGTTGTTAAGATTGTTAACTGTCACTGTCTAGGTGACGTCAGCCAAGATGCCACAATGTTTAGGATAGTACTATAAACAGACAGTGCCTGTACTGTTCTATTAGCTCTTTCACACACTTGCATTTTGTACAAACTAGCACTTGTGAGCTCAGGCTGAGGGGGAAATAACAATTCATGCATACGTTGAATCTTTTGTAATCAAATCATTCGACACAAAGTATTAATGATGAAAGCTTTTCTTTCCTTGTTTGTGTTATAAAGTTTTTCCTTCATTCCACTGCAATTATCCTCTGTTTATCTTCTTCCATTGATCATCTTATAAAAATAACACAAACAAGTAAACTCAGATCCTAACAGCTGGAAAACAAACCCAGATGGGTGAAATAGTGTCGCTTTGAACTGAAGAGTCGAATGGCCGGAAAACGGTTTCCGATGGAAAACAGGGGTACAAACTTTCAATCTCTAGGTCGGTGAATTTGCAAATCACCGATGAAGGATTCATCATGAGATTTTGACTTAGGGGTGCATTATCCTTCTCCGGGCTTTGGTCGGGTGAGGATCGAGTGATCATCTTCTCCATCGTCAGAAAAAGGAATGGAGGATTTTGAGAAGAAACTAGAAAGAAAAGGGAGAGAATAATACCTGATTGTGTTTCCGGAATGAAGATATACAATGGATCTTCTGATCTTTAAAGAGATTAAATGGGTTATCTCTACCCTAATAGAGCAATGATGGTTATAGCCAGTCGCATCGCTTACCTCAGACTTGATAACACCTAGTTGCATGTTGTAACAGCTAGTCCTAAATCAATGGCAATATGACAGCTGTGAATCCTTATCATAACTGTCATATTGGGGGCAATTGTTAGGGCATAGGTTTTAATAATTGTGGATTATGTATCCTGAGGTGTTGCCTGGATCAATTATCCTTAGCGGATGGTGCAGGGACTCAGAGGATCAAGGATCCTTATCATTACTTATGATTTCTAACAATGGTTCTCTATGTTTTCAAATGTTCATGTGCAGGTTACCAACGTAGTGGATTAAGTCTCAGCTGGAATCTTGCGCATTATTCGTTCAAGATGCTGCACGTGCTAATTCCATAAACGGTCATGGGGGCTTGAACGTTGTCTTCCAAGAATTTCAGACTTAGTTGTGAGGTTAATTCAAAAGGGGTTGATCAAGTGTTAGTTTGTAACAATCACGATTATACACACACACAAACTCGCATACATTGCAAACCAGAGCTCTCACAATACACTTAGCAATCAACTGTACCACACTTGATCAACATCCGAAGTTGTAATTACATCTATTGTGCAATATAGTTGATAGTGATAGTTTTCACTATCTGAGGTTTTTATGTCAGCGATCTACTAGTGATCAAGGGCTTTTCCTCGTATAAATCCTTGTGTTCGGTTACAGTATTCATCAAGCATTCGTTTTACCATTATTCATCATCTAAGCACTCTACCTCACTTTACAAATTTGGTTACATTATCTTGATCAGATTTTTGACCAAAACAATTTCCACCACAATGCTTGACTTATTCCTCACAATCATTCCCGGGTGAACAATTGTAGGTAGTCTAGGGTTTTGTTTACATGTATGGTTTGATAGAAACATCCGGGTAATCTTTTGATTGTAAAATGGTATGAGTCACTTCTTGGTATTGTTATCAACTCATGGTTGTTAATATTTTCTTACATTATTGACATTAGATGATAATTGTTATTGATTTTGATTTTGATTTTGATTTGTAGTAGAGTTTGTGTGGGTTGTTCTTCATTAATAAACATACTTTTGCCTAGATTAACGATTAGCTTTTTCACAAACTCAATAAATTTGTGGTGTTCTCAACTTGATTAAACCATCTGTGTGAATTAACCCTAGATGCTTGTTAATCCGAAACCTGGGTGTGATTGCTTCTAAAACATTATATACAACTTATTTTAATTTACCATTTTTGATAATCATCAAATTAGTTACAACCATTATTTGTGTAACACAATAATTCGAATCACTTTGCGGTTAAACTTTTAAATCAAATATTAAAGATTGAAAGCAAGCTTCATGAAACTTCATAAGTGACCCGCTTAATGAACTAAACATGAACATTGACCACAAACTCTTCGTGGTTCGGCACCCTTCTTGCCACTAGCTATATAGCTAAGGGTACTAAGGAATACATTCTTCTAACTCTATCTTTAACTGGACTCTCGACATCTGATCAATGATAGAGGCCAATATGTATAGATGCAATGAAACACGATAACATCATTGAGACACTGACCCATAATGCAGAGCCATTTGGGAAAAAAGAGATAGTCCAAGGAACTGATATGTAATACAGCATAACACGTTTACGATTTATGTAATAAAAAACTTAAATGCATTTAACTTTTGTAACACATAATGTGTTTAGGGTTTATGGCTTATCATTATTATATAGTGTCACATGTTTTAATTTGTTTATCTGTTAATTTATGTGCCACCTTGATGATATAATACATACGTTAATTATGAATTAGAATTACTTTATGCTTTCGTCGCTCTGTAATGTAACATGTAATAAGTTGGGTCGCTCTGTGATGTAACATGTAATAAGTTGGGTTATACATTGAATGTTTGCAACGATGCTCTTAAGAGTTGACTACCGTTTTAAGTTACCTAATAAATGCATTACACTGCCGCAACACATGGCAGGTAAAATCCCTAGTTATATACATGTGGTGACTCTATAGTGACTTTTGATTTGTTTATTTTTTTTAAAAACTTAATTGTTTTATTACTGATATTATAATATTTTATTATCATACTTACTGCAGATTTTTACTATCGCTTTTAACAAGGTGTATACAATGTTTTATAAAATTTCGAATATACTGTTGCGTCGTGGTTACTTTTATAACTTTATCTACATGCATATTTAAATTTGCTCGAAACAAAGTTGTGAATACTGAGGTACAAATGATTAAAACACAAACATACAAGTCATCAAAGGTGTCTCACCGTTTAGTTTTTTTTTTATTATATATAGAGTGACACCATTTATAGTTTTCATTATTTTAGTAATATAATATAACATTTTTCAAGATATTGGATACCGTTGTGGCGTGTTTTTTTATATATAGTTTGATAAAAGTTTAATTCGAACGAGTGAAACATACTTGATTTTTTTGTTCTTTTCCATGACGAACCGAACCACTACCGACCGAATGCCATCGGTAACAATTCGTATTCGTTTGTATGCTCTTCTCAATATGGTGGTATAGAATACGTTGTAGATAGATTCTTATTCGCAATAGAGTATCTTTTTGATACCGTAAAGTATATTGAGCGCCGGTAACCAAACTGATACCGACTGAACAACATCGGTACCTATATTTGTTTTTATGGTTTTCAATCGATGTAAAAACTATCCTTCTGGGTTATCTTTTTCGGTTGCTATAAGTGTATGAATTATACCAATAGCGTAACAAATCGAACTGATTCGACGAAAACCCTAGTTAGGAAATATTTAAGGTAGTTATATTTAGTTTAAATGAAAAGAAAATATAGTACCCAAATTCCCCAAATTTTTCTTCGAAACTCAAGTGAAAATCAAAAACCCTAATTTGGAAATTATCGGACCAATCTTAACTCTGCGAAGTGGACTGTATGAGTTAGCTTAGAGATTATAACTGGGCCTTTTTCATGGCGAAATTCTAGGGTTTCATGACTGAACTCTGTCGAAAACACTCGAAATTCTTCAGAAATTATGTCATACGAAGCTTCAACAATGTCCAACAACATGCAATTAGCATACAACACTGACGGATCAGCTATGTACACCTCCATGAACCGACCTGCAGCGTCCCCGTCACCGTACCACAACCCTAACGGAGCCGGCGCCGGAGAAAATGATTCCATGGCGGTGGTCACGGCGTCTATCGACGGCAGCGGTGGCGTAGCGGTTAAGCGGAAGAGAGGACGGCCCAGGAAGTATTCCGCCGACGGTTCTGACTCTCCGGCGGCCGTTGACGGTGGTGGCTTTTTGTCTCCGGCGGTGAAGAGGCCTAGGGGTAGACCACCTGGTTCGTTGAATAAGCAACAGCCTGCTGCTTCAGGTATATTAATATTATTATTATTATATGTTGTTTGCGTTGGAAACTAGACAATTGTTTAATTAGTTGGTTAAAAAGGATGAATATTATTATATGTTGGATATTAGTTTATGTTTATTTTATTTGTTTTATTGTAATATGTGTTGGTTACTTTAAAGACATGATTGTAAAGTATGAAAGTGTTCATCTTTTCTTTGGTTGGAAACCTAGATAATTGTTTAATAATTAACACAGGATTGAGGTTTTATGTAGCCATGAAATGTATTCTTGGAAATTAAAGATTAACTGCTTATCGAGTTTGAAAGCGAGTCTCATAAGTGCGAATGTCGAATTTAAGTAGTCAAAAGCATCAATTATTTCTTGAGGGAAGAACTAAGGGGGTGTTTGGTGTTGCGTTTTCGAAATAGATTATGCGTTTTCAAAATAGATTTTGCGTTTTGAAAAAGCATGTAGGTACGTGCTTCTCCAAACCTGCGTTTTGGAGGCAGATAATCACTTTTTCATCCAAACACTTTTTTAGATTATTTATGTTTTACAAACGCAATAATCAAATAATCACTTGAAAACGTAATCCCAAGCACCCTCTAAGAAGTGCATTATGCACAACTTTTAGCTGACTTTCATTTTAGAGTTTCTATTTTTGCTTCAAAAATCTTTAATTTAGAGATATATTAGGTATAGTATGTTTTGATATGTTGAAATCTCCCTGCATAGGAATGTCTGTTAAATTTAACTCTCCTTTGGACTTGATTGATAGGAATGTCTGCTAAATATGGAAAAAACACTTGCCTAAACTTTAGGGTTTGCATGGATATTTTTTATTTGTTAAATTCTATTGCGGTTCGAAGTGAAGGTTACCCTTCGGTTTGATTTCTTGTCATTCGTTTTCTTCTCTTCGCTTTTCTTTTGTTACCATAGGACGATATAAGTGACAGTAACTGCATATGTAGGGTATGTTTGGCATGGAGCTTTTAGGAGCTTCTAGCTTTAAGCTTTTAAGAAAAAGCTTATACTCAATAAAAAGCCTTGTTTGGTTGAAGGAGCTTGAAGCTTTTAGGTTAGAAGCTTGAAGCCTTTGGTTGAACGCTCCTACCAATAGCGTTTAGAAGGAGCTACAAGCTTTTAGGGAAAAAATGACGATTTTAACCTCTAAAGATAATAAACTTTTTAATGCACAAGTTTTTTAAATTTTTAGTTATGTCCATTTTGGTCATTTTATACATTTTATTAAAATTTCCAGCTACTCTGCCAAACACCAAATATATCTAAAAAGCTACAGCTACCAGCTACCAGCCACCAGCTAATTTTGCCAAACATACCCGTAGTTGCCAATTGCCGTCATAACAATGCTAAATGCAATAATTCTTTATATCAGCAAAGTTAATCTAACAAAAGCTTATTGCATAAAGCAAAAGGCCAAATTGGCACCTGAGCAAGTTGTTTGTTGTTCTACATTACTATCACTATGTTATTAAGTTTGTATTACATTCATAATAGGCTACTTGCTTAAATCAGTAAAAATGATGTGAAATAAACAATTTGCAGGTTCACCAGGAGTGGGGTTCATGCCGCATATCCTTGATGTTAAAGCTGGAGAGGTGCATCTATGAGCCTTTTGTGTTTCTTTATTTGATTTATTTTTAACTAATAAGCTTTTCAAATTCTCTTCGAGGTTGTTAACGAAAGGTCGTAAATAATTTGATCAATTGCAAAGAAAGGTTTCATCTATTATTATTAATAACATTGCTAAAACTGCAAAGAAAGGTTTCATCTATTATTAATAATAACTTGCTAAATTTATAAAAGAATAGTTATATACATGCATAATTTACTACTCAATATGAAACCAAATTTACTTGCATAATTTCTAGGCAAATTGGATTTAAATAATCCCAGCTTTCTCAATTTGGCCGATAATAATCCCAACTCAGTTATAGGCCAATAATAATCTGAACTGGTCCACTTTTGGCCGCTAATAGTCTGCGTTAAATATAGCTTAACGGAGTTAACTTTTTTCCAAATTACAAACTGATGTTTTAGGGCTTTTGATTAGAACGAGGATACGAGTTGATTGATGTAAAATTTACCACGAAATACTGCCCCGAACGACGAAAATGGTGCTTCAATTCGGGTGTTTAAACTTCCAATTAACAAAAATCAAGCCGTTGGAAGCATCGTTTTGAGGTAAGTTTTACATAAATCGACTCGTATCCTCGTTCTGATCAAAATCCATAAAAAATCAGTTTGTAATTCGGAAAAAAGCTTAACTCCGTTAAACTATTTTTAACGGCGGACTATTATCGGCCAAATTAAGAAAGCTGGGATTATTTAAATCCAATTTGCCTAATTTCTATAGAAGTAAAGTTAGTTGGGTGCTTGATGATGTGAAATAATGACAAAATGGCTTGTAAAACGTTCTCTTTTTGTATATTTTATCGAAGAAGTATATTAGTTGGGTGAAGTTATTTATGCTACATGTAGGAGCCATACAGGGTTGGCTGTTTTGCAAATTCAGACTATGAATAACTTAAATTAATCTTAAAATTAACCACCTATTTAACAGGTTTTTATTTTTATTTTTTTATTTTGTCTTTATAGTTGTCATCATGGAATTTGCCTATGTGGTGACAAAGTTGTTCACAAGGTCTTAGTTAAACATGTATACATTAGACAGTTTATATAGTACAAGTAAACACACATATATTAACATTTAACCATCAAAGGCTAATACTTGCAGCAAAACAAGTATCGTGAGATATCGAATTTGGAAACTAAGTTTATTGTGCAAACAAGTATTGTGAAATGTCAAATTGGGAAATTAAAGTTAGCGTGCATATATTCACTAAACGTTATAATTCCGGCATCTCATCTAAGAACATAACGCCTGTCTTTTATTTAAGAAAATGATATCTGTAACTGTAGCATTGGACGGCTTATAAGTTCAAAATTTAAACAATTACTAATCTAGCATTAGTTCTCTTTTAAGTGTGGAAAATGATTACCAAATTCTTAATTTTCTTCCTTACAGGATATGCTGGCAAAGTTAATGTGGTTCTCACAGAATAGCACTAGAGCTCTGTGTGTTATGTCAGCTAATGGTGCCGTATCGAACGTTACACTTAGGCAATCACCGACTTCTGGTGGAACCGTCACATATGAGGTTTGTCTTGGTGATTTTGGTCTTTAATAACGAGTTTCTTTTACCTCAAACAGATAACGGGCCTGGTTTATAGGCAGGGGCGTAGCTTTCAAGGGGCCCGGGGGGGGGGAACTTTTCGCTTAGTAGTGTTATGTATGTATGTTTCGTATAGAATATTTTAGGTATATATGTTTTCGACCCCCGATTTTATAAAAATAAAATTTACTTATATAGAATTTTTAGGTCCGGTGACTTCCGTCTCCCCGGTGGAAATTTTCAAGCTTCGCCACTGTTTATAGGGCTGTAATTGAGCCGAGCCAGGTTGAGTTCGAGCTTGAGCTCTAACTAGCCAGCTCGGCTCGTTTATTTTTTCGAGTTGAAAAGTCGAGCTCGAGCTCAGCTCGTAAAATGTTCGAGCCAGCTCGTTAGTTTTTTTTTATTGTTTTACAAATAGTTATAGCATAAAAAACAAAATAAAAAAAAATACACATATATCTATATGTATTATTTTTATTTTTCTAATGTTTTAAAGACTGAAAGGCATCTTAAAAGTAGTATATGTATAATTTTTGGTTATTTTTCCATATTTTTGTATGTTATTTATTAATTAAACTTAAAATGTACACATTTTTTTTAATACATTTAAAATAAAAAAAAATCTATATAAAATAAAAAAATTCGAGCCAGCTCGCGAGTTCACAAGTTGAGCCAGGCCTAGCTCGAGCTCGACTTGTTTACAAATCGAGTCAATCCGAGCTGGCTCATTTACAATCGAGCTATTTCCGAGCGAGCTGCGAGCTTTTCGACAAACATATTTTGTCCATTTTTTAATTATTAGTCAATGCAGGGGCGTTTTGAGATCCTGTCTCTTTCTGGTTCGTTTATGGTGGCTGAGGTTGATGGTCAACGTAGTAGAACGGGTGGGTTAAGTGTGGCACTGTCTGGTCCAGATGGTCGTGTTTTAGGTGGTAATGTGGCTGGCCTCTTAACTGCTGCATCACCTGTTCAGGTTTTACTTATCCTTCTCGTCACTATAGCTTACCATTTTGACCCATTTTCAAGACTAAATGTTAACAACGGGTTTATATGCATGCAGGTGATTGTAGGTAGCTTTGTTCCTGCAAGTCAGAAACAATCAAAACCAGTAGAAACCAGTAACAATGAAGCCGAAGTTGTAAATGCTCCACAGAGTGAAACATCAGGTGGAGGACTTGGTTACTCTCTTGATCAAACCACCACCACCACCGCTGCCGCCAACAACCACCACAGCGGCAATCCACAAGGGATGTCTAATATGCCATGGAGATAAATCCCATTTCACCTTTGTGTTGTAAAAACCAAAACCCCATCCCATTTGTTAGGAATCCTATGCTCTGTAGTTGTAGTTTCTAAACTGATTGTGTAATAATAGTTTCATGTCCAAATAGTATGTGGATGGTGTTGAATCTTGCATCTTTTAGATCAATGAGTACCATAAATTATGCATTCGCCGATGAATATAGATATATTTGATAGTTCTTAAAGATCTTACAGATAGTGTATTCACCACCAAACCAATGGATTTGGTGAATCTTAATGATTGCAAAATATTTAAGGGTTCTTTTCTTAATGATCTTATAGATAGTGAATTCACCACCAATGAATTAAGTGAATCTTAATGGTTGTAAAATATTCAAGGGTTCTTCAAATTCACACATGTATGTATGTTAATTAAATGCTATTGAATGAATGATTAGTACATGAGACTATGAGAGGTAGGGGTGATGAAAATAATCTGATTTTGGGTTATTTTCAACCCGTTTTTAATAAGAGTCGTGTTTGGGTTGACCTATTCAATTAAACAATTGAACCGCTACACTATTTTGACCCGCTTAACCCACTTTTTACAACCTACCAGCCCGATTAACATGTTTACATAGGGCTGTAAACGAATCGAACGAACATGAACAAGGCCTTGTTCGTATTCGCTCGTTATGGAAATAAATGTGTTCACGAACAGTTTGTGAACACTTACCGAACGAGATTTTATGTTCGAGTTCGTTCATTAAGGAAATGAGCGTGTTCATGAACACAAATAAATTTGGCGAACGCGACGAAGGATAAAGATAGATGGCCAAGAGAGTACCACTCGAACTTGAATCCCTTATTGTGGAAATGAGGTCGATCGTATTCGTCGATGTAAATAATTAGAAATGAAAGGGAAATGATGCATAAACAAGGTGGAAGTGGGTTTCCTAGTTTAATTGTTAGTGTAATAAAATAAATAAAAGTTTAATAATATAAAAAGTACAAATAAAATATAAGAAAGTAAAAAGATCTTTAACTAAAACACAAACATACGAATATAAACAAATGCAAATCAACGAATGTTCACGAACACGTTCATGAACACCTTATCGAACGTTCACGAACACAATCGAACGAACGAGACCTCTGTTCATGTTCGTTCATTTAACTAATCGAACGAAATTTCTTGTTCATGTTCTTTCGTTTATTAAATGAACTTCCCGCTAAACAGTTCACGAACTGTTCGCTAAACGGTCGGTTCTTTTACAGCCCTAGTTTACACCTTTATTACTACACGTCTAACATGTGTAGATAAATTAGTTAAAATGTCATCTTCGGGTTACACGGTATTTGCGTGTGAGTTAGGTTCGATATTTTTAAACAAACGAATATATGGGTCGCGTTTGGGTTAAATAATTCAACCCGCTAACCGGATGAGAAAGAAGATATGATGAGGTGTCGTTGGGCATGTATTATGTATACATAAAGTGTCCCAATTCAACCGTAGTGATTTAGACCCATAAAAGGAAGGATGTGGGTAAGTGTCTTCTTCTTATACCAATAAAAGTTGGAGAGGCAACGGTTTTTGCGTGAGCATGACAGCCAGCTTTATTATATACACGGGCAAGCTTCTCATGTTACACCATGTGTGATCCATAACATTAATGAAGATGATGATGATGATGATGCATAACGTAAATGTCCGAGACCCTACTTATCTTCTTTTGGATCTTATCATATTTGCCATTTTAGTTTTTTTTTACCATTAATAGAATTAATTTGTTATAATTTCATGAAAACTTATTCGCTTGTAAATATAGAGAGGAGATACACGACAAAAATTGTGTATGAAGTGTAGGAGACAAGATCAGCCATTTATCTTATGGTTAGGGGCGGACTCATATAAAGTAGGCCGGGGTCCCCGGACCTTAATGTTTTTTTAAAAAATTAGTAGATTCGGTATATGCAATTTTATAAGGACCCCATAAATATTATTAGGTGGACACAATAAAAAGAAAAAGAAAGTTGGTGTACTTTTAAATCCCCCTCTGTACCAATAAGAGGTCATGTGTTCAATCCTTGTATAACTTGTTTTTCTGTTTTTTTTTTAAAATTTAATTCAAACCTTGCTCTAACCTGACCCGAAAATTTTAACGTTTTGCTATGAAAATTTTAAACACCGAAAAAATTGGACCCCATTGGAAAAAAATCCTAGGTCCGCCACTGCTCATGGTTGAAAATTATGTGGTGACATTTTCGTAAATATGAGATTCAAACAATTAAAGAAACAAATAGAGAAAGAGTATTCTGATCACTATCACTTTAACTAATTTTCCCCTTGATTTACAAACGGCTAAAACTTTTTCATACGTTAATACTTCTTTAAAAAAATTACACCGTATTAACGGACATTTTATTCTCTTTAACTCTAGCAACCTATTGTTATAGTTTTCTTAATTTTTTTTACATGATTTTGAATACTCATTACGTGATTACGCAATTTTGAGTACCCAGCACATGACTACGTAATTTTAAATACCCATTACGTGATTATGTGATTTCATTATAGTATGTGAGGAGTAGGATCAAATATAAACCACATTTTGTATACAAACGGTAAGAATCATTTAGAAAGGTATTGTTTGTTTTTTCAGAAGTAAAACATTTGTAGTCTGCGGACCACATCTTCAGACATCTGTAGCTGAAGAGGTGGACCAAACCTCTACAGTCTGCAAGAAGAAGACTGTTTGTTTTTTTAACTTCTGCAAGCTGCTGAAATAAACTGAAATGTAAATAAACTGATTTTATTTAACTTAAAAGAGTTTTTCAACATTCAAACATAAATAATAGTTATACAATACTAAAATAATATTCATAAAAAGATAATAACATTTTTTAAAATCATTTATTCCATTCTTTGCATTAACTGCTCAACAATCTCATCTCGTAACTGAGTTATATATTCCCGATCTGATGCTGTACCATGTGCTTCAACCTCGTCTTCATCAGCATCAACGTGCACTTGCCTATTATGCAACGACACATTATCAAACAAACAAAAAACTATAATCAAATAATTTATCAAGATGAACATCTATATTCCAATAATCAGACAAACAAAAAACTATAATCAACTTATTAACATAATCAAAATTCAGAATTTAAACACCTATAATCAACTTATTAACATAATCAAAATTCAGAATTTAAACACCAATAATCAATTTATTAACATAATCAAAATTCAGAATTTAAAACCAATAATCCAGTTATTCACACAATCAAAATTCAGAATTTAAACATAAACCTAATTAACACAAATTCTTCCTAACATTAAACAAAAAAAAAAGACAAATTTTAAACATACCCGTTAGCAATAACGTGGAGCAGGAACGAGGAGGATGCCCGACGGCGCAGGAGGAGGAGGACGGTGGCCGGCGTAGAGGAAGGAGGAGGAGGGGTGGCCGACAGAGAGGAATGAGGAGGAGGTCGGTCGGCGGAGAAGATGAGGAGGGGTGGCGGCTAAGTTGGAGGAAATGGAGAAGGAGGAGATGGAGAAGGAACTAGAGTTTCAGTGTGTTTGTTGCATCTAGGGAAAAAAGAATGGAAAAGAGGTAAGAAGACCTTGATCCATGTCTGCACCAATAAGAGGTCATGCAGACCTTTTTTAATGAAAGGTCTTCGAGAAAACAAACACACTGCATACTCAAACGTCTGCGTGTGGTTTGCGTGGGGCAGACACAAGAGGTCCTGAAGAGCTTTTCACAAAAAAAAAAAAAAAAACATACACCCCCAAAATGTCATGTGGCTTCCAACCAATTATAGAGATATGCTAAAATAATAACCTAAATAATATCAATTATATTGAATTCGTTATAATTATGCTAACAAGCAATTAATTCTTTATTTGGATCTTCCTTTTGTTTTCAATTTGTTGATATAATTCTTCATAAAGAAAAAGGCTGATATTATTCCCATATGTGCTAAAATCAATTTTCTTGATTAGATTTCATGTGCTAATATAATTCAAAAGTACTACTTTTACATATGTATTGTTTTAAAATGTTTTAATTTAACCTTTTTAAGTGCTAGAATATGTTCTTACGATTTGTAGGATAAATATGGTTTGTACCATAACCAACCCCATGTATGTGAAACCACACTAAGTGATTACGTAATTACGTAACAATAGTTGACTATGTATTATTACGTGATTTTAAATACCTATTTCGTGATTACGTGATTTCATTATAGTATTTTTATGTGAAACCACACTGAGTGATTACGTAATTATGTAAAAATAAAAACATGTAATACATAATATTTCATATGGAATACCAAATATTTTCGGTTTAATCACGTATTAAGCATAAATTATATATAAAACATTAGCCAAATCAACCTATAATAAGCATATAATGCCATATATTAGAGATTTAATATAAGCTAATAAAGCATAAACACTCAAGTTCTTATTATTGATTGTAATCATGTAATAAGAATAATTGTAATAACATCAGTCATAACATTGAATGTGTAATCAAGTAATGGATTTATATTGAATGCGTAATCACGTAATGGTTTATGAAGAATATGTAATCAAGTAATGACAATTCAAAATCACGTAGTCATGTGATGGGTATTCGAAATCATGTAATCACGTAATGGACTAATGGGTATTCAAAATCATGTAATTTGTTTAACAAAAATATAGCAATAGGCTGCTCGAATTAAAAAGAATGAAATTCTCGTTAATACGGTGTAATTTAAAAAAAATTAACATATGAAAAATTTATAGCCGTTTGAAAATCAAGGGGGAAGTTGTTCACTTGGGAAAGGACCAAATTACCCTTCATGCCAATGACACTTGTCCTCATAACCTTTTCGCATATGCTCCGCACATGAAAATTGTCTTGTATATGATCCAAGCACTGTAAGTATAAAGGCTATAGTGAATGTATTGTTAAAAAATCATTAGCGATACAAAAAATTAAAGATCCAAGATATACAAACAAGAGAGAAGGATTATAAACAACGAGCCATCAACATAAAATTGCAGCCCATCTATAACTTTTATAAACTAAACGTTTACAAATAAATTTGTCTTTATGATTCAGAGTCGGGTTGAATTAGTGAACCTGAAAACCACACATATATGTTGGTGAACTAGTGTCATCAAGCTATTATGGCTAATCATGATTTACTTGAATTCCAAATGAGAAATCATAATAAACATTTATAAGAGTTAGAAGGTGTTGAGTGCACGTTTAAGCAAGACTATTATGATTTCAAGCACTAAGGAACCTCTAAGATCGTAACAACAGAAGCCTCTAGACCGATGTGTGACACCTGTGTCACTTCAAACATCAAACAAATACCAAACCAATGAAATATTGTATTTCATACTTGGGATTTGTAAAAATATGTGTATCGTTTTCACATATCAATTCTTGTTCGATTTCAAGCCTTAAATCGCTTTCTGGAAGGTTATACGCGCACTGATGCGTAAATACAACCAGTTTAATGCAACGAACACTCCGGAATAGTGAAATAGTCTTAACGTACCTTAAATAACCTTCACATAACTTAGAAATAAGTTTTGAATGGTTTGGTATGTTGAAATCAAGTTTGTTCGATTACAGGGACTAATTGTGTCAAACTGCAAAACTATACCGATTCGTATAGTAACGAACATTACGGAACTTGATCATAAGTTAAATATGCCCTAAATATCCTTTATATAACTTAGAAATAGGCTTTGAGGTGTTTGGTGCGCAGAAATAAACTTTATTGATCAATAGGGACTAAAAGCGTCAAAAAGTGCACAAGTTTGCATTTTCGTGCATATCTTATGTTCTGAACATATCCGGACATCCAAAAATTTATGTAATCATTAAAATACTTTATTTTAGTGATTGGCATGATAAAATTCCATTCGTCGCTTAATTTGGATCGTTTTTGCGTTCGTTATGACTTTCGTCGTAATTTACCGAACAACGCAACCGTACGGCCAAACGAACCGTTTAACTTCATTTTAAAGCTTTGAAATGGGGTTAACGGGGCTTAAACGTGTCAAAAATGCATCAAATAGAAAGTTTAGAGGTGCAGGGGCCTGTTCTGCCATTTTTCAAACTTTGCTGACCTGCAGGGGCCTTACGGACCATATGCACATCCTCTTGCGGTCCGTAAGCATGTGCCAGAGATCAGAATTTGTTTTCCAGCTTGATCCAGCTGTTCCACACCTTAGCACCTGGTTTCTTTGATTCTATGTGCTTGTTTTGGATGCCCATGGTTTCACAAATTAGTGGGTATGATGTGTAGGGCTTGGATCGAAGCTCGGGTTTCAAGAAACGATCCTAACGGTTCTAGAGATCCTATAAATACCCCCCCACCCTTCACTTGCAAAACCCACAACTTGATCTGATTTTGGCCTTCTAAGTTGAAGTTTATACTTCATACCTGAAGGTAAATCGGATCAAGAGCTTGCGGGGACATTTTGTAAGTATTCTTTCATTCTTTTATCGCTTTTCGAGTCTGAAAGTCAAACTGTGTTTGACTTTCTGCGTTGACCAGTTTATGGTCAGTGCGAAGTTCGTTTGAACTTCATAACGTGAGCGTAATCACGATGGTTATAGTCCCTAGTGACTATACCTACTGATTACCACGTTATCTAGATGTAGTGACGAGTCGTAGTTTCAGCCAAAATGCGTGTTCTCGCGTATTTTGTAACCAAACTACTCTAGGGTATCAAAACCGTTTGTTTTGGTATCAAAACCTGTTTTCTAACTTAACTAAACATGTTTCGACATGTTTAGCTCGTCACTTCTTAGATTAGTGCTTATGTAGAGTCGTAAGTCAAGCGGACTAAACACCCGCTTAGACTTACGAACTAGACCCGTTTGGTCGATCTTTAGGATCCGACCAAACATGTTTAGTGACCATAGTCATATAGGGAATAACCTTCCGAGGTTATACCTTATGGTTACTTCGTTTAAGTAGTTGTATGATAGGTAGTTTATATGCCTTAGGAAAATTATCAAAATACCCTTTTTATGCATAATTGATATTTTAGCATATGTAACCCAAACTTTTGTCACGTAACTGACTATGCAACATAATTAAACATGTTTAGGCATATAATACTTGTCATAGGACTAGTTAGGCGGTCCAAACGCGTTTTACGCGAATGACGCGTTAAAGTAGCGTGAGCTACCTAAACGGGTCGTAATGGGTCGTAAGCACTTAGGATAGGTTTCATTTTAGTATGTAGGCCTTGTTAAACCATATCATATGAGTTCCCACGCTCATTTGGTTCACGAGACCTCATACTATCCGATCTCCCGATTTAGGTCCGGTTTATTTATGTAGTTATCAATATTAGGTGCCGTTTGATTCCGTGCTCCCTCTAGATTGCTTGGTAGTTGTTCAAGACTTCTAAGCATGCTCAAGTGAGTACATAGTCCCCTCTTTTACTGTTTTCAACAATTTTGGGGTGAAACATGTGTACCTATTTGTTATGTTCTTGTTTTCAAAAGTATAATTGATTATACATACTAGTACTTATCTTTATACAAACTGAATAATTATTTATGGTGTAAACTCTAAAATTTTCTCAAAAGATTATAAAATTAATGTTTGGAATAGTACTTATTTGGTTCACTAGATCGGTTGGTAGTATGATATAGCGCTATAGGATTTGACACCCCATTCCTGTTGTCATGGAATGTCTGAAACCAATTTGTTGCTCCATCCAAATAGGGATTGCCTTTGTGGTATTCCTATAGTCTCAAAGGTGTATTTTGATGCATTAGGTCTGAATGAATTCTTAAGTCACATTATTTTTTGTATATTTAGTTATACTCCCAAAAGTATAGTAATATGCACTTATATGTGATATTGTACAAACCAACATATATTTTGTTAATCATTAAAACATAGTTTAATATGTTTTTTTCAATCCAAGACACAGTTTAATATATTATTTATAAATCCAAAGTATACTTTTGATATACTACTGAAAATTTATTTATTTTAACAACTAAAGTATATTTAATATACTATTTACTTAACCACTGGTTTTTGGTTAGTGTTTAGATAACATGACGGGTGTAATGTGATGAAAACATGGTAGATACGCCGCTGGTACTTCTTATATATAAGCATTTTCATCGCATTACATACCATGGCGTTATTTAGTACACTTGGGTTAACGGTTTTGGAATGAAATATATTCTAATATATTATTTATTCGACTTTCTTAAATCAAAGTATATTTTTATATATACTATAAATCTTTTTATCAAAATATTGTTTTTCAAACAATATATTTTTATACAAAGTTATTCTACTTACTTATTTAATTTCCTATGTATTATTATTTTATATCATCTGATTTCTTATAAATGATTTATAAAAGAAAACCTTTTACAAGGATCATGTCTACTTTTATTAAAACTTTTTCTTTAAACTCATAAGTCATGAATCCTAAATAAAATAAAACCTATGTATCTCACAGGCATTTTTATGCTGACGTACCTATTTTTACACATGTTTCAGGTGCTGCTTTGTGATGACTGATGATATATGCTACACTTAGGATGGACTCGTGCCTTAGCGACTTTAAAACTTGAAAGATAATAGTTGTACTTATTTGATTGTATTAAAACAATGAGTTCATTTATTCAATAAAACGAAACTATTTAATCCATGGTTGTGAAACAATGATTCTGTTACAACACTCCCCGACGTTTCCGCCACGTTTTGTTGTTTTACGTGGTCGGGGTGTGACACGATGTTACCCACATATATTACTGATGTAAGAGCATGCATAGTGGGGTTTGGGTGGAGCCGGGGAAAAATGACCCCGACTTAAAACATCGTTCCCTGGTCCTGTGGACTATTTTTTCTTCTCCGATCCGATAACCACCTATGATGGAGAAGAGACAGGGAACATCGTATGATCGTTTGAATTTTTTTAAACCCTGTATAATTAGTTCACCCATGATTCACGAATGTTTATTCATTTCAGCCTATTTTCTCACCAATGTATATTAATTTCACCAATTTTTATCACCAAAAATATATTTTTCCACACATTAAAATATATCAATTTGAATTTCCACCATTTTCAAACGAGCCATCAAGTTATGGGAAAGAAAATTTTGAGACGACTACGCACAACTTTGATTTTTTTTACAACCGTGGTCTATTTATCTTAAAACCAAGTTCAAGACACCATTTCATTGTCAAGAAAGTTTTATATTTTAGTTTTAATAAAATGTTGTAATTTATTCTATATAAAAAGGTTTTGTAATTATTCTTACCTTTTATTCTATTAGACAGTTATTTGTACAGAGATGCCCATGAAGAGTCTCATAAACGACTAATGACACAATACTTCAGTATGTCAATCCAACATTCACCCCCGAGAAGTTTCTAAGAAGGTTTCGAATGGATAAAGATATCTTTTTACTAATAGTCGGTTATTGGAATGAAATTTTGAGTACTTTTAAATGCGTTTTGATACAAGGGGTCAGTAGAGTTTTACGGAACTACAAAGTGCAAATAAAGTAACCTACTAAGATGTGCCTGACTCGCTTGATTAAGTTTTGCATATGTCTAAGAGAACACCACATGACGCCTTGCAATACTTTTGTGATGGCGTTATTAGTATGTATTCAAAAAAATATCTTCACAGACCAACCTGCTATGACGTACAACTTTTATATGCCGCACATGAGCAACGACACAGATTTCCAAGGATGTTGGGGGAGCATAGATTATACGCATTGGACTTGAAAGAATTTTTTATGCGAATGACTAGGTTAATACATGAGTGGTGATCATAAGAAACTAACGATGATGCTTGAAGCATTGGCATCTTTGGATTTATGGATTTGACATGCGTTTATTAGGACCTCCCTGATCAAACAATGATATCAATGTCCTCGACCAATCGCCTTTGTTTAATGATATTTTGAGTGGAACTACCCCTAAATGTCCTTTTCTAGTAAAAAGATTTCAATATTTGATATGATCTTTCTGATGGGATATACCCTAATTGGGAAACCTTAGTTAAAACATTGTTGTGTCCACCTAAAAGCGATTTACCACAACAACGCTTCAAGAAAGTGCAAGAAGTGGCACGAAAAAATATTGAACAAGTTTTTGGGGTCTTGAAATATAAGTGGCAAATACTTTAACAACCCGCAAAACAACTATCCACGAAGGCTTAGAAAACACACGTGCGTATGTATTATCCTACACAATATGATTTTGAAGAATGATGGAGTAGTGATATTCTGTGAACACGTAGAAGATCCTCCAAACGATGAAATAGTTGAGGACATTATTCTTTCATAAATACGAATGATCATAGATATTCCACGTTAACCTTCGATCGGATCTTATCGAGCATTTGTACCAATTGAACCACTAGTTTTGTTTTTTTCTTTGTTTTTTATAAATAAAATGTTGTATATTATTTTATTGTTTATTTACAAATAAAATGTTGTTTGTTATTTTATTCGTAGGCTATTGTAATTTTATTTGAGGTTTTTTTTTTTTTTTTTTTTTTGTAAATTTTGTTGCTTAAATTATCAAATTATATTTTAAGTTAATTTCTTAGTTTACAATTAATTTATTGTTGTTATGAATGTATCATTTATATGGTGACTTTCCACATGTATAACTCCTATAACTTCTATCTCTTTGATTTCTTTTGTATTAATGCATGTGCCTATATATAGTGGCATTTGTATATGGTGTAGAGAGATCAATCAATAATATTTGCATTCCCTCATTATCTTATTCTTCTCTTTATATTGCTAATAGGTTTAGTTGTTTTACAACACGTTATCAGCACGAAAGTGCTAGGTCAAAGATTTGAAAATTATCGATAATCATTCGCATGTAAACTATTTGTTGATTTGGATTTGACATCCATTGATGCGATTCATATGTGGATGCTTGGTGTGTATGGCGGCTATTGAATGCTTCTTCTCGATCTACCTTCTTTGGACTAAATGAGGTAGATCTCATCTCCATCTAATAACCATCTAATCTCTATTTTTGTTTACATGAATAAAAATCGATACAGGTATAACATTTGCGTTGAAGGCGCTTTGTTCAATTCATAACTTTTGTTATTTTAGCGTTGTACCTGCTTTACAAATTATCAAACCACTAAAATCCTTATATGGTTTTAATTTTATGAACTAAAGAATTATTATCTATCGATTAATGCTTTTAATAAACCCAATTAATTATCTATCGATTAATGCTTTTAGTTACAAAATTTGGGTTTTGTTATTAAAGTGGGGCTTTTTGGTGTGATAAATAAATGGATTTAGGTTTAAGATAGAGATTAGTAGTGGAAAACCATGATTTATGAAATACAATGAGGGTTAGAAACCCTAATCATCTATTTTCCACCTCCACATTTCACCTAAAGTTAGAGAGAGAAAGTTGAAGAACAAAGGAATCTTAGGAAAGAAATCTAAGTTGTAAAGCTTCGAATCGGTTGGTAAATTATTAAAGTTCATCATTGTAGCAGGTGATAATCAACCTCTAGGTCTTTGTTTTTATTGAAAATGGGGGGTTTTGGAAAAAAATGGGATTTTCATCACAAGGGTCAAATTTTACGTGTTTATGGGGCTAAAAACCCTAGATCTTGCTTCATGTGAGTTAAACAAACGTTTTGGACGTACAAAGTTATGATTTTGGGCTGAAAAAAGACATGTTGTGGATGAATATCCAACTGGCGGCACTTGTGCTCGTTCGACGAAGCTCAGGAGATACTCAATGGGCTGGTTGGGGAAGAAGAGCTTTGATCTCAATGTAACGCCCTGCTTTCGTACTTTCCTTAATTAGAAAGATCGTCTTGTATTTCTATTTTTGGAATCTTGTAATTCTTGTATTTCGTCATTTCGTTGTAAAATCCGAGACTTGGATCATGAATAAAGTTCGTATTTCTTTAAATTCATGTTCTATATATTCATACATGTTCATACAATTGAATTCATTATTCATATGATAACCTATTCGGAATTCTTGCAAGGTATGTTAAACTTACTAATACTTGTCATACATGCTCAATTCATGCATATACGATACTTATTCTCGACACATACACTTATTCATACTTGTTTTATACTTATTTTATGTTCTAATTGCATAATATACCCCTACACTTTACCTTTTATGCTTAAAACACCTTAATATATGTGAAATATAAACTACAAGGGGCTAATATGTCAAAAATCAAACTTGTTTTCGGAACCCCCCACCCTCGCGTCGCACCACAGGTAACCCCCCTTGCTGTCACGCAGCGCTACCACCTGAATCTGCCAGAAAGTTGTTTGTGCTGCAACTATTGGTCATTTGTGTGTTTTTTATTGTGTTTCTTGCATTAAATGGTCACCTAAACCAACCCTAATCACCTCCTATAAAACCCAATCCACTTCCACACTTCTCCCACTTTACAAACTCACTAATCCACTCTCTAGGCACTCTAAATCTGGTGCAAAAACAGTAGCAAAGTCAGATTCATATCAAGTTACAAAAGTG
This sequence comes from Helianthus annuus, assembly GCF_002127325.2. NCBI lineage: Eukaryota > Viridiplantae > Streptophyta > Magnoliopsida > Asterales > Asteraceae > Helianthus > Helianthus annuus. The sequence goes on along the minus strand of NC_035448.2, from coordinate 203,544,764 downwards.
AATTTAAACTCAATTTTCTTCCATCTTTTTCACTTCTTCTTGTTTCTTAGCACTTGGAACAACCCTAGGTATGTTTCCATAGGTTTTCCATGGAAAACCAAAGATGAAACATCACCATAATGAGGTTAAAAGTGCAAGAACTTTCTGTTTTGATCAAGAACTTTATTAAACACACATAAACTTATGTTTTCTTCATACATTCCTATGTCCTTATGCCACTAATCAAGACTATTATTATGTGTGCTTAAAAACAAGGTGTAATATACAAATTCAGAGGTTTTAATCCTCTAAACTTTCTGTTTTCAAAAGGGTTTTAACCCACAAGTGTTGAACAAGACTTGAACTTGTGTATGTGTGATTATTTGGAAAGCTTGGGCTATCCTACTTACAATCCACACTTCACTTGATGATTTAGCTTAGTTAGTATGTATATTTCATTTCTTTATTGTTCATTCATGACCATCCTTGTTGTCTTATGACAACTTGTGCATTGGTGAATCTAAGAAAGAGGTTTTAAAAGGAAAGTTATCTTCCTACCTCTATGCATAACTTCTATGATAATCCTTGTTATATTGTTGGACTAAACTTATAATATACTATATGAAATATATAAAATACATATAATATATATAAGAAACCGAACCCTTGATGATAACCAAATGGCTATTCGTCAAGTTACTAAGTTACATCATCTAGGTACTTAAGTTTCTCGTCACAATTCTAATGGGTACATTAACCCATGAAAACATTCTAACCCCTACGGGTTCATAGTGTCAAAGACGAGTATCAAGTGATAAATGATTATTTTCTCGTATACATACTTTTGGTGTATTTTACTTACCTAAATCCCGACTCTAAATATTCCTTGAACTCCAATCCAAATACATTCAACCTCCTAACCTCATACACTCGTCAACATTTGGATAATCGGAAGAATTAGTAATTTTGTGAGTACACTTGACCCGTTTTACTTTTGAAACACTTTGGGTTGTAACATGTTAATATACCAACTTCACATTCACACACTTAAATATGCTTTATACTCTCAATCCTATATATATGCTACTTGTTTACTTAGGTTCATGCTAGATTGTACATGCTTTATGTCATTAACTTTGCTAAGCCCCAACTTAACATATATAGCGCTATAGGAGTAGCACGCCGCCTGTGGGGGTCTTGTTAAGTCTTTATTCATTCTTAAACGGTCTCGCCACTTTTGTGGTGAGGGATGCTACATACTAGTGGACCCTTGGGTTTGACATATTGCAATGCATGCTAGTTACCTTGTTTATAAATTGTCATGTGCATTTGAGAAAATGTTTTTATACTTCTGCGATATTTATACAAACCTTGTGTACTCGCCAATGCTTTCGCATTGACACTCTATTTTAAACATGTTACAGGTTTAATGATGATATTGATGATGCATGGAACATAGTAGGATGCCTAGATACTCATTTTAAATTTTGTATACTTATTGTAATGTAATTCTTTCATTTCCAGTCGTTGTAATTGTATTTTCCTTTCCATATTGTAACCGAATTCTTCTAGTAATAAAATGAAATTCATTATTTAAGTACTTGTCGCAAATTCTAGTGTTATGTGTAATTAGCAATCTATCTTCGTCTCACTCCGATGTTTCCGCCATCGGTTGGGGTGTGACACTCAAGGCCGCAATGATAGGAGACATTGCCAGTGACACTCAATCCTCGTGACAATGCAAAAGATCTAACGCAAGTTTGGTGGTCGTGTCTGGCGATACTGTCGCTGACAATTTGAGATAGTGATGGGTTTTTGTGTGTTGTCTTTTATGAATATCGTGTGACGCTTGTTCAAGCCTAGGCACTCTCGCACGAAATAGTTATCCACAATCGGTGAGTTTCTAGGCCCCTCTTACCTTATTGTTTTCAGGAGGTGTGCATACTCCCGGTGTGTCTATTCACAGTGTTATCAAAGTAAAGTGATAATGTTTTCCTTAAAATGTGATGGACTATGTAATGGTTTTGCGAATAGTAAAGTACACAATTTTAAAGTGATAGAATGTTATAGTGATGAAGTGTAAAGTGTTATAAGATGCATATTTCACAGTATAGGCAGTTACGTTCGAGGTTGAATGATAGGCGCTTACCTCCAAGGCTGTATTACGATGGCAGTGCATTTGTTGCTTCTTGATGGTTATACAACTATGTGTAGTATCAAATACTTGCAATGTTCATAGTAATGTGTCCTGATTGATGTGATATGCGATGACAATATTATGACAAAGTTATGAGACGTACTTTAGCTACTTTATGTGTTAAATGCATGTTAAAGCTTATAGATACCTGATTTTAAACTAGAACTCACTCAGTTATCTAGGATCAAAAACATTTGGTTGTAATGACTTATGTAACTTTTTGTTGTGTTCATTTGAAATGTATTCCAAATAGTAAATTCGAGCATTTCAACTAAGCTGTACTATTTAGTTTTTCGGAAAATGGGGAATTCTGGAAGGACTCCCACCAAAATGGAAGTACAGAGAAAAAAATGGGAGAATGTTGATATGGCGCTGATGTGACATCTCTGCGAGGAAAAATGGTGAAATTGGGACCGCTCCCTATGCTTTAACTGCTAAAAGTTTCCACCACCAACTGAAGTGTGGCAATGGTTTGACCCATATATAAAGAACACCATTTGGTTTGATTATAAAAAACAACGAATTTCATACTTCGTTTTTCTTTGAGAAGAACTTCTCATTCCTAGAGAAAACACTTTTTGTTTTATCTGATTATTGATTTCGTTTACCCGCGAAATACTTTGATTGAGAAGAACTTCTATGTACTATCTATGATATGCAATTAAAATATGTATTTTGATATATATGTGGGACACAAGACTTAGGTCCTATCTACATGAGAAATGACAAGTCTCGGCTCGTTGGGTTTGTTGATGCAAGATATTTATATCAAATCCACATAAAGCACATTTGTAGTTAGGTTACGTACTCACATACGGTGTCACAAAGATTTTTTGAAGGTCGACAAAGCAAACCACGACAACAACCTCATCAAGTTATATCGAACTTATAGCATTATATGATACTTGCAAAGAATGTACTAAGGTCGATGATCAATACATATAAGAAACATCCAGTTTAAAATATATGAAGCACATAGTGATTATCAATGAAGCCAATATATCTTGGATAGTTTAGATCCAGAATGCTACATGTGAGTTGATAGAACAAAACATAACTCGTCAAATTTCTAAATTCGTAGTGTTAGTTTGCCGAAAATTTCCGAAATTTTCTTTTGTAGTGTAAAATATTGGATTTGTAAGACTCCGCCCCTGATTTGGATTTTGAGAGTCAATCTCCCCTGATTTTTCATTCAAGCTCCTAAACACTACACAAATTATATAGTATATTATACATCTGGGCCTTGATTGTTTCAATATCATTCTTCATGGCTACAAAAATTGAATCTAGTCGCGCCCCGATGGCTACTAATTGATCCGTTATAACATCTCTGTAATCTTCTGGTTTCGAGTCCATCTTCTCTTTGTTTCCCAGCAATGGAACCAAATGATAGATACTGAAAATCTTATTAAATTGAAACAAGAACAAACACGATAGTTGGCCCGATTCGAGAGGGGCTAGTCTCCTAAATTCTGATCAGAGATCACAATACAAACAAAATATCTAAGACACCTTATTCTCACCTTAAACAACTTATTTAAAGAAACAAGATATTACGTAACTACCCCTTAACATATCCCCACATTACATCAGTTTCCCCCTTGATTAAAGTTGCAGTTAATTGGGTTAGAACTACAATTAATTATCACACCCCTATATTTCCACGTATTACCGGCGGGCCCGGTGGGGAGTATCGTGGCATAGTTAATATCATCATAGTCAATTTATCATAGTTTAATGCACAGCGGAAGTCTAAAAGTATAAATATTACAAACCGAATGAAAGTAACATAAGTATTACAAACGGAATGTAAAAGGATCCACAGGAGGATCAAAACAAAGGAAATATGTTCAACAGATTTTAAAGTGATAAAGCTTGCAAAACTCTTTATTTAATTCACTCAGGAGTAGCCAGCCTATTCCGCCTAGTACCTGCACTTAACCTTTGGGAAAATACGTCAATTTACACTGGTAAATACAATTAACTGACACTTTTGAAAATGTTTTAAGAAAATTGATTTAAATGCACAAGGAACAAATAATCTTTTATAATTTGGGATAATTATTTAAAAATAAACTTGTATAAGAATTATATGTTTGTTATACGTTCAGTAGCCCGGGTTGAATACCGGGTTAAAGATTAATAGACACACCACATAATATAACCCACGGTGAGTTATTCTCGAACAAGCGGGCATATTATTTTACATACGTATCGACAGGTGTATGCTTACACCCCGTGCTTAAGTCGTGGCCATTTTAATGAATGAGCCGAAGATATCCAGGACATGGTCATTAACCCCCCAAAGGCTTAGAACAAAAAAAAAAACAGATTAAACGGGTTATCTCATTGATTTAACCTTCATATGATTAAAAATTCAATACCCGACCAAGCGGTATTTTATATACCGTACCCCAAGCTCGTATAAGGGAAAATAAGTTAAAAGTATTTACCTGAGCAAAATATACAAATTTATCTCAGCCGTACACAATCAACAAGTGCAAAATATACTAATTTAGACCTCAAACTGATGTCAAATTTTTAGGACATGTTTATAAATCAGTAATAAAGGTTTTTGTCCTCTCACATTTTCAAAAATCTCGTTTTAATGTCAAAAGGGCATAATGGTCAATTTTAGGCATTTAACGGAAACATGCAATGAACTAGGATTACAAAGGAACCACATTGTATAAACTCAGAGGGTTATACTAATATGTAATATGGTCCTAATGGAACTCTAAGGCATTTCTAAAACAAACTAAATCGGGTCAGAACTGAAAGTCAAAGCAAAAGTCTACTTTTGCGACTTTCGGTTCCGAACCGAGCCTAAACTCAGAATTGTCGGGTTGAACATGCTTAGACATGTTCTTACATTATTTACCAAGTTATTTTAGTGTTAAAACATGTTCCACAACCACTACATTATCAGTTATGAGTTTATTTGCAAAAATAGCTTTCTGTTGACTTTTTAATATTAAGTTTGACCCGACAATTGACCAAGTTAGAGTGATAATCAGTGGGTGCCCTTTTAAGGACTTATTACCCACATAATTACCAACTCATAGCCACTTTCAATTGGAATAATGGCTGGACCATTAGTGGTTAATCACTAAGCCAAAGCTTAATTACGACGACTTTGACTTTTGGCCATTAAGCTAATAAAACTTGAACAAGAGAAGCTAAGAATGCTTACAAAGGCTCCTAGCATGAATTAGCAGTTGCGGGAAATTTGTTTGTAGTCCAGAGAGCTCCAGAGAGTGAGTTTTGAAATGATTTTGAAAAGTGCAAATTAACTAGCAAACAAGAGTTCTTATATAGGAATTTAAACATCACAAGATCATTCCACACAAGTCTACAAATGAATTCTGATGATCCCAGGTGTCCCCTATGCATGTAATACTGTTGGCTCAGTCCCTGAAATCGAAAACCACCATGCAATGGCGGTGCAACCTGCTGTACATGCACCTGTCTTTATTTTCTGCATCTAGCAGTTCTACGCGGCCTGCGTAAGAACTGTCTTGATGTTTACGCGGCCCGCGTCAAGGCTATCTCCGGTCACCAACTTTCAGATAGTGCAATTTTAGTCCCTGTTCCCTCTAAGCTTGTTTTAACTTTCATTTATTGCACTTTTAACCCCCAAACTTGACTTTTAAGGGTCTTGAGTCTTTAAATGTTTATCAATAAGCTTTCGGTTAGTTACGAGGTCACCCGAATGGTCTTGAATTGCAACGTTGACACATTTGACGGAATTAACACTTTAATTATTTATGTGCGTCAAAACTCCACGAATTAATACACGTTATTCTTGACATCAAAATATATAATTGTTGCAACGTTTTTGGGTTCGTTAAAAGGTCACTTAGAGGTTACTTTCAACATGTTGACACTTTTAACCCCTATGTTTCATAAGATCCTTATTTTGAGCACAAACGACTTTTCAAGTTCGATAAATTATTCTTTAAAGAATATGAACGTCATGTGAGGTCAATCAGAGGCACAAGAATGGCATGTTGACATTCTGGATCCCTTTATTCACATATTTACATTGTTTGACAATTTTAGTCCTTTGGAAATAATTCCTTACACGTTTAAAGTCCATGACACGTGTCTTTATTATACTGGTCGTGATTTTACGAGGTGTTACATCCTCACCCCCTTAAAAGAAATCTCGACCTCGACATTTACTGAAATAAATGAGGGTATTTCTGTTTCATTGTGGATTCAACCTCCCACGTGTGTTCGGGGCCTCTACGGGCATCCCATTTAACCTTCACAATTGGTACGTGGTTCTTTCGAAGCTTCTTGACCTGTCGATCCTCGATCGACAAAGGTTTTTCAACAAACTTTAAGCTCTCATCTATATGCACATCCTTGTGTGACATGGCTAGCGATTCATCAGCTAGACACTTCTTTAGATTGCAGATGTGAAACACATTATGGATTCCACTGAGTTCTTCAGGCAGGTTTAACTTGTAAGCCACTGTTCCGACACATTCGATGATCTCGAATGGTCCTATGTAACTTGGGCTTAACTTGCCTTTCTTGCCAAAACGCATTACCCCTTTCCAGGGTGATACCTTAAGTAACACTTTGTCACCTACCTCGAATTTCAGAGGTTTACGCCTTTTATCTGCGTAGCTTTTCTGCCTATCCCTGGCAGCTTTGAGACGATCACGTATCTGCACAATCTTATCTGTCGTCTCCAGAACTATATCAGGTCCTGTTAGTTGGACATCTCCAACTTCCGCCCAACAAACAGGCGTCCTGCACTTTCTTCCATACAAAGGTTCAAAAGGTGCAGCTTGAATACTGGAATGATAGCTATTATTATATGAAAATTCTATCAATGGAAGATGATCATCCCAACTTCCACCTAAATCAATAACACAAGCCCTTAACATATCCTCCAGCGTTTGAATTGTACGCTCGCTTTGACCATCTGTCTGAGGATGATATGCAGTGCTGAAGTTTAATCGAGTGCTTAGGGATTGCCGAAAGCTTTTCGAAAAAATGCGATGTATATCTCCTATCCCTATCAGAGATGATAGACACTGGCACTCTGTGAAGAGATACAATCTCGTCCACGTACAGCTGAGCTAACTTATCTGAGCTGTGTGTTTCCTTAATAGGTAAGAAGTGGGCTGACTTAGTCAGTCTATCTACTATAACCCAAATAGTATCATTTCCTCGCTTTGTTTTTGGTAACTTAGTGATAAAATCCATAGTTACCATTTCCCACTTCCAGGTGGGAAGTTCAAGCTGTTGTAGCAAACCTGACGGCTTCTGGTGTTCTGCTTTAACTTGAGCACATGCAGACATTTGGCCACATAAGTGGCTATAGATTTCTTCAAACCTATCCACCAGTAATTTGCCTTTAAATCCTGATACATCTTATCGCTACCAGGATGAACAGAGTATTTGGAGCTATGGGCTTCTTGAAGGATAACGTCCCTGAGTCCTCCATAAATTGGAACCCATATTCGTCCATTTAATCTTAGAAGTCCATCCTTGCCATATAATAATTGTTCAGCAGTTACTCCCAACTTTTCATTCGGATAGTTGGCTTCTAATACAGCTTCCTTTTGAGCGGCTAACAATCTTTCATTTAAGCTGTTCTTCAATTCCGTGCTCTTGGCATTGATTCTAATGGGCTTAACCCGTTCCTTTCTGCTCAAAGCATCAGCGACTACATTCGCTTTGCCTGGATGATATTGAATTTCACAATCATAATCATTCAGTGTCTCCATCCATCGACATTGTCTCATGTTCAAATCCTTCTGGTTAAACAGCTGTTGAAGGCTCTTGTGATCAGAATAAATCACACATTTGTTACCATATAAATAATGCCTCCAAAGTTTAAGTGCAAACACAACGGCACCCAATTCCAAGTCGTGGGTGGTGTAATTCTTTTCGTGCACCTTCAATTGTCGAGAAGCAAAGGCAATGACCTTGCCTCTTTGCATGAGTACGCAACCCATTCCAGTGTGTGACGCGTCGCAGTATACCACAAATTCTTCGATTCCCTCAGGCAACGTCAATACGGGAGCATTACTCAACTTTTGCTTAAGAATGTCAAAGGATTCTTGTTGCTGAGGACCCCAATCAAACTTGATATTCTTGCGAGTTAATGAAGTTAGGGATGCCGCAATTCTTGAAATTTTTTTCAATAAAACGCCTGTAATATCCTGCCATACCCAAGAAGCTGCGAATCTCTGTGGGCGTCTTCGGCTCTTGCCAATTCATGATAGCTTCAATTTTAGCGGGATCCACCTGGATACCACGCTCGCTAACCATATGTCCAAGAAATTGGACTTCACGAAGCCAAAACTCACATTTTGAAAACTTGGCGTAGAGCTTCTCTTGCTGAAGAAGTTTAAGAATACAACGAAGATGTTTCTCATGATCAGCCTGGTTCTTTAAATAAATAAGAATGTCATCAATGAAGACGATGACAAACTTGTCCAAGTAGGGTTTGCAAACGCGATTTATGAGATCCATGAACGCTGCTGGTGCATTAGTGAGCCTAAAAGGCATCACCAAGAACTCGTAGTGACCATATCGAGTTCTGAATGAAGTCTTGTACACATCTTCATCTCTAACCTTCAGCTGATGGTAACCTGACCTCAAATTAATCTTGGAGAAGTAACTTGCCCCTTGCAGTTGATCAAACAGATCGTTGATCCTGGGCAATGGATATCTATTTTTGATTGTAACCTTGTTATGCTCGCGATAGTCAATGCATAGACGCATTGACCCATCCTTTTTCTTCACAAACAGAATCGGTGCTCCCCAGGGAGATGAACTAGGTCGAATAAAACCTTTGGCCAACAAGTCATCTACCTGAGTCCTTAACTCTTTCATCTTAGTCGGTGCTAACCTGTAAGGTGCTCTTGCAACAGGTGCTGCTCTAGGAATAATGTCAATTCTGAACTCCACTTGCCTATCTGGTGGTAAACCAGGTAGTTCTTCAGGGAATACGTCTGGATATTCAGAGATAACAAGGATGTCTTCAACCTTGGGCTTTGGTTCATCAATAGTTACATGTGCCATGTAAATGACACAACCCTTCTTCAAACACCTTGACGCCTTAAGCATAGACACTTGCTTCGGCAACCGATACTGAGTATCTACTTGTATGGTAAGTGGCTCACCATATGGAGTCTTGATAACCACTTGTTTCTTGTCACAAACAATCTGGGCTTGGTTATGAGATAACCAATCCATGCCTATCACTATGTCGAAACCAACTAGTTTCAAAGGAAGCAAAGATAACGGAAAAGAGTGGTTCCTAATGGATATAAAACATCCATCTAACACAGTTGAAGCAGTTTCTATGGTACCATCGGCCAATTCTACTTCATATTTTATGCTTAGGGTTTTAACAGGAAGATTTAATAACTTACAAAATTTATTATCCACAAACGATTTATCTGCACCCGAATCAAACAATACCCTTGCATAAACATCATTGATAAGAAAGGTACCTGTTATCACGTTGTCATTCTGAATTGCTTCTTGTGCATTCATTTGAAAGACCTGAGCATTGGTATTTTTACCTTCTTCAGGTTTCTTGGCATACTTTGGGCAATTAGACTTAATATGCCCCTTCTCATTACAATTACAACAAGTCGCATCCTTTATCTTCTTACAATCCAATGTCTTATGCTCACTAGATTTACAAATCCCACAAGCCCTAGGTTATGATTAGGATTTGGATTCATACTTGCACTTTCCTAGATGGCGCTTTTTGTAGGTCTTGCATTTGGGCTTCTCACCCGACTGTTGGTCATCCTTCTTAAATCCCGAACTCTTCTTGTGATCCGAGTTCCCTTTACGTTTCTTATCTGAACAGTGTGAGTTATCATCCTCAGGTTTCCTCTTCCCCTCATCAGAATTCCTAAGCGATCTCTGCCTGACCGCATCAAGGGTAAGAGATAATGACAAATCAGCTACTGACCTAAAGGTAGTAGGTCTTGATGCTTTCACACTAGCTTTAATCTCCGGGGCTAAACCCCCAATAAATCGAGCTATGCGTTTTGGTTTCGGTGTAACTAGGTATGGAACCAATCGAGACATGGTATTGAAACTGGTAAGGTATGCCTGACAGTCTAAGTTTTTCATAACCAACGTCAAAAAGTCAGTATCAGTCTTCTCAACTTCATGTTGAGGGCATAAATTCTCTTTGATTAACGCAACAAACTGAGCCCATGTCAAGTTGTATAACGGAATCTTTCCAGTAGCTTGGATTAAGGACCTCCACCAAGCTAGAGCTTCTCCTTTGAACGATTGTGAGACGCACTTCACAATATCTTGCTCTCCACAACCACTAATATCAACCACTGTATCCATCTCATCTAGCCACGTCATGCAATCAATGGCCCCTTTTTCCCCAGTGAAATCCCTGGGCTTGCAGGAGACGAAATACTTATAAGAACAGGTTTTTGCTCGTGGATCCTTATCGAATACAATCTTCTTAGACGGAATACTATGCTGATTTGATGAGTGTTGGGCATCATCCTTCTTTGACTCGTGAGTTTTAGATGGTGGCTTACTATGAGCCACAGAGTGAGTCTTAGGGTGAGATTTAGAATGAGGTACAGATAAGGTCTTGCTCTAAGTACCACTTGATTCATTAAACTGCCTATCCATGGCTTTAGTAACAACATTATCGATCAATACCTGAAGTTCCGCACCAGTTACGTTGATCCTGGTAGTATCATGATTTTCCAGAGGGTGACTGTTGACTTCTTCAGATTATGCCATGTAGCTTGATTGCTACACAAAATAATGACAATAATTTATTCAGAAGTCTATAACAGTATTGTCATTCTTGATGATTTATTAAACATGGTATTTATAAACCATATTGGTTAATTTATTAGTCACATATATATTCAGGATTTTCAAATTAATCCTCAGTTAAAATTTATTAAAATATTATAATGGCACAAAAGGCCCAGTCACAAGGACAAATTTTAAATTATAAGCCATGATCTTATAGGATCGAGGCATTAAGGCTTGAACATAGTTCATCACCTTTCCTTGATAGGGAGTCGTAGACTACAACTGTCTTTTGTCTCAAAGGACAGTAATTATGGCCCGTAGGCACTTCATCACTAATGGATGATTAAATAAAATAGAGAATAGGAATTGGAAGAATCCAATATAAGGATGACTTATGTGATTTTATCGAATCACATTTGCCAGGAGTGTTAACATGTTTTCAGAAGTTAACAAGGATTTGAATCTTAATTAAGGAGCTACTATCATGGCCCTATCTCAAAATGACACATGGGCTAGGTTTTGCCATTAAGATTTTGTTTAATATATAATGGTAGATCTTTCAAAAGGAATGATATTTTTGATTTATTTCACATTTTATATTCATACATATAATGACAGAAATGAAATTTAAAATTAAACATTCCATTAAATTCTTAAAAGGAGTACACATTTGCCCTAAATGGGACTTTTACATAAATAACTTGTCCACGTAGGGGCTAAACTAAAAATACAAGTCCTCGCAGGGACTAGGTACATAAATAGATGTCCACACAGGGACTTAATTGAAAATTAAAGAAATACAAAACAAACAATTAAGGAACTTCAATGATCCCTTTTGTTCTTCCCCTTGATTATATTTGCCAAACCCTTAAGGAATCCCCGGTGGCTTCTACGCTCCTCCTGAACTTCTCGCTCCACCTGGCTCAACCTCTGAAGAATCTCCTGCTGTTGTGGCGGCTGGATCTGTGGTGGCTGCGGCTGCTGCTGCTGCAGAGGTTGAGGAGGTGGCGGGTATTGATACCCATAAGCTGGGTATCCAGTCTGATAAGGGGCTCCGTAGGGCCCCTCAAGATGAAGAGCATTGTAGTTTGCCGCTACAAGATATGGGTGAACATCAGGGGCATTGTAGTAGTTGTAGCCAGAATGGCCTGGTTGCTCAAAAGGCTTATACGCCACTGTACCGGCGTAAGAAGGTATTGGGTTATCAAAACCCATCTGTAGTGGTGGTGGTGCGACTGGCGCAGAGTCCACCTCTGAAACAGGGTTTGAAGGCCCTCCCATCTGCGGGTCTTCATACAGTGGCGGGTAGTGACTGCCACTAGAGGGTTGGGGGGTGTTGAAACGGAATCCCCCTCGCACGGACATCCGTGCATTAGATCTTCTCTGCCTCGGTGGCTCCGGAGGCGGTTGCTGCTCTGGCGACGGTGGCGGTTGTGGAGTGACCGCCTAAAAACGAGAATCCTCAGAGGGATCCTGCTGCTGCTGAGGTGCTCGGTTAAAAGGGGGAGTGAACTCCCAAGGGTACGAGGCAAATCTTGCTTCATAGCTGTCTCGGCCCCGGTATGGCGAACCGTGAAAGGACGATCCGTCAGAGATTTCGATGGGATGCGTCGGCGTCCCACTCGGTGGCATCTCCGGATCGGGGTCATCATCCATATCCATAGCTTGGTCACCAGAAAAATGATCTTCTGGTCCCAATGGGTTAAAACCCATTGGTTCTTGCACCTGATTTGCCGGATTGATCCGGCTCTGAAAATACGGGGTTGGGTCTTCAAAGGCACGATGTGAACCCGACCGCTGCAACGGAAAGAAGGAGTGGCGAGAGTGACCTGACTCGTTGCCTTGATGGAGCCCGAAGGAATCATGGTACGAAGGTGAGGAGTTAAGCGAGACTGAATGCCTCGCAGACTCTAAGTATGTCCTCCAATCTTCTTAGGGACTAGTGCTCATCGTCACTGAAGGATTTCGCCGGTGAGATGGCCCGGCCTCATGATCATGACTGGTGAAGATTAGGGCCTTACCGCATCTTCCTCTAATACGCGGTGGCATCTTCTGTTCCAGCCAACACAAACAAAAGAAACAACCAAGAAAACAATAAAGGACAAAATAAAAGATTAGGATTAGTCCTAAGTCCTTTGCCTAGACTCGGAAGTCAAGGAATGTGCAACTGTGTCATTGAGATTAAACACAAAAGGCTAGTGTTTAATTCACCCAATGTTGGCTCTGATACCAACCTATCACACCCCTATATTTCCACGTATTACCGGCGGGCCCGGTGGGGAGTATCGTGACGTAGTTGATATCATCATAGTCAATTTATCACAGTTTAATGCACAACAGAAGTCTAAAAGTATTAATATTACAAACCGAATGAAAGTAACATAAGTATTACAAACGGAATGTAAAAGGATCCATAGGCGGATCAAAACAAAGGAAATATTGTTCAACAGATTTTAAAGTGATAAAGCTTGCAAAACTCTTTATTTAATTCACTCAGGAGTAGCCAGCCTATTCCGCTTAGTACCTGCACTTAACCTTTTGGAAAATACGTCAGTTTACACTGGTAAATACAATTAACTGACACTTTTGAAAATGTTTTAAGAAAATTGATTTAAATGCACAAGGCACAAATAATCTCTTATAACTTGGGATAATTATTTAAAAATAAACTTGTATAAGAATTATATGTTTGTTATACGTTCAGTAGCCCGGGTTGAATACCGGGTTAAAGATTAATAGATACACCACATAATATAACCCACGGCGAGTTATTCTCGAACAAGCGGGCATATTATTTTACATACGCACCGGCAGGTGTATGCCTACACCCCGTGCTTAAGTCGTGGCCATTTTAATGAATGAGCCGAGGATATCCAGGACATGGTCATTAACCCCCCAAAGGCTTAGAACAAAAAAAAAAAAACAGATTAAACGGGTTATCTTAATGATTTAACCTTCATATGATTAAAAATTCAATACCCGACCAAGCGGTATTTTATATACCGTACCCCAAGCCCGTATAAGGGAAAATAAGTTAAAAGTTTTTACCTGAGCAAAATATACAAATTTAACTCAACCGTACACAATCAGCAAGTGAAAATATCTTTTACTGGGCTCCTAAATCTGGAACGAAGGTTTTAATAACCTATTAGATTCCTAACGGGTCTTACTTAAGTTTAAACTTAGACCGGTTAGTTTTAAAGAAAAGTTACAGTTCAAACGCAAGATTAAGCGAAGACCGGATTAGAATGTGATTTAGACCCTACAAGTTTGAAGACTTGTATAATATGGGTAAACTAAACACATTCTGGATTTTAAGGCAAAAATGATAAGGTTTGACCCGTTTCGGTCAATTTATGCAAACTAGTCACATAAACCGTACCGAACGCGAAAAATGCATAACGGGTAACCAAATGAGTCATGTACAGGTTCCCTAAGTTAATATGCTTAAAATGTGTTATGATATCAGTAGGATATCTTCCATTATGCCCAAACTGAATTTAAACTCAAATTAAGCCTTGTAGGGGTATTTTGGTCATTTTAAGGATTATAAAAGAGGTTAAATAATAATCTGAGGTTCTGGTCTAAACTGATCAGTAAAAATATTTATTCTAGTAGGTTATATCAGTAAGATATTGCATATATGTGAAATATATCATTTATAACCAAACTATGCACCGTAGGGGCATTTTGGTCATTTCACATAAGCTTTAAAGGTCAACTTTGGAAATCTGAGTTCAAAACTTTTACTTACTGTTAAAGTATAAAAATTTACTTATAATATTACTAGGTAATAAGTCTTATGTGTTAAAAATAGTTTTAACCCATACTATGCGTTTAAAACGCGTAAAAGTCGGTTTTAGGCGATTTTCAGGTTATATAAGGAAAGCTAAGATTTTTATCAGTCCAGAAGGCTTAAAATATTTACTTAACATATAAAATTAGTAGCAAAAGGTTTGGTATCAAAATGTATTGGATCGACGTATGACCCTAACGAGTCAATCAGAAGAGTTTATGATCTATTTCAAAGGCGGAATCAGAGAAATAGACCTGATACAGCTTGTTTTCCCCTAATTATCTTCTTATTAATTGATTCTGAGCTTTAACAGATCGTTTGACAAACGGGCAGCACCTCGGCTCTGAATCGGAAAAGTTACAAATGACACAGCAGGTTGGGTATTTATAGGATGACTAATTCCGCACAGAATTGGTTCAAGTGAAATTACTTTTTCATATGGAATTACATTCCAAACGAAATCATATTCCAAACGGAATTACTTAATTTCGTGTGGAATTACCTTGGAGTAATTTCGTGCGGAATTACTTAATTTCGTTTGAAATGATATGAATATCATTTCATGCAAAATTACCCTTTGACATTCCAAAACCTGTTTTCCGACCTGCTGAACACTGGTTAATCCTATCTAGACACATATGACTCGATACAAGACAAAGTTAACAGACATTTATGCACCAACAGACTCCCCCTTGGATGTTGACGAAGTCTTCGGGATCGAGTCTTCAGTCTTGATCAGTCTTGTCTATCTTTATCACCTCCAATTTGTCTATCACTGTAAAGCATCCTTCAATCTTCTATCTTCAAACTCCCCTTTGAATGCTGTTCCAGAATCTAGACTCCCCCTTTCGTAGACTCCCCCTCTCGATAAGCTGGGATTTGAATTCTGGTTCAAACTTTGACATTATCTTTGCCATGGGGATTTCACTTCACTGCTATCACACTTTCAAACCTGTAACCTGCTTCTCAAAAATTTGACATTACAATCTATTTATTCTTTGACTTCTTTTGCAGTTCATCAGTTTTAGAAATCCACTTAAGTCTCCAGGTCCAAGTTAATGACCCGGATTACTTAATTTGTCTACCAAGTCCAACTTAATGACCTTGGTTGACCTGTGACAAAGTAAAAACTGATTTTTGTTCAAATCTTCAAACAATTTCTGAAATTTACAAGTTTCAAATTAATGAACTTGTGTTGACTTTTCATCTTTCAGGTTTTATCATAATTAGCTCCAAACTCATCTTCCAGGTAGAATCTTCCTGCATCTGCTTCTGACTGAGAATCTGACAATCAGCTTTCCACTTTGGTTTGTCGGAAAATAAAGCAGAATGACAAATCTTTTTGGATTTTAATAAAGATTCTAAACTAGAAATGAATTGAAGAAATGAAATGCAGTAAATGAAAACTATTTACAAACATATTTTTGGTGAGCGTGTTAGGGAATCATATCAGCTACTGACAAGTTACTAGCACAGTTAAGCTTGATAACATACTAAGCATTAAACAATTCGCATCGATTGTCAATATACTGATCCACTTTAAATTTTCATACAAATTTCATTCTGTTCAGAATACATGTTTAGGTGAATTGAGGACTTAAACTTATATGTGTGTCCCACTATTCAGTCTTACAGGTGAGTATACCAAAGATGATATCTGTAAGGGGTTAAATGCGAGGGCCGTGAGAGCTCAGGTCAGAACTTCCGTTTAGCAAAGAGATAACGGCTTCGACTTTAGGGATCTTTTCTTCAACAGCACATGATTAACATTTTTCAATGTTTCATCATTTTTATGCTGAGGGCGGTGCTATATTTCAAGCAATGCAGAAAGTATTATACGGGGACTAGGCCATTGCTTCCGCAAAATCAGAAGTCCCGGGATAATACCCCAGATATCAGTGAGTATAAAGACCTAGTATCTCAGAAAAAAGGGACCTTTCAAACAAGATTTTAGGGGTTACCTATATATCCAAGTAGTGTTCCCCACGAAATAAGCAAGTAATGATTTTATGTTTATATCCCAAACAAATTTACTAAATGTATAAAAACCTATTGACACATCATCAGCGAGACTATTTAACGCTTTATTCATTACAAATCTTTAGCATACTGTAACTGTCAAGCCGATCTACTATCATTTTCCCTTTTTACACAAGCACTTTTTCAGTTTTTTTAATGTTTTTGGATTTTTGAATTTTTAACTGTTTTTGTTTTTTCTGGAAATAACCTACTCTACTCCCCCTAAATACCAAAACAAGTAAAAAATCGACAAACCATTGCAGATTGATTCTCATCATCATCTACAGTGGTACCTTCATCAACGCCAATGATTCCATCCGACACCGATAAAAGCATCATACCATTCAGTTTTAAAAGATATTTAAAACGTGTTTTATCAAAAGCTTTGGTATGTAAATCAACTTTCTGATTGTCAGTGTGGATTTTCTCAATTCGTATCAACTTCTTCTCGAAACAATCGCGAATGAAGTGATGACGAATCTCTATGTGTTTTGTTTTAGCGTGATGAACATGATTTTTTGTGATGTTTATCGCTGCCTCATTATCAACAAAGATAGAGGTGTTAAGAAATTGAAAACCGTAATCGCGCATCTATTGCTGGATCCACAAGATCTGAGAGCAGCAACTGCTAGCAGATACATACTCAGCTTCACATGTGGACAAAGCTACAGAGGTCTGCTTCTTACATTGCCAGGTAACCAATCGTGGTCCGAAAAACTGACATCCCGCTATTGTTGATTTTGCGTTAACTTTGCAGCATCCGAAATCTAAATCAGAATACCATTCGAGCGTGAAATCGCCTTCTCTTGGATACCACAACACCAGTGATGGAGTTCCTTTCAGGTAGCGTAATATCCGTTTCACAATCACCATATGCGAAGCTCTCGGGTTAGATTGAAATCTTGCTGCGAGGTAGGTAGGATACATGATATCGGGTCTTGAAGCAGTCAAGTACATTAATGAGCCGATCATGGAACGATACACCGTTTCATCTACCTTCTCTCCGGTGAGATCAGGGTTTATCCCATGGTTCATCGCTAACGGGGTGGAAGCTGGAGTAGATCCTGACATCCCAAATTTCTCTAAGATATCATGAACATACTTCGTCTGATGTATGAAAATTCCTTTGGGTAGTTGATCAACCTGAAGACCCAAAAAGAATTTCATCTCACCCATCGATGACATTTCGAATTTTTGCTTCATAACTCTTTCAAAATCTTTGCACAGATTCTCATTCGTTGACCCAAATATGATATCATCTACGTATATCTGAACTATCAGAAGATGTCTGTCGACCTCTTTGGTGAAGAGAGTGGCATCCACTTTTCCACGGATGAAGCTGTTGGCTAGCAGGTGTTGAGACAATGTCTCGTACCAAACTCTCGGGGCCTGGTGTAAACCATACAACGCCTTATCCAGTAAATAGACCTTGTCTTTGTGGATTAGATCGGTGAAGCCTGGTGGCTGTCCGACATATACCTCCTCTTTTACCTTCCCATAGAGAAACGCAGATTTAACATCTAGCTGATATACTTTGAAATTTTTCCAAGATGCAAATGCTAGGAAGATTCTGATCGCTTCTAGTCTAGCAACTAGAGCATATACTTCGGTGAAATCTATACCCCCCTGCTGACTAAAGCCATGGACTACAAGTCGAGCTTTATTGCGAATAATAACCCCTCGGTCATCTCTCTTGCACTTAAACACCCACTTGGTGTTGATCTTCCTGTGACCATCAGGCAAGTCTACTAACTTCCACACTCCTAATTTCTCAAACTGACTTAACTCTTCTTGCATAGCATTGACCCAAGAATCTTCAGTTAGCGCCTCTTTGTATGTTCGCGGTTCGATCTGCGAAATAAAAAAACTTAGTGAAAACTCAGTTTGCAAAGGTGCAATTGTAGAATAAAAACACGTAAGCCCTTGGTCAATTGATCGTCTAGTGCGAACGCCTGATTGCAATTCTCCAATAATCAACTCCTCTGGATGGTATGAAAGAGTTCTCGGCATCACCTCGCCTGGAACATCTACCCCGCCTTCCAAATTAGTGATATTCTGGTTTACATCTTGTTCACCGACTGGATTTGTTTGAATTGAAATCTGGATCTGCTCCCCCTCAGAATCTGAATCACCACGATCGAATACTGGCCCATTATTAGATTCTTGATTATCATTGACTACCGTCTGATTATCAGGAGCATGTTCTTGTTCTGAAGATTGTTGAATATCATGATGTTCACCAGCATTGCTTGGACCGGCTTCATCATCATTTGAAGTTTGCCGTCGACTTCTAGAATATTCAGCTGGAAATCTTTCTCCTGATGACTCATACTCTCTCAGAATATCCAATTCGTCAAAGAAATCCGAATCTTCTTCCTCATCAAATGACTTCCACAAGGTATCATAATCATAAAGCCATCCATCACCCAGATAATGAGGTAGCATATTATTACCTTGACACTCAACATCGTATGCTTCGATGATCTTCTTATAGCTTGGAACAAAGACTCGTTTCATCGGACTTGCATATCCTACGAAAATTCCTAACACTCTTTGGACCAAACTTAACTCGAGGTTCTATAACCATACAGGGAGACCCAAACAGTTCTAGATACTTCAGGTTTGGTTTACGATTGTTGATCAGCTCGAAACATGTCTTGTTGAATTTCTTGACAGTGAGAACCCGGTTGAGTGTATAACAAGCGGCTGACACTGCTTCTGCCCAAAAGTTGATTGGTAGCTTTGAATCAGCAAGCATCGTCCTGGCCATTTCAATTAGCGTCCTGTTCATTCGTTCAGCTACTCCATTTTATTACGGAGTGTAAGGAGCACTAAATTCTTGCAATATACCTCTCTCATCACAATATTCTTCCATTTTGATATTCTTAAACTCTGTACCGTTGTCACTTCTGATTCTACTGATACGAGCATGGTACAAGTTTTTAATTTTTCTGAACAACGCCATCAAGCTTTCAAATGTCTCATCCTTAGATTTCAGAAAAGATACCCACGAAAATCTAGAATAATAGTCAGCAACGACAAGACAGTAGAGATCACCAGTTACGCTTTTGACGTTCACTAGACCAAAAAGATCCAAATGAAGTCTCTCTAAAGGTCTTGAGACTGAGTTGACTTTCTTTTGAGGATGTGATTTCTTCTTCTGCTTGCCTTTGACACAGCTAATGCACTCCCCTTCCAGATGAAAACCTTTTACATGAACACTAGTTACTAAATCGTTGTGTACCAGGTGATTCATTTTTCGCAGGTGAAAGTGGCCATCTTTCGATGCCACAATTGTGATTCTTTTTCCGTTGCTCTTGACATAAAACAGTGAGCCTGACCCGTGGTTGTAGTAGCAACACTCATGTCCAACACGCATAGATCATTGACTCTAGGTGCTCTCATGATAATCCACTCTTCGGGAACAACAAATCCTGGTTTCAAGATCAAACATTCTTTGTCTGTGAAGTGCGTTGTATACTTTCTATCACAGATTTGAGAAATACTTAGCAAATTATTCTCCAGCTCGGCAATGTAGTTCACTCTTTCAAATGTGACAATTCCATTAGATAAAGTTCCTTCACCAACTATCTGACCACCTTGGTTTCCTGCAAAACCCACATAACCTCCGTTAAACCCTCTATCATCGTACAGCAGGGTCTTCTTCCCCGTCATGTGCAAGCTCCACTATCCATAATCCAACGTGAAACGGATCTTGGAAGCTCCTACACCACTCACAAACACTTAGTTAGATTTTGATGCCACCCAAGCCTCTTTTGACTCAGGTAGCTGGAAATCAATGACAGTTCTTTTGGTGATCAATGGTGGAAAATTCTTGTCATTCATTTTTAAACTCTCTTCAGATCCGACCTCAACCTCTTTGTATAAGAAAAACTCATCTTTTTGAGGTTGACCAGATGGTTGGTCTTTCTTCGGAACATCTTTCTTCTTAGAATTTTGCATTTCTTTCTCAAGCTTCTCATAAAAATCCAAAGGAACTTTCATCTTTACCGGTGTGGTAGAAGATGATTGTTTTTCCGACTTTGAAACCTTTGGTTTTTGAGAACTTGTCTTCTTTTCAGTAACTTTTGGCTTCCATGTTTGTTGAGATGATGCAACCCGTGTGTAAAACTTGTCATTTTTAGTTACCACTTTCTTTACATGTTCAGTTTTGATTTTTGTATTTTCATCTTTCAAAACTTTCTTCTCAACAATCATTGGAGCTTTGCCTTTTGCATCATCTTTCTTTTTCTGATTCTCGACAACTTCAGTCTTAGGCTTCAAGTTGGTACACTTTCGTGCAATATGTGACAACCCTCACAAAACCAGGTATCCGTACGACTTAATTAGCTATTAATTGTGGCCTAATTACTGTGCTTAACTGGGATTTATGATAAACTGCTACTTGATTTTTGATACTTGTACATATCCGCATCATACTTTGATTTTTCCGTCACTACATTATTTATTTACTGAACCTTAGCGACAAACATGATGCACAAAAGCACAGTAGCATTTGAACGGATAACCTATTGAACATGCTGATATAGCCAGCATCAGGCAAACACTGCCTCTAAAGGTCTGAATGAGCCAGAATTATTTTACTACACCCATAGTGTGTGTAGAGATACAAGGGTTGTATGATTACGTCTCTAGGGATAAGATACAGAGATTGGATGTGCCTAAAACGTACTTTAAGCACGAAACACAGCACTCTTATCAACACACTAGCTTCTAGCTAACTAATAAAGTGCCAAAACATGAGGAAATATTCCTGACACTTTGCAGAATAAATTGTGTCGCTAAAAATATTATTTATGACGCTTAAAAGATTACTTAAGCACTTTAACGGATTCCTATCCAACCGAACAACCGGACAATACCCGGAACATAAAAATATTGCCAGGATTGTTATTGGTATTTTTCTGAGCCAGTTAGGGTCCCTGATTATTCTAACACCCGCTTTTTAACACATTAAACAACTAACGGGGTTAATCCCTAAAGTAACCGACTTTAACCAAACTAAACTGTAACTGAACAATCGAAAACGAACCGGATGCCATTACACACTAATGGGATCGGCCAAATGGTGGGACCAAGGGAGTACATACTTTAATTATTTTATTTGATAATGCGGATATCTAGACTTAAAGACCGTTGGACGATAACGACAATTTTCTCTATTTAAACACACACTCACACACACACAAACACACACTCAAGATCAACACTCTCTCTCCCTCTTGTGCTCTCTCTCTCGGCCGAACATAGCCACAACCATCCATCCATTTTCGAGTTCAAGTCTCGCCATTCCAAGTGCACTCTAGTGTCGGGGATCACGTACAACGAAGCTTGGAGCAAACGGAAGCTAAAGGACCTCGTGCATTTGCTTTTATCCACACCGTTTTCGACTAGATTCTTCCCTAGCCTCGAGCTAGAGGTATATTGTTTAAAACTCGTTTTTAATCATATCTAAAGTGGTTAAAAGGATTTTTGACGGTTAAAAGTCGGTAACCCATCATTCGAATCTAAAAAGCTTACTAAAACATGAAAATCGTTGGATAAAAGGTCATGTCTTGTGTAAATGTCGTAGTGTTTGAATATGTTGATTGTTAAGGCCCGATCTACGATGTGGTGGCTCTTATCATCGTTTAACCCGACTTTGTTAAGATCCCGAATCTTGACATACACTTGTTTCTAGCAGTACAAGGGTTAAAAGGTGAAACTCCACCACACGGGAAACATGAACTTGTGTAAAAGTGTTTTAACATGAAAAATAGTATTTAAAACGAGCCGATCTACGTATGTATAAGTGGTATATTCGTAGAACCAGGTGTTGAGAAAATCATGTTTTATAAAAGTGGATAACATGTTAATAAAAGATGATTTCTATAAACTACAAGTGTAAAAACACTTGTGAAACGAAGGATCCGACGAAATAACAATTTTTATAAAATTATCGGAAGATGTAAAGAGTGATTTGTTCCAAAAACGGGGTTTTTGCAAGACTAAACTATTTTATACATAGATCCACTAAATATAACGAGATCTACACAATAGCTTTTAGAAAAATTACAAGTTCATGTAATAATGTGATTTTACATACTAGTCTACAAGTTTAATATGTTGAAACTAGTTTGAAGTATTGAAAATTGATTTGGTTGATTTGAAGAATTGTTGAAATGATTTTGTAAAAGAAAATGATACGCTTGAAAGCGTGGCCACCTCCAGTTACAGGGGAAACTCTGGCGAAATTTTTCTAAAAATCTAACACTTAGGATTATTTACAAGTGTTAAACTATCTTGAGATGTTTTCAAACTATATTTCGCCATGACTTTATTTATTAAATAATCGGAGGTGGGATTTTCACAAAAATAAACGTGATAAATATTTATTCGATAAATATATTTTTCACAACACTGTTTATGATTATTTTGTGAAAATGTATAAATATTATTTTTAGAGTAAAAATAATATTTACAAGCTTTGTCGAACCCAAAATAATACAAACGCTTATACGACAAGAATATAAGTTACAACGGTAATTATCATTACCACTTAATCGCCAAAACGTAACTTACGTTTTATCCGGAAATATTCATAAACGCATGTATTGTCAACGTATTATTTTGGAAAGTATTATGTAAAAAGAAAATATATTATTTTTGAGAAAAATAATTATATTTTGGAATGAGGAATAAAATATATTAAGTGAGACTTAATGTTATAAACACGCATGTATTAATTCCCCCATCCTTGGGAAGGAGATTTTCTACCAAGTATATACACGGAACGGTTGTCTAACCGTTTCCCAAAAATATAAACTATAAAGCTAAGGCACGGCCATCCGTCTAATAGAATTAGCACATGTAGGTCGTTGCGCAGCAGTTGGATATTTGGATTACTTGGTATTGAGACGCACTCACTGTGAGTTCATGTCCCCCTTTTCTCTTAACTGTTTTCAGTTTTATAAACTGCGGGGGTGAAATACATGTTACAATGATTATGATTACTTACACATGGTATGGTTAGCGTAAGGAGGGTTACTTTTAGATCATGTGAATGGGTAGGCGTACACTTGAGGTCATTAATCCTCAGGGTAGGACCGAGGGGCAGGAGCGGTAGATCTATTTGGGTGTAGCGAGCCCAGTCCCAGGTCCAGCATAACGGACCTTGGGATGACTTTGTTCCCGACGCATAAATTTGCTAGGTTTGAGCCTTCCTACTTGCATTTCACACATATCAATGGCCTTGCAAACCATTGGTGATCTCTTTTTCCTTATTTGCTACATACCAGGTTTTTGATAAAGATAAAGGTTTATTTACTCACTTTCGCATGAACTCGCTCAACATTATTGTTGATTTTTCAACTTACATGTATTTCAGGAAATTAACGATCTGGCGCGGTATGGCTTGTTTTCCGCTGCATTAGGCCCGAGGTCATCCAGGGTTCGAGACTTGTGACTCTTTCCTGGACAAGTCACAGTCCTTGAATCATGTTTTTGTTAAGATTGCATTTGTAATGTTTAGACAAGTCATGATTGTTGGGTGTTAACCCATTAAGACAATGTTTTACTGTTTTATTTTTAATGGATGATCTTGCATGTTTTAAATTCATATAGCTTTGTTATGATTAAGCTATGGTATTAAGAAGTCACACCAATTAACCACGCTTCCGCAAAGCCAGGGTGTGACAGCTTGGTATCAGAGCTCTGATCATAGCGAACTAGGATTCCTTCTCGAGTCTAGACTATGATCACTAGGGCTCTCACGAAAACATTTTTCTGCATACCACTTAAGTCCAGATCCAAAACCTTTTTATAAACAAATGTTGAGCATATTTTATTTATTATTTTTAGGCTCAGTCTGGGAGGCTGAGGCTCGGTCTGGGAGGCCGAGGCTCGATCTAATGGATCGAGGTAGTTGGCTAGTGGGACTAGGGAGTCAGTCTGGGAGGCTGGGAGAATTTGCTAGTGGGACTAGGGAGTCAGTCTGGGAGGCTGTGAGAATTTGCTAGTGGGACTAGGGAGTCAGTCTGGGAGGCTGGGAAAGTTTGCTAGTGGGACTAGGGAGTCAGTCTGGGAGGCTGGGAAAATTGGCTAGTGGGACTAGGAAGGACAGTCTGGGAGGCTGGGAGGCTAGTGGGACTAGGAGAATTATGTGACTATTATTTGGTAGCTTATGTGATTACCTGATTTACTGATTAGTTGTGCATACTTGTGATTGTGTTACAGACACATGGATACATCGGATACCGGAGACTCGGATACTACTGGACCTCTACCCATGGTGTCGGATGACATTGTGTCATCGGAGCATGAGGTGCATACCTCAGATTATACGAGCACAGATGATGACGACTTCCAGCCGTTCGCTCTACCCGACGGCATTGATGAGCATACTGATGACTCCTTGCCCTTAGCTTTACCCGAGGGTGCCTATGAGCCTATTGATGGCGATCCTGCTGAGTATCTTCCCCTTGTTGTGATTCCAGCTCCGATTCCTCTTGCTTCTTACCCAGCACACGAGCTATTACTAGACGCCGAGGCTGACGGCGACATTGATCTCTACGAGGACGAGCCTTTTGAGGACGAGGATCCTGATGCAGCCCCTTTACCCGCTGGCGGTCTCTTGATGATTGCTGATGCCCCAGCTGGAGACTCGCCCGTCCACTCACCAGTCCCAGACTCTTTTGAGTCTGTGGCATCTGCTCCGTCTCACGAGGTGAGCACACAACATTTTGTTCATGACTCGGACCCTGATCAGGCATCTTCTGCCGCCCCCATTCCGAGCCTTGTATTCGAGCACGATGATATTGAGGATTCCGATCCTGTTTTCCCTCCAGGATTTGATCCTGACCGTGATATTGAGTATGTTCATATGGACCAGCTTGTAGAGGACCCTGTTGATCCTGCTGACCCTATCGGTCCCATTGATCCAGACTTTGATTTTGATATGGCGTTTGACGACCCGGAGCCTGCCGTAGCCCCAGAGCAGGCAGCTGCTTTCGATCCTGTACATGAGCATGGCTTGATGCATGCTGATGTTCCTGTCGATCCTGTTTTGGCTGACCCGCCAGTTGGCGATCTTCCTGTTGATGACGTCCCTTTGTTAGTTGCTGATCATGCTGTTGATCCTTTTGTTGACCCACCTTTGATTGCTGACGTCCCTGTTGACCATCATGTCGATCATGTTGATCCTGTCATTGCTCCTTTTGATCCTGTACCTATTGAGCCTGAGCACGCTTTATTTGCAGAGCATATGGATCCACCTGATGAGGAGGCTCAGCACGGTTGGATACCGGCTGACGAGGATGTTCCACCACTTCCACCACATCACACTGAGGCACATCATACTGATTTTTCATTTCAGATCCCACCGTTTATACCTCCAGCAGGGCCTGGAGAGGGCTCTTCAGCCCACCCCTTTGGGCACATACCGATGCCTATGCCCTTCATGCCTCAGATGACACCTGTTCCATCTTCTGTTCATGTAGCACCATTCGATCCCACCAGCATGCCACTGCTTTGGACATCTTCCTCACCGATGCCACCTACTGATCCATATCATCCATTCCATATGGGACATACCATAGAGGACGTCTTGATGTCCTTTGTCCATCAGCATGATTCCCACACACAGCGACTCCAGGAGCTCGAGAGAGCTCAGCTATCTTTTGGTCCATATCTTGGTCAGACATCTTCATCTTTTCAGCCTTTTCGATCATTACCTCCTGACTTTGCTGCCCGACTTTCGACTATGGAGCAGCAGATTGCATCTGTTATTCGCACTCAGCAGGCGATGGAGGAGGATTGGCTTCACTTACGCCGCTTACTCTACACTCACTTTCCCCCTCCTCCACCCCCATCCGCATAGGGCTCATTGGTACCATAGTGGTAGGCGATTGTCACACCCTCAAAATACCACCTAGGGAGTGTCCCTGATAGGCGTGTGACGTACCAATAACGAGCCACCAATTACATTGAACCCATACAAGTTATAATTAAAAATCCCATTATTAATAAAAACATCTCCAATAAGTTTAAACGAAAACCAATAAGTTCAGCGGAAGCAAATAGTAAACGAAATTAAATTGTTTCAAAAACCCAAGTATAGTATCAAGAAATCAGTCATATAAATCCTTCCTGTCGACCCATGACCACTCCAGCTATTCCAGACAGCAAGTTCCCCAATTCCAAGATACCTAACGACCTGCGAGCATGCAACAATTGTATCAGACAACGCTGGTGAGTTCATAGTTTTACGAAAACGTTGGTTACCAAGTGTTTAGTTAATCCATTGTAGTTAATTCCGAAAGTAATGATGAAAACAATGTTGATAATACCCCAATACAAGACGGCTTCTGAATACTTTGCCCTTTCTCCAATGCTCCTATCAAAGCATTGGTCATGACTAGGTCATTAGTTCAACACCCGTTCTCCCAGATACGGGGTGAGGTTGCCAAACCTAAGTAGCGCTACTAACTAATACCATGTTACCTTCCCGGTAACCAAACAACACGGAGGGACTTTAAAGGTGATAGGAAGAGTATATTATCCAACATTCCCGTTTTAACCCAAAAGACTTGTCCCTCCCAGGAATACCCACTGACTGTCCCAACCACCGGGACGCATGCTCAAGAAAGATGAACTCACCTTAGATTGCTCGGTATGATTAAAGTATGTGTTCACAGTTTGATCAATCACGTCCTAAAAGGTGTTACCGACAACAATCAGTTTCACACAGACTTGAGTCACATAATTCTTACTTATAATACATAAGTTGCGCACACGCAGTTCACGTATTATCATACAAGTTACATTAGCTATTCATGTTACAAGACCGTCCTCTTACATCGTTCATTCACATGGTCAAGGATTCGGGTTTCATATTACATTTACGGCACAAGTCCATTTTACATCAAAACACATGTTAAAATAGTTCAATTCACATTTAAGTACCCATGTAAGTCGTGACAAGAAAACATACAACATAACAACACATTAACAGTCCAATACATCATTCATATAAGTGTGCAGCCCAACTGAAGGAGCTCGTTACTAGTGTGCGACTCCCGTACAAGTGTGCGAGCCCACAGATGTGCAGCCCAATGTTTCTGGCCTACAACCAGGAGTGTGCGACCATGTCTTGGGTGTACGACCTAAGTGGTGTGCGGCCCATACCACTGTGTGGCCCAGTTTCTGTGTACGGCCCGAGTGAACATACGTGCGGCCCAATCTATCAAACAGTTTACTTAATTGTGCGGCCTATACGGTGCAACTCAAGACAAATAAATCTATTGCTAGTGCATGAGTGGTCCAAGCAAATTTATATGTGTATTCAGCTAAACAACCCGTGCGGCCCAGTTGGTTCCGGCCCGACTAAACAGCCCGCGCGGCTCTGTTTCATCAGCCAAGCATAATTAATCTAACAATTATTCACCTAATACTAATGAATCATCAGCCAATAGTTTCATGCACTACTTCAAGCAATAACATTATCAACATGACCTAGCACCTATCACTGACAATGTTATTAAGTTGACAAGTTTGAGACCACTTATCCTTACATGCATTGGACCACTTTGTTGATTAGATCAAGGTTATAACACATGCACATGGTTTGTTCTAAATTTTTATCTAATCATTAGCAAGGTTTAGATATTCACTATACCTACTCACAGATTCATTAATCCACACATCAAAACCACTATCATATGCACCACATCCTATTATGATCGATATTAACCAATAGTAAGTAATCAGAACATTATCATTCTTTCAATATTTAAAGAATTCACATGCTACTTCCGTTGTCAGTAGTTCACATGATATGCAATTAATGAAAAGGTAATTGTTTCAGCGGTCCAATCAGATTCAATTGTCATATGAACAATATCCTACCAATCTATTGGACCAATAAACCCACCATCCTTACCCAATAATCATGATATTATAATTACAAGCAGGCCAATACATAACACAATTCAGTCATGATTATCAAAGAATTACCACAAGTATTAATACACCAACTAACAAGAACGTGTCAACATCAACACAAAGTAACAGATTACCCTAATTCGATTAATTGCATGAGATCAGATAAGTAATCGTAAACAACCATAATTGTTAATCAATTTGTTCACATATGCATGCAATCTTATTAAGCCTAATCCGCACATAACACGATCAAGTAGTTGAGGATTAAACAAACATGAACTCACTAACCAGAAGTCTGACCGATCACGATGCTATCCGGAACAGGGGGGGGGGTATTCTGCCGCACGCCAACTTGGAATAGGTAGGGTTTGTTTGTGAGTTCTTGTGATAAACCTTTTGACATTACATGTTCATAAATATACCACAAGTTGGGCGGTTCCTACTTGGTTAGTCGAAGTGGGCTGGAGCCCATTACATGATATTAAATGGTTTCATGATCATATCTTACATGTGGGCCGGTGATGGTTTGCCAGTCAAACTCTGACTTGGGCCGATTGCGGTTTCTAAACAAAGCAATGTTTTGGGCCGGTGCTAGTTACAACACGGACCAGTATTTGAGCCAAGTCCAACAATTTATTAACTGACGTTACATGTTATATTTGGGTCGAGTTCAAGAAAATATGTGATACATGATATTCTAAGATAATTTTTATTACCAACAAAGTTGTATTTACAATGATCTATTTTATTTTCAATATAAGGTTGCTAAGATTAATGTATATCGGACACGCGGAATGGCAAAGAACCATACGGACAGTAACAAACGGCCAACCGCCCACACACATATAATACAATTAAGTCTCATATAGCCAATCAAGTATAATTCAAGCACATCAAGCACATTTACTAGAATCACGCAATGAGCACGCGTAACAATACTCGTTTAACGGTCGTGGAACGAGGTAAGACTAACCGTAAAAGTTCGGGTTGTCACATCATCCCCAACTTGAAAGAAATTTCATCCCGAAATTTAGCAAACGGTCACTGAGGAAGTTAGTTTTGTTAAGCGTTTTCGCGGGGTGTCACAGCGATGGTGAGACGACCGCGATTGTGACTGCACAGCCTTTTGGAGACCATCTGACGATACTGATTTTTGTTGATATTCGTTGATGTACTGGATGTAGGTGACACTGATGTGATATTGTTTTTTTGACAGGGGTGATGTAGCCCTATTTGATTTGTGATTGTATGATACAGTGACATACTGATACCCTTACCACATTATGGTCTCGATATATAACAATCGCCGTATTCTCACCATATCTGTTTCGCATGATTGCTTATTTATGTTTTGGGACATGGGATGTTGTATGTATGATATTTGCAACATGGGATGTTGGGACATGGGATGTTGTATGTATGATATTTGCAACATGGGATGTTGGGACATGGGATGTTGTGTGTGATATATTGATAACATGAGATGTTATATGCTATTATTATTACTATATACGTACGCTTTATTATGGCCTGACCAACGTACACATCTTTAGAAGATGGCACCAAGACGTCAACCGCAACCGATGCCCACTACTCCTGAAGAACTACAGCAAGTTATTGCTGCCGCCATTGCTCAATATGCTGCCTCGCAAGGAGGACCAAGCGGAAGTAGCTCGAACATCAACGGCAACCAAAATCCTCCTCATGGTAACCCTAAGTCATTAAGACATACCATGGCCTAAATGGATTCCCTTAGCAGATGCTAATGCTGTTCCTATGATGTAATGTATGTGCAGGGTGCACCTACAAACAATTCTTGGACTGTAAGCATATCAACTTCGACGGCACAGGTGGTGCTGTCTCTTTCATCCGCTGGGCAGAGAAAACAGAGTCCGTACTTCGCATGAGCAAGTGCGCTGTGGATCAGCAAGTCACTTACATCTCAGGGCTATTTGTGGATGGAGCCCTATCCTGGTGGAATCTACAGGTCCAGACCCTTGGAGAAGCCGCAGCTTACGCACTAACCTGGACAGAGTTGAAAGAGCTTATGCGCAAGAAGTACTGTTCTCGCGCTGAAATTCAGAGGTTAGAGACCGAATTCTAGCACCTAAAGATGGAAGGTTCGAAGATAGCTGAATATGTTCAGAGGTTCCACGATTTGTCGCACGTGGTACCCTATATGGTTACACCGGAGTTCAAAAGGATTGAACGCTTCATCTGGGGATTGGCTCCTCAGATAATCAGTATGGTGACTTCTTCCAAACCTGCAACCATCACAGAAGCCATTGATCTAAGTGTGGCTCTCACCGAAGAGGCGATTCGGTTGAACAAGTTCGATGAGATTGAACCCAAGAAAAAGGAGACTCATGTGGAGTCATCTGGTGGTAATAAGCGAAAATTTTCGAGTTTCAAGGAAAGCACCGGGGCGGTGGTCAAGAAGGGAGAATCGAATGCGCCAACTCATGATTCAGCTGGTGGTAGAAAGAAAGGGAAGGGATACATGAGTGCACAACCCAAGTGCAACTCATGCCAAAAGCATCACTCTGGTCGTTGTGGGTTGAAAGTTTGTGAAGCATGTGGAAAGGTTGGCCACCTGAAGGAGACTTGTTGGACCACTGCTGGCCGGGGAGGTCAAGGAGGATATGGGAATAGGAATAACCGTGGTGGTAATGGGAACCGCCCACAAGGAAATCAGGGAGGTGATGGAAACCGGGTTAATCATGCTAACCAAGCAGGCACAGTGAACCGAAACCAGGGAAACCACCAAGCTGGAAACAATGGTGGGAACGGGCAGAGGCCCGGATGTTTTAATTGTGGAGATCAAGGGCATTTCAAGAGGAATTGCCCAGAGTTAAACCAGGCACGCGGAAGAGTGTTTAACATGGAAGCCAGGGAAGCGCGCCAGGATCCCAACGTTGTCACTGGTACGTTCCCTGTAAACCAACGCTATGCATCCGTTTTGTTTGATACTGGTGCCGATTATAGCTTCGTATCGCTAGAATTTAAGAACATGCTTGGTTTAGCCGCTAGTAAGTTAGATATTCCTTACTCAATCGAATTAGCGAATGGAAAGTTAGTAGAAGCTAACGAAGTGATTCGAGGTTGCGTAATCGAGCTGGGAGAGCGTGAGTTTGCTCTCGATCTACTACCAGTCCAGTTGGGAAGCTTCGACGTGGTAGTAGGGATGGATTGGTTATCGAGTAACAAGGCAGAGATAGTTTGTCACGAGAAGATTGTTCGTATCCCGACCGATGATGGTGAGACCATTGTTGTTCACGGGGAGAAGCGTGAGACGCCGTTAAGGATGATTAGCTGCCTGAAAGCAAGGAAGTGTTTGAGGAAAGGATGTGTTGCTTTTCTAGCACACATTGTGGATAAGAAGGCTGCTGAGCCAAAGATCGAAGACATCCCTGTCGTGAGGGAATACCCAGAAGTCTTTCCAGAAGACTTGCCTGGCTTGCCACCTCAAAGGCAAGTGGAATTTCGCATCGACTTAGTACCGGGCGCTGCGCCTGTGGCTAAGGCACCTTATAGACTTGCTCCGTCTGAGATGCAAGAACTGTCGACGCAACTTCAAGAGTTGTTAGATAAGGGTTTTATCCGACCAAGCTTCTCGCCTTGGGGAGCTCCAGTTTTGTTTGTCAAGAAGAAGGATGGCAGTTTCCGTATGTGCATTGACTACAGAGAGTTGAACAAGCTGACGATCAAGAATAGGTATCCCCTGCCAAGAATCGATGATCTATTCGATCAACTTCAAGGTTCAAGCTTTTACTCCAAGATCGATCTTCGATCTGGATACCATCAGCTACGGATACAAGAGGAGAGTATTCCGAAGACAGCCTTCAGAACTCGTTATGGACACTACGAGTTTCTCGTTATGCCGTTTGGTTTGACAAACGCACCTGCAGTGTTCATGGATTTGATGAACCGGGTTTGTAAGCCGTACTTGGATAAGTTCGTGATTGTATTCATCGATGACATTCTGATTTATTCGAAGACAAAGGCTGAGCACGAGCAGCATCTTAGAGCCATTCTAGAGTTGCTAAAGAAGGAACAATTGTACGCCAAGTTCTCTAAGTGTGAGTTTTGGCTACATGAGGTGCAATTCCTGGGGCACGTGGTGAATGGAGATGGAATCCACGTGGATCCCACCAAGATCGAGGCGATCAAAGATTGGGAAACGCCAAAAACGCCAACCGAGATTCGGCAATTCTTGGGTTTGGCTGGCTATTATCGAAGGTTCATCGAGAACTTTTCAAAGATCGCTCAACCGTTGACACTCCTCACGCAGAAAGATAAGAAGTTTGATTGGGGAATCAAACAGGATGAAGCATTTCAAGTATTGAAGGATAAGCTTTGTAACACGCCAATCTTAGCTCTACCGGAAGGTACCGACGATTTTGTGGTATACTGCGACGCATCGCGTCAAGGATTGGGTTGTGTGTTGATGCAACGTCAAAAGGTTATCGCCTACGCATCACGCCAACTGAAAGTGCACGAAAAGAACTATACCACTCATGATTTGGAGCTAGGCGCAGTGGTTTTTGCTTTGAAGATCTGGAGACACTACCTTTACGGTACGAAGTGTACGATCTTTACAGATCACAAGAGCCTCCAGCATATATTCAACCAGAAGGAGTTGAACATGAGGCAAAGACGATGGGTCGAGTTGTTGAACGACTACGACTGCGAAATCAAGTATCATCCAGGGAAGGTGAATGTGGTCGCTGATGCCCTAAGTCGTAAAGAGAGAATCAAGCCCATAAGGGTTAGGGCTATGGAAATGATAATTCAAACCGATCTTTCCTCGCGTGTTCGTGCAGCACAGAAGGAAGCTCTCAAGGAGGGAAACCTTGAGGCAGAATATCTCCGTGGGATGGAGAAGATTTTGGTGCCAAACAGGGAAGGAACATTGTGTTTTGGGAAAAGGATTTGGGTTCCTCTGTTTGGTGGTTTAAGAGAGGTTATCTTTGAAGAAGCTCACAAGTCACGGTACTCTATCCACCCTGGAGCGGATAAGATGTACCAGGATCTTAAAGATTATTACTGGTGGCCTAGAATGAAAGGCGAAGTTGCTATTTACGTGAGCAAATGTTTAACTTGCGCCAAAGATAAGGCGGAATACCAGAAGCCTTCGGGACTTCTGCAGCAACCGAAAATTCCCCAGTGGAAGTGGGAAGAAATCTCCATGGATTTTATTACGAAGTTGCCAAGAACGCCAAAGGGCCATGACACTATCTGGGTGATAGTAGATCGATTGACGAAATCAGCACACTTCTTGCCTATCCGCGAGAAGGATAATACAAGCAAATTGGCTGAAATCTACATGAGAGAGATTGTTACACGCCATGGAGTACCTCTCTCGATTATTTCTGATAGAGACGGAAGGTTCGTATCGAGGATATGGCAATCCTTCCAGGAAGCTTTTGGTTCAAAGCTGAATCTGAGCACAGCTTTTCACCCGCAGACCGACGGCCAAAGTGAGCGGACAATTCAGACGTTGGAGGACATGCTGAGAGCATGTGTGATGGATTTAGGCGGTAGCTGGGATAAGCATTTACCCCTTGTTGAATTTTCATACAACAACAGCTACCACACCAGTATTGGTGCCGCGCCGTTCGAAGCTCTATATGGGCGCAAGTGCAGGTCGCCGCTCTGTTGGTCTGACGCAGGTGATAGACAATTGGTAGGTCCCGATGTAGTTCAGGAAACTACAGATAAGATTGCGCAAATCCGAGATCGCATTAGCGCGGCTCGTGACCGTCAGAAGACCTACGCAGATCTGAAAAGGAAACCTCAGGAGTTTGAGGTTGGGGATATGGTTTTGTTGAAGGTATCACCCTGGAAGGGTGTAGCACGATTTGGAAAACGTGGGAAGTTGAATCCACGCTACATTGGTCCTTTCAAGGTTTTGGAAAGGATTGGAACCGTAGCATATAAGTTGGAACTACCTGCCGAGCTGAATAACGTTCACGATACATTTCATGTATCCAATCTGAAGAGAAGTCCAACTCAAGTTAACGTTGCCATTCCTACCGACGAAATTCATATTGATGACACGCTCCACTTTGTTGAGGAACCTGTTGAGGTCACAGATTGGAAAATAAACAAGACCCGCCGGAGCAGTGTCAAGCTCGTCAAAGTTCGCTGGAATGCTAGACACGGTCCTGAATTCACCTGGGAGCGTGAGGACCGAATGAAGGAGAAATACCCTCACTTATTTCCTGAGAACTCTACTTCTACAAGCAGAATTTAAAATTTCGGGACGAAATTTATTTAACGGGGGGAGAATGTGACAACCCTCACAAAACCAGGTATCCGTACGACTTAATTAGCTATTAATTGTGGCCTAATTACTGTGCTTAACTGGGATTTATGATAAACTGCTACTTGATTTTTGATACTTGTACATATCCGCATCATACTTTGATTTTTCCGTCACTACATTATTTATTTACTGAACCTTAGCGACAAACATGATGCACAAAAGCACAGTAGCATTTGAACGGATAACCTATTGAACATGCTGATATAGCCAGCATCAGGCAAACACTGCCTCTAAAGGTCTGAATGAGCCAGAATTATTTTACTACACCCATAGTGTGTGTAGAGATACAAGGGTTGTATGATTACGTCTCTAGGGATAAGATACAGAGATTGGATGTGCCTAAAACGTACTTTAAGCACGAAACACAGCACTCTTATCAACACACTAGCTTCTAGCTAACTAATAAAGTGCCAAAACATGAGGAAATATTCCTGACACTTTGCAGAATAAATTGTGTCGCTAAAAATATTATTTATGACGCTTAAAAGATTACTTAAGCACTTTAACGGATTCCTATCCAACCGAACAACCGGACAATACCCGGAACATAAAAATATTGCCAGGATTGTTATTGGTATTTTTCTGAGCCAGTTAGGGTCCCTGATTATTCTAACACCCGCTTTTTAACACATTAAACAACTAACGGGGTTAATCCCTAAAGTAACCGACTTTAACCAAACTAAACTGTAACTGAACAATCGAAAACGAAACGGATGCCATTACACCCTAATGGGATCGGCCAAATGGTGGGACCAAGGGAGTACATACTTTAATTATTTTATTTGATAATGCGGATATCTAGACTTAAAGACCGTTGGACGATAACGACAATTTTCTCTATTTAAACACACACTCTCACACACACAAACACACACTCAAGATCAACACTCTCTCTCCCTCTTGTGCTCTCTCTCTCGGCCGAACATAGCCACAACCATCCATCCATTTTCGAGTTCAAGTCTCGCCATTCCAAGTGCACTCTAGTGTCGGGGATCACGTACAACGAAGCTTGGAGCAAACGGAAGCTAAAGGACCTCGTGCATTTGCTTTTATCCACACAGTTTTCGACTAGATTCTTCCCTAGCCTCGAGCTAGAGGTATATTGTTTAAAACTCGTTTTTAATCATATCTAAAGTGGTTAAAAGGATTTTTGACGGTTAAAAGTCGGTAACCCATCATTCGAATCTAAAAAGCTTACTAAAACATGAAAATCGTTGGATAAAAGGTCATGTCTTGTGTAAATGTCGTAGTGTTTGAATATGTTGATTGTTAAGGCCCGATCTACGATGTGGTGGCTCTTATCATCGTTTAACCCGACTTTGTTAAGATCCCGAATCTTGACATACACTTGTTTCTAGCAGTACAAGGGTTAAAAGGTGAAACTCCACCACACGGGAAACATGAACTTGTGTAAAAGTGTTTTAACATGAAAAATAGTATTTAAAACGAGCCGATCTACGTATGTACAAGTGGTATATTCGTAGAACCGGGTGTTGAGAAAATCATGTTTTATAAAAGTGGATAACATGTTAATAAAAGATGATTTCTATAAACTACAAGTGTAAAAACACTTGTGAAACGAAGGATCCGACGAAATAACAATTTTTATAAAATTATCGGAAGATGTAAAGAGTGATTTGTTCCAAAAACGGGGTTTTTGCAAGACTAAACTATTTTATACATAGATCCACTAAATATAACGAGATCTACACAATAGCTTTTAGAAAAATTACAAGTTCATGTAATAATGTGATTTTACATACTAGTCTACAAGTTTAATATGTTGAAACTAGTTTGAAGTATTGAAAATTGATTTGGTTGATTTGAAGAATTGTTGAAATGATTTTGTAAAAGAAAATGATACGCTTGAAAGCGTGGCCACCTCCAGTTACAGGGGAAACTCTGGCGAAATTTTTCTAAAAATCTAACACTTAGGATTATTTACAAGTGTTAAACTATCTTGAGATGTTTTCAAACTATATTTCGCCATGACTTTATTTATTAAATAATCGGAGGTGGGATTTTCACAAAAATAAACGTGATAAATATTTATTCGATAAATATATTTTTCACAACACTGTTTATGATTATTTTGTGAAAATGTATAAATATTATTTTTAGAGTAAAAATAATATTTACAAGCTTTGTCGAACCCAAAATAATACAAACGCTTATACGACAAGAATATAAGTTACAACGGTAATTATCATTACCACTTAATCGCCAAAACGTAACTTACGTTTTATCCGGAAATATTCATAAACGCATGTATTGTCAACGTATTATTTTGGAAAGTATTATGTAAAAAGAAAATATATTATTTTTGAGAAAAATAATTATATTTTGGAATGAGGAATAAAATATATTAAGTGAGACTTAATGTTATAAACACGCATGTATTAATTCCCCCATCCTTGGGAAGGAGATTTTCTACCAAGTATATACACGGAACGGTTGTCTAACCGTTTCCCAAAAATATAAACTATAAAGCTAAGGCACGGCCATCCGTCTAATAGAATTAGCACATGTAGGTCGTTGCGCAGCAGTTGGATATTTGGATTACTTGGTATTGAGACGCACTCACTGTGAGTTCATGTCCCCCTTTTCTCTTAACTGTTTTCAGTTTTATAAACTGCGGGGGTGAAATACATGTTACAATGATTATGATTACTTACACATGGTATGGTTAGCGTAAGGAGGGTTACTTTTAGATCATGTGAATGGGTAGGCGTACACTTGAGGTCATTAATCCTCAGGGTAGGACCGAGGGGCAGGAGCGGTAGATCTATTTGGGTGTAGCGAGCCCAGTCCCAGGTCCAGCATAACGGACCTTGGGATGACTTTGTTCCCGACGCATAAATTTGCTAGGTTTGAGCCTTCCTACTTGCATTTCACACATATCAATGGCCTTGCAAACCATTGGTGATCTCTTTTTCCTTATTTGCTACATACCAGGTTTTTGATAAAGATAAAGGTTTATTTACTCACTTTCGCATGAACTCGCTCAACATTATTGTTGATTTTTCAACTTACATGTATTTCAGGAAATTAACGATCTGGCGCGGTATGGCTTGTTTTCCGCTGCATTAGGCCCGAGGTCATCCAGGGTTCGAGACTTGTGACTCTTTCCTGGACAAGTCACAGTCCTTGAATCATGTTTTTGTTAAGATTGCATTTGTAATGTTTAGACAAGTCATGATTGTTGGGTGTTAACCCATTAAGACAATGTTTTACTGTTTTATTTTTAATGGATGATCTTGCATGTTTTAAATTCATATAGCTTTGTTATGATTAAGCTATGGTATTAAGAAGTCACACCAATTAACCACGCTTCCGCAAAGCCAGGGTGTGACACAATATGTCCAACTTGATTACATTTGAAGCATGTTCGGGTGTCAACTACCCGACTTGTGCCTTCAGACTGAGACTGTGAGGCCTTCTTCTCAAAGAACTCTTGATTTTATTTTGAGAAAATTTCAGATTCTTGTTCAGAAAGTGAACTAGAACTTGAACTTTTCACAAAAACCTTTTTCTCAGCAAACCTTCTGTTTTGAACATTCTTTTTCTGATATTTCTTACCACCCTCATAACCACCCGACCATCTATTTTGATTGTTGTTATAAAAACGTGGAGGTACAACAATTTTTTTATGGTAAGATTTATCTTTTTCAAAGTTTAGTTGTCTCTCAAAATGTTTCAAACCTTCAATTTCCGACACATCAATCTCAATCAACTTAAACACATTTCTCAGTTTGTCAACATTCACATTCTCTATCGGAAAATCACGATCCGAATACAACTTATCAGATCCCGCCATATTGTACATCACAAGATTAAGTTCTTCACTTAAGTTGTTTTTGGACTTTGATTTTGGAATGTATTTGTCCAAAAAGCATTCATCTTCCTCAGTAGTGTCACTTTCAGTTTTCAAAACATTTTCAGCCACACTTTTCACAATTTCAGACTGGACACTATCTTCATCGGACGATGAAGTGAATGTGACATCAATTGTGTCTGGAAGGTTCACCTCATTTTCTTCATCGGTTACCAACCCTGATTGTTTTTTTGAAAAATTGTTTAAAACTGGTGATGGAACCTGATGATACCCCACCCCGGTTCCATCAGAGTATACATCTTCGCCTGCTTTGTTTTTCCCAATTGGTTTAGGAACGATATGTTGAAGAACAAAGCTTGCGGAGTTGTAACTGTTCAGTTTCAACTGGATGCGTTCATTTTCAATTTTAGCTTCTTGAAACTGAAGTTTCAACTTAGCAATTTCATCCAGTTGTTGGTTGATTAACTCTTCTTTCACTCTAAGAGCTCCTGACAATTGCACATTTTATTTGTGTGTCTTACCATTTCTCTCATCAGAATCTTTTACCGTTCGTTTTAGCTTCTCAAAATTTTCTGTGAGTTGACGATTTTCATGAATTAGTTTTTCATTTTCTTTCTTAATGCTTTCTACGTCATTTTTATCTTTTTCAATTTTCCCAGTTAATTCTTTTGATCATTCATTTGAAGCTTTTAACAATTTATCACGGCTTAAGATCTGATCTTCAACATCTCTGACTCTTTTTGTCAATTCTACGGTCTTTTCACCGTTGAGGTAAGCAAGTGTACTACAAACCTTGCAGTTTTTCATGCAATT
This sequence comes from Helianthus annuus, assembly GCF_002127325.2. NCBI lineage: Eukaryota > Viridiplantae > Streptophyta > Magnoliopsida > Asterales > Asteraceae > Helianthus > Helianthus annuus. The sequence continues at coordinate 203,505,073 of NC_035448.2, read as the reverse complement.
TTTGCAGTCACTCTCAGTTTTAGCTTTCTTACCTGACTCATTGATTGCATCATTCTGACTGACCTTGCTTTTAGACTCAGTTCCAGAACCAGAAACTACCTCTAGCTCTTTTGCAGCAAGAACTTTGTCAGCCATCTTCTTCAAGTTTTCAGCAGTAAATTCTTGTGACGTATCAATAATCCCATCATCAACTTTCTTTAACTGTGGCTCTTTCACGTTTTCTTTTTCTTCTGCTTTTTCTTTTTCCTTTTCATCTGCTTTTTCTTTTTCCTTTTCATCTGCTTCTCCTCCTCCCCACCACATTCTCTGATTTCCTTCTTCATAATCAACAATTTCTTGGATGACAGTTTCAATACTAATTGAATCTGGATCAACAGCAATGTTTCCGTTGGGATCAAGATAACACTCTCTATCAGCATCCCATCTCTTCGCTCTTTTAGCTTCTTTGAATGTGTTGTAGATTCTGGTCATTCTAAATTGAGCTTGCATCTTTCTGTTGACGTATTTTTCTTCTGCTGTTCTGTTGTCTTTGAAAGGAACAAGCTTTGACACAAACGCATAGCCCACTGCGTCCTCTTCTGGTAGCAGTTCACTCCATTCAAAATCTTCGTCATCATGAATAACAGCAAGAGCTCTGGATTTTTCTTTGGGGGTATCTTCAAGCTGCTTCATTCTGGGTGGTTCTGATTTATTCTGATGATGATTGCTCTTTTGTAGTAATCTTCACGAAATGGATTTGTAGTATCATCAGCAGGTGCGTTTCGACATTCACTTTTGAAATGTCCCTTTTGTTTACATCAGAAGCATGTGACCTTTGATTTATCAAAACCAAGTTTTGTGGAAGGTCCGCCAATTGAATGTCTTCCAGTAATCTCCATGAAACGTTGTGCTCTCCGGACTGCACTGGCCATACACCACCTGATATCGATCAGTTCCATCTCCTCCGGATCTATCTGATCATAGTCCTCCTTAGTCAAGTTAGTGTTTCCAATCTTCCCCGCCACAAGACTCTCATACGATTCTAGCACAGAAGCTAAGAACACCATTTGCTGTTTTGCAGATTCTTCACTGAAATCTTGAGCATTCTTCAAATCCACAGCAATGTTACATTGAAACAAATTCTTTGAAGCTGATTGGCTTGAAGTTGTTGACGAAGAACCACTATGAAAACCACTGTTTGAACTTTCTTGATTTGACGAGTTAGAACCTTCTTCTGAGAAAGCTGTTTTAGGAGACACATTCTTCGGGATCATACTTCCTCTATAATACAGCTCCACATCTGCTGATATGAGGAATGATTGACTTTGTTTGATTTCTTGATCTCCAGCTCATGACTCTCCAGTCTTTCTATTAACAGATCAACCGTCAGATCCTCCGTCTTGATTGTATTCTTCAGCATCAACGCAAAGTATTGCCAGTCTTTCTCATCCAGCAGCGAGTCAAACAGTTTGTCAATTAACTCTTCTTGAGAATAAATGATTCCATGTCTTGCCAGCTCCAACTTCAAATGCCCAAATCTCTCAATCATCTTAGAAACAGATTCGTTTTTCAAATAGCCAAATAAATCAAACTCTTTTCTTAACAACTTCTTTTTGTTTTTAACTATCTCAGCACTACCCACACATTTCACTCTCAATTTCTCCCATAGATCTTTCGCATTTGTGTACTCAATCAACGATATTATGTCGTCTCTCCCAGACTGATGAAGCAATGCAATGCACTTTTGTTCAGCAACAAAACTCTCTACACTCTCAGTGCCTTCTAGATTTTCATAATCTGATCTTCCGATATTGTAACCATTCTTCAAGCTCTTCCAGCTTGGGTATGCGAACGCTTTTAGCCACTCTTCAAATCTTTTTGCCCATCTATTATATTCTTCAATCGCCATCAGTTTGGGAGGTTTGTTGTACGTCCCATAAGCACTCTCCACACTCAAAGCATCAGACATAGTCTTCTTCGTACTCGGATTTGAAACATTTTCATTTGTGTTGTTTGATGTATCATCTCCGGTGTTTCCCGTGAATGCAAACATGTCACTGAAAGGATTCATAAACTCATCCATCTTCACGTATCTGAAACAATCAACAAACACTTAGAAAATTTTTGATTTTACCAAAACAGTTTCAAGCGAAATTAGCTTTTCACGCGAAATAGAGCCTTCACACGAAATAACAACTTTCAAACGAAATTACTACTTCACACGAAATACCCACTCAAACGAAATTAGGTATTTCAAGCGAAATAATGTTTTTCAAACAAAATTACCAAACAGAATCTAATTTCGTGCGAAATTAGCTTAGTTTCAAAAGAAATTAAGCTGATTTGGTGCGAAATTAGTAATTTCATATGAAATTTTCAAATGATGAGCACTTTCAAACGAAAACAGGCACAAAATGTAATTCTGTGCGAAATTACAATGGCAATTTCGTGCGGAATTAGGATGACGTCAGCAAGTCGACTGCCATTTTGTCAAATTGATCCAGATTTTGTCCGAATTTTGGTCCAATTCTTTCAAGGATTCATTAAAATGGTGTTTCGCTTATTATGTGTGAAAATCAAGCCATTTTGACCATTAAATTTTGTTTAATTTTGAAAAGAAGGAGTAGAAGTGATGAAATCAAGCTGAATTGGTATGAACTCTTCTTCCTGAGCTCTAATACCACTTGTTGGATCGACGTATGACCCTAACGAGTCAATCAGAAGAGTTTATGATCTATTTCAAAGGCGGAATAAGAGAAATAGACTTGATACAACTTGTTTTCCCCTAATTATCTTCTTATTAATTGATTCTGAGCTTTTACAGATCATTTGACAAACGGGCAGCACCTCGGCTCTGAATCGTAAAAGTTACAAATGACACAGCAGGTTGGGTATTTATAGGATGGCTAATTCCGCACGGAATTGGTTTAAGCGAAATTACTTTTTCATACGGAATTACATTCCAAATGAAATCATATTCCAAACGGAATTACTTAATTTCGTGTGGAATTACCTTAGAGTAATTTCGAGTGGAATTACTTAATTTCGTTTGAAATGATATGAATATCATTTCATGCAAAATTACCCTTTGACATTCCAAAACCTGTTTTCCGACCTGCTGAACACTGGTTAATCCTATCTAGACACATATGAGTCGATACAAGACAAAGTTAACAAACATTTATGCACCAACAGACTCCCCCTTGGATGTTGACGAAGTCTTCGGGATCGAGTCTTCAGTCTTGATCAGTCTTGTCTATCTTTATCACCTCCAATTTGTCTATCACTGTAAAGCATCCTTCAATCTTCTATCTTCAAACTCCCATTTGAATGTTGTTCCAGAATCTAGAACCCAATGTTATGATCAGTTTAAAAATTAATAAAAATCTCCATAAATCCCAAAATATTATGTTACATCAGTAGGTAAAAGGTTTGGTGTCGAAATTTGGGTTTAAATAGGCTTTATGCTAAAAATGCCGTTTATTTAATAAAAAGCTTTTAAATTACGATATTGAGCATAACTCCTAATTTAGACCTCAAACTGATGTCAAATTTTTAGGATATGTTTATAAATCAGTAATAAAGGTTTTTGTCCTCTTACATTTTAAAAAATCTCGTTTTAATGTCAAAAGGGCATAATGGTCAATTTTAGGCATTTAACGGAAACATGCAATGAACTAGGATTACAAAGGAACCACATTGTATAAACTCAGAGGGTTATACTAATATGTAATATGGTCCTAATGGAACTCTAAGACATTTCTAAAACAAGCTAAATCGGGTCAAAACTGAAAGTCAAAGCAAAAGTCTACTTTTACGACTTTCGGTTCCGAACCGAGCCTAAACTCAGAATTGTCGGGTTGAACATGCTTAGACATGTTCTTACATTATTTACCAAGTTATTTTAGTGTTAAAACATGTTCCATAACCTCTACATTATCAGTTATGAGTTTATTTGCAAAAATAGCTTTCTGTTAACTTTTTAATATTAAGTTTGACCCGACATTTGACCAAGTTAGAGTGATAATCAGGGGGTGCCCTTTTAAGGACTTATTACCCACATAATTACCAACTCATAGCCACTTTCAATTCGAATAATGGCTGGACCATTAGTGATTAATCACTAAGTCAAAGCTTAATTACGACGGCTTTGACTTTTGGTCATTAAGCTAATAAAACTTGAACTAGAGAAGGTAAGAATGCTTACAAAGGCTCTTAGCACGAATTAGGAGCTGAGGGAAACTTGTTTGAAGTCCAGAGAGCTCCAGAGAGTGAGTTTTGAAATGATTTTGAAAAGTGCAAATGAACTAGCAAACAAGAGTTCTTATATAGGACTTTAAACATCACAAGATCATTCCACATAAGTCTACAAATGAATTCTGATGATCCCAGGTGTCCCCTATGCATGTAATACTGTTGGCTCAGTCCCTAAAATCGAAAACCACCATGCAATGGTGGTGCAACCTGCTGTACATGCACCTGTCTTTATTTCTGCATCTGGCAGTTCTACGCGGCCCGCGTAGAACTGTCTTGATGTTTACGCGGCCCGCGTCAAGGCTATCTCCGGTCACCAACTTTCAGATATTGCAATTTTAGTCCCTGGTCCCTCTAAACTTGTTTTAACTTTTGTTTATTGCACTTTTAACCCCCAAACTTGACTTTTAAGGGTCTTGAGTCTTTAAACATTTATCAATAAGCTTTCGGTTAGTTACGAGGTCACCCGAATGGTCTTGAAATGCAATGTTGACGCATTTGACCCTTATTTCTTGGAATTAACACTTTAATTATTTATGTGCGTCAAAACTCCACGAATTAGTACACGTTATTCTTGATATCAAAATATATAATTGTTACAACGTTTTTAGGTTCGTTAAAAGGTCACTCAGAGGTTACTTTCAACATGTTGACATTTTTAACCCCTATGTTTCATAAGATCCTTATTTTGAGCACAAACGACTTTTCAAGTTCGATAAATTATTCTTTAAAGAATATGAACGTCGTGTGAGGTCAATCAGAGGCACAAGAATGGCATATTGACATTCTGGATCCCTTTATTCACATATTTACATTGTTTGACAATTTTAGTCCTTCGGAAATAATTCCTTACACGTTTAAAATCCATGACACATGTCTTTATTATACAGGTCGTGATTTTATGAGGTGTTACATTAATTGAGCCATTTGACTGCAATTAGTTGGGTTATTTGACTGGGTCATGGGTCTAGGATCATCAACAGGAAATGGGTTAATTTGACCCGTTAGGTCAGTTGGACATGTATCAATACATCCCGCCCAGAAAACCGACTTGTCCTCAAGTCGATTTGACGAAAATTGATCCGTCTAAATATTTAGTTGTTCCTTGAACAGCTCGATATAGAACCCAGAAATCTAACAAACGTAACTGATAGATTTAACTGTTGGAAACTTAAATATTATAAGATAGAAGACCCGATTCGATATGGGTTAATCTCCAAGAACAAAGGTATAGATACCAAATTAAGATAATGTAAACATTCACAATTCTCAAAACTAGAACAAGAGATATTAATAAACATAAATAGAGATAACTGCTCCTAAACTTCAGCTACACATTTACCCACCAGCCCTAATTCTCATTAACTGCTTTCTTGACTGGGTTTGACTGGGCCCTTGACTGGGTATGGGCTGCAATTAAGTTAAGGGTCCAGTTGTGTTTATTGGGCTCTGTTGGAATCGTATCCATACAGCCCTCCGGAAAACAGACTTGTCCTCAAGTCGATAATCCGATATTTGTTGACTATTGTGCCAAGCAATCAACCATTCAATTGTAGGCTGACCTGCTTCATAGGCCCATCCATAAGCTAACATGGATTGTGAAGACCTTGCAATTTTCTTGTCTTTTGAATCTGAACACCACCTAGATGACTGTTTGATAGCATGTTCGATTTCAGCGATTTCCTTCTTATCATGTGTGTCCCCTTCAATAACAGGTGGTTGTTCACAATTAGTATTCCTTTCCCCTCCACCCGATTCCAACAGTTTGCATGTTAGGAATCGCATGTTCTTATCAAAATCAGATATGCGTGGAGGGATTTTAGGGGTGGGTTGCAATGGCTTAGGTATGGCTGGTAAATAAGGTTTATCAGCTTTAATTTCCAAAATCTGATGGTGACCTTTCCTGTTATCAGAGTTGACCATCTCATCTCTTTTGTTGGCCATTAAACTGTTTTCCACCACCTTGTTCCTCCGATCCTCATCTAATTTTTCACAATAGCTGCCATCTTTGATCATTTGAGTCTTGATTGCTGCAATATCATCTTTCATGGCTACTAAGATGGCGTCTAATCATGCTGTAATTGCTAGTGTTGCAAAAGTTGGTCTAGGCGGCTGATTAATCGGCGCCTAGGCGGTAATCGGTTGGTCATCGCCTAAAAATGAGCAAATCGGTCAATAAAATCGGTCCAGGTCAAAGTCAGTCAAAATCAGTGCAAGGCGGTCCTAGTCGGTGTTATTCAGAAGAAATCAGACTAATCGGACCTGAGTTTTTTACTCAATAAACCCGAATTTTAGACCTGACCCATGGTTTTAAAAGGTTATTCACGTTCTAACAGTGTTGCAGAAGTTATAACCTTAATATTTATAGCCGTCAAAGCTCTGCAACATCCTTCTTCTCCGACCTCCCCTTCGCCACACACCACCACCACAATCTCTGCCGCACACCACCACAAGCGCTGCAACATCCTTCTTCTCCGACGAGACTTGTTAGTTTAATTGTTTAATTATATGTTTACTTGTTGTTTATTATATTGATGATTTGTTAGTTTAGTTTTTAATTCAATTGATGATTCATCAGTTTTGGTATTAACTATTAAATTATAATCAAATATCAATTGTTTATGGATAAGTATTAACAAGGATTAATGTCGAATTCTATTTTATCTTATGTTAATTTTTGAATTTCTAAGTACTTGATTTGTTATGTTTAAGTTTAATCGCTTATGTTTGAACCATACTATTTGAAACTTGAAGTATTTATGTGAGCTTTGAGGTATTATTTTTATATTATTGTGTATATATGTATATAAATTTGAAAAATTACATATAAAAATTCCCATTCATATTAATCCCTACTAATCCTGATTAATCCCTAGGCGGTACCTCACCGTCCGACTAGCGCCTTCTACAACTTTGGTAATTTCTGATAACTGGGCAGAGATAACCGAGTTCCGGGTTGTAAGCGCCATTTAACTTCCCGGAAATGGAACCAAATGATAGAACCCAGAAATCTAATAAACATAACTGATAGATTTAACTGCTGGAAACTTAAATATTATAAGATAGAAGACCCGATTCGAGACGGGTTAATCTCCAAGAACAAAGGTATGGATACCAAATTAAGATAACGTAAACATTCACAAATCACAATTCTCAAAACTAGAACAAGAGATATTAATAAACATAAATAGAGATAACTGCTCCTAAACTTCAGCTACACATTTACCCACCAGCCTTAATTCTCATTAACTGCTTTCTTGACTAGCTTTGACTGGACCCTTGACTGGGTATGGGCTTCAATTGAGTTAAGGGTCCATTGTGTTTATTGGGCTCTGTTGGAATCGAATCAATGGTAAAACTTAAAAAGTTGACGATTTAGGATATAGTGGAGAGTTTAAATGAGAATAATTTTTTTGTAAGAATAAAAAAGAAGAAATTTCAACCAATAAGAATGATTCATTTTACTTCATTCAATTTTAGTATTTAATATTAGTGTAAGGGTATATTGGTAAACTTAGATGGATCATTAATTGGTAGTCTTCCTTTTTAATAACTAACTAAATTAAATTTGTAACTTATTTTCCAAAAAACATATTTTTTCAAAAAAAAAAAATATATATATAATTTAAAGTGTAGCATAAATTACGAGGTGTGTAGGATGAATTACGAGCTGTGTAGGATAAATTTCAATATGTGTAGGATAAATTTTAAAACATGTAGGATAAATTTTGATGTGTGTAAGCAAAAAAATTTAAGTGTGGAGGATGATATTGTTTATGACTAATTAATTAGTCAAAGACATTAATAAATAAGTTGAGAAAAAAATATTTAATGTTTTATATTTGTACCCTTTATTCTTTTTATTCTTAATTTAATTTTTTCTCAAATGAACCTTCCGTATATTATTATATACTAACAAAAAGTGTATAACTAGAAACATTTTGAGTCGTTGTTCCAAAGTGAGAATAGTTAAACGGAAATGGACCTCAACCTCCAACGAGTGTCCCTTAAATACAAGACTTCTGTAGCATTCACCAACACACACACACTTGATCAGACTCGTGATTTCACTACGATCACTTCTCGAGAACAAAAATCCACAAAAATCTGAAGGTCAGTTTTCAAACTTCTAGTTCAACTTGAAGTTCATAATATTATTCTCTAAGAAACCATTCAAAATATGTTTCTGTTTATTAATTTTACATTGACACAGGAGAAGGGTATGGATTCATCTTTAAAATCAGCAGATGAAGTAGTGGAAGAGATAATGAGAATTCACAGATCTCTTCCTGCAAGACCCGGAATCGATGATGTTGAAGCTGCACTCATACTGATCAGAAACGCAGACACTGAAGAACAATCGAAAACCGACGTCATTTCCCGCCAAAAGCGGCGAAAATACATCCCTGAAGAACTCTTCAATGTGTTGATAGAGATGCAGAAGCACTTTGTCCAGTTTCAAACCAAAGAACAGAAGAGGGATGCTGTTAAATTGCTAGAGCTTGAACACTACCATCAACTTTTCGACGAAATGATTCAGAGAGCTTCCAAATGTTGCGTTCCATCGAATTCTAGTAATAATGTTAATAACAATGTTAATAATAATGTTATTAATAATACGCAATCAACTGCATCAAATTCAAGTAGTTCTTTGCCTTCAACGAATTCAGCTTCCTTTTCTGGTGCAAATCTTGATCAAAGTACGCCGAGTAGTATGAGTGTGTCTACGGCCTCCACTTCAAGATTGTCCTTTGATAAAGAATCTATCAAAAGGTCTGATTTGGTTACTAGAGATGATAGCTATGTAAAGAATTCCAAGTCAACATTTTATGGCGGCTCGATTGGAGGAGGAGGGCTTCGATTGGATGAATTTTCCACGCCTCGGATTAAGGATTCTTCTCTAAAACCTGCTGTCAGTTCTGGTGAGATTGCTATGAATTTTTTGTCACTTAAAGTTTAATCTTTTCTTTTTATTGGGTATATAATTGGTTAAAGTTTGTAGGTGCGGATGGTGAGAAATTGAGTCTTATAAAGCTTGCTAGTCTGATTGAAGTGTCTTCAAAGAAAGGAACCAAAGATCTTAATCTTGGTAATAAACTTATGGACCAAATAGAATGGCTTCCTGATTCGATAGGGAAGTTAACGAGCTTAATCACACTTGATCTATCCGAAAATGGTCTAGTTGTCTTGCCATCTTCCATAGGAAACCTTTCATCATTAACAAAACTAGATCTTCATTCCAACAAAATTCTGGAACTCCCAGAGTCTATAGGTGATCTTGTTAACTTAATCTGTCTTGATCTACACGATAACGTGTTGACTTCTTTACCTGCAAGTTTAGGTAGATTGTCACGCCTTCAAGAACTTGATTTGAGTTCAAACAGCCTGTTATTTCTTCCTGATTCGATTGGTTCACTCGTTAGTTTACAAAAACTAAATATTGAAACTAATGATATTGAAGAAATCCCACATTCTATTGGTCATTGTCTATCACTCAAAGAGCTTCTTGCAGACTATAACAAGCTTAAAGCTTTACCAGAAGCGGTGGGAAGAATTAATTCTTTACAGAGACTATCTGTTCGGTACAACAATATCGGCAGGTTGCCAACCACTATGTCATCATTAAAAAGCATCCAACAACTTGATGTAAGTTTTAATGAGCTTGAATCCGTGCCGGAGAGCTTATGCTTTGCTACTACTCTCACTAAGCTCGATATCAGCAACAACTTTGCTGACCTGGCATCATTACCAAGATCCATTGGAAACCTGGAGCTTCTGGAAGAGTTGGATATGTGCAATAACCAAATACGCGTCCTTCCAGATTCGTTTAGGATGTTATCAAAGTTACGTGTGTTGAAAGTTGAAGGGAATCCTTTGGAATTACCGCCACGTAATGTGATAGATCAAGGCGCCCAGGTGAATCGTCACTTTCATCTTTGTTTATGTTTAATTAGCTTTAACTTCCATTCATAAGTTGGTAATTTATTTACTTTTTGGTCACTAGGCTGTTGTTGGGTACATGAGTGAACTTTACGAAAAGAAAGATTCGAAGGTGCCATCTCTCAAAAACAAGAAATCTTGGACTCGGTTTTTCAAGTTTTCAAGGTCCAACAAGCGAAATTGTCGTGATCACTATGCGGCTGCGTAATTTTCCTTCCGTATTGCATTAACAAGCGCCATGCTGCGTCCTTAAGATCCATAACGACGTATGATCAAGGTTCACTGGTTTTGTTGCTTGGTTCTTGTAATTTAGTAAGTGCAGATTTCAATTATGTTGGGCCACAGTTGTTGGAACGAACTTCGTCTGGATCTGATAGGTTTACAAACTAAGGCTAATGGACAAAATTTGTTTTTCAGGAAACTAAGGAAATGATAGCTGATGTTCTTGGTGTGGAAGTTTTTAAGCAAACAATTGATGCAATTTCTTGTGGGTATTTACTGTTCATTACTTGATTACTTCACCAGCACACGACTTGAATATTTGGATGAGCTGTCATCCCTACTCCGGTCCCTTCGGCTGCAGCCACGATTAACCGTGGTACTGAAGTTATTGCTGGTGGGTTAACCGTCAACGGTTGGACCACCTTTCGTTGGTCAGATCAATGCTGCTGTAACCGAATTGTCAGTGATTTAGAATGATGTTGAAAGTTTATGTTTTTTATTCCTTCTTATATTCAGTTTTCATTTCACTATTGTTCAACTTTGATCCAAGCTATTATTATTTTTATCGAAAAACTAAAAACTGTATGTAAATCGAACTCAACATGTATTGCCAAACTCGACATTGCATAACACAAAGTGGCATCATACCCTACCTAACACAAAGTATTTGAAACAAGTGGATAAAAGCCGCGGGCTAGAAAAAAGGTCAAACATAAAACAAGCATAACTTTTGATCCATTTGAAGTTATGTGACTCGTAAAATATGGACAAAAAATCCGTAAAGTCCCTCATCTAGAGCCCCGATTTTTGACCGGCAGTTTTTTCCAAACTAAGTTATTTTGGTTGATTCCGTATTAAATGTAAAAGAGACATTAATCGTGGGTTTCATTAGTTCACACGTTTATTTAGGATCTTGAAACAAAATTGAAAACATAGGTACATATTGGACGTTTGTTCGTGATTTCCCTCAAATTTCCATGTTTATGGGAGATCTATCATTAAATTTAGGATCTTGAAATAAAACTGAAAACATAGGACCTATTAACCTCCATGAAATCTCCATGTTCTTCGGAATCCATATTCAGAAACTGGTATTTGTTATGATCAGAAACAAGAGCTTCATACCTCTCTCTCTCTCTACTCTCTCTCTCTCTCTCTCTAGAAAATCATTGAAAAACATACCGAAATAATTAATTATGTTTGTATCTCCATGATCATGTGTGATGGATCTTCACTTTGATGTATTGATCTCCATTAAGCCCACAGTTTTGTTGAACTCTTTGATTTTAGATTCACATTGCTTAAGAATTATCAAATAAGAAATCTTGTTGATGTTTATACCTTAAAAAAGCGCGTTAAAATGACGACGAAGGGAGCTGTGTATGTAGCCATTGCTGCATCAATGGGCAACATGTTGCAAGGATGGGATAATGCCACAATTGCAGGTTTGGTCATTACATAATCCCACAATTTAAATTGTATTAATATAATTATATACATTCAGCATAATCGCACAATATATATCTAAACATGCAGGAGCTGTTCTTTACATCAAAAAAGAGTTCCATCTAGAAACACAACCAACAATCGAAGGTCTAATCGTGTCCATGTCACTTATCGGTGCTACAGTGATCACCACGTTCTCGGGATCAGTGTCAGACGCCATCGGGAGACGCCCAATGCTCATAATATCTTCATTGTTTTATTTCATGAGTGGTTTGGTAATGTTTTGGTCACCAAGTGTTTATGTTTTGCTAGTGGCAAGACTTCTTGATGGGTTTGGGATAGGTTTGGCTGTGACACTTGTGCCACTTTATATTTCCGAAACTGCCCCTTCGGACATTAGGGGACTGTTGAACACTTTCCCGCAGTTCACGGGTTGTGTTGGAATGTTTTTAGCATACACAATGGTGTTCTTCATGTCTTTACAGTCCAGTGCTAGTTGGAGAATGATGCTCGGGGTCCTTTCGTTACCTTCCATTGCTTACTTTATACTCGCGGTGTTTTACTTGCCTGAATCTCCGCGGTGGTTGGTCAGTAAAGGTAAGATGGATGAAGCTAAACATGTCCTGCAGTTGCTTCGGGGCAAAGAGGATGTCTCAGGTGCGCCCTTTTTAAAATGCACTTGATTATCAATTAGAGGTGTCGATCAAGTCGGGTTGGTGGGTTGACAGGTTGAATTGTTCAATACAAACCCAACCCATATATTTATTTGCGTCCTGTTTATCCGTTTTATCTAAAAACATGTAACCAGAACACGACCTGTTTATCTGTTTTATCTAAATGTGTCAAACGGGTTCACACATAGTAATCAAGTTTTAAACTTAATCGGGTGGTAGGTTGTAAAAATTGAGTTACACAGGTCGTAAACAGGTTGGCGGGTTGACTTGATCAATTAAACAAGTTGGCGGGTCCACCTATTTAACTAAATGGGTTAAACATGAAACCTGATCAACTAAACGAGCTGTTTATCAAACGGCTTTGATATGACAACCCGAAACCTGATTATTTTCGGGTCGTGTACAAAAATGCCACCCCTAATTATCACAAAACTTTTGGATTACGAGACGATTTATAACATTACGGCGGCTTTTTCAGGTGAAATGGCATTGCTAGTTGAAGGTCTAGAAGTGGGAGGTGAAACATCTGTTGAAGAATATGAAATCAATGCCGACAATGAGCTTAGTGAAGATCATGTTCGAGAGAAAGATGAGATCAAGTTGTATGGTGCAGAAGAGGGTCAATCATGGGTCGCTAAGCCGGTTAGGGGCCAAAGTTCTTTAGTCCTGGCTTCGCGTCAAGGAAGTGTGGCTGCACATATGATGGACCCGATGGTGACTCTATTCGGAAGCGTACACGAGAAACAAAACGAAATGGGAAGTATGAGAAGTATGATCTTTCCTACTTTTGGAAGCATGTTTCAAGGAGATCAACAACAAAAACCTGACAACTGGGATGTCGAGAGCAATCACGAAAAAGGGAATTTATCGGAGGACGAAACCGATGATAATAATCTAAAAAGCCCGTTGATATCGCCAAATGCTAGGCAGCCTGGTGAGACCACTAGTGCCATGGGGATTGGTGGCGGGTGGCAGTTGGCCTACAGAAAGTCCGAAGATGGGAAGAATGCTGGCGGCCTAAAGAGGATCTACTTGCACCAGGAGACTGGTGCTGAATCTAGACGCGGGTCTGTTGCTTCACTCCTCGTTCCGGGTCCTGTTACTGGTGATGGTGATGTTGTTCGAGCGTCGGCTCTAGTGAGTAGATCCGTTCTTTGTTTAGATGGTGCAATGGGTCAGAACCCAATCCAGTCGGGTGCGATCAAGCCACCGCCATCTTCTAAAACAGGGACAAGTTGGTCTGATCTTGCTGAACCCGGAATTAAACAAGCGTTGATTGTTGGTGTTGGGATCCAAATACTTCAACAGGTGAATCATTACCTTTTATTACTCGTTTACTTATGAATGGGTTGATTCAGGCTCAACCGGTCAAATAAAAAAGATAACTAAAATGAGAACGTGTCAAATGACTCGAAAGTCGGTCAAAGTCTGCTTCTTACACACACAATCTCCTTGATCATTTTATTCAAAGAGTTAATAATTTTTATAACAATAAAGATTTCAAAAAATAGACAAAAACATGTTTGTAACCCGTTCTGATACGTGCTAAAACGGAAGCTTTCAACCTTTTGACTCGACATACTCATCTTGCCACCTCTATGTTTGACACGAGACTGATATTATAATGTTGTTATTAACGGCCTTTGTTTACGAACCGAAACAGTTTTCTGGCATTAACGGGGTTCTATATTACACCCCACAAATTCTTGAACAAGCCGGGGTAGGAATTCTTTTGGCTAACATGGGCATTGGTTCAGAATCAGCTTCTTTTCTAATCAGCGGTGTCACAACTTTGCTGATGCTTCCTAGCATCGGTGTCGCCATGAAACTTATAGATCTAGCGGGCCGAAGGTAAATTCTACAATTCATATATATTTTCAGTAATGTTTACCAAAACAAAATATTTTGTTTGATGTTGTGTAGGATGTTACTTCTAGCAACTCTTCCTGTTCTTTTGGCATCACTCATTGTGCTAGTATTAAGCAACACTATCCCAATGGACTCAGTTGTTCATGCGGTCATATCCACCGTAAGTGTTGTGGTTTACTTTTGCACCTTTGTGATGGGCTTCGGGCCGATCCCCAACACACTTTGCTCTGAGATCTTCCCGACTCGTGTTAGAGGTCTTTGTATTGCCATTTGTGCACTTACATTTTGGGTTGGTGACATTATTGTTACTTACACGCTTCCTGTGTTGCTCACCACCATCGGGCTAGCGGGTGCTTTTGGAATATATGCGGTCGTGTGCACCATTTCTTGGTTTTTTGTTTATTTCAAAGTGCCCGAGACGAAAGGCATGCCACTTGAAGTTATTACCGAGTTCTTCGCCATGGGTGCTGCTAATAAGAAGGCAAACTGATCGGGTTCAGAGTACGCTACACCTTTTAATGGCGTGACAAAGCCCGGAATCACGATGTGCTTGGATGCCGAAAAGAATCAAATAAATATGTTATGATTCACATCCTAGTTTGTATTGAAGTATTTTTTTTTCTTCTTCGACTGAGGCCATGCTTAATATGGCATGTCTTTGAGAATTTTGATCGGTTTATGTTTTGCTGTGTTTGAATGGCGCCCCCAATTTGTTTGTCATTCAGTTGAATCTTAGTCCAATTATTGGCGGACCTAGGATTTTTTTTACTTGTGTTGCTTTTTGATAATTTCGGTGATTTGGTGCCACTTAACTATCGGATTCGGATTTGTAACTAGCACATATATCAAATGTCATATAACACAGAAAAATTTTAGTGACACAGGTTTTATATTCGGTCTGTGATGTAGACTAGGAAATAGGATATGAAATTGGACCTGTTGATTCACACAGAATACCAGGAACAACTCTTCCAAAATTCGTTGATTCTTGTGGAATACCGAAAATTGGGGGTTTCACACTCAAGACACTCACAAGTGAATTGGGAGAAAAAAATGACTTTTCATTAAACTCAAAACTGATTATCTTCCTCCCATTACATCCATATAAATAACAACGTAAATTCAAAACGGGCCTCAAAACACACTTGGGCCAAAAGATAGAACCAAATAAAAGTCCACGAAAAGCACTAAAAAACATAAAAACATAAATAACTCATAGAAATAAGCGTTTTTGGGCCTGAACGTTGACCCAAACCACCTACGGTGTTTGTTGAAAGATGGGCTTTGTTCTCACGATCGTTTCGCCTGGTCGCACGCCCAAAACGGACACCTGTAGCCCAAGTTAGAGCCATTTTAGTGAAGCCCCTTTTGTCACGCGATCTTGGGCCTCTAAATACAAGATGGCCCGTTCCTCAACACTTGGGCCTGCATCAGTCTGCAGCCCATCCTAAAGTGGAAACATCACTAACCCAAACCTGCTAGGGTAATTTGGATACTGACCCAAATGGGTTGGGTCAAATATGAAAATCCAAGCAAACCTAAAACCTAAACGAATTCTCGCATCTTTATAACAGGGAGGTAATTTCTGAAAGACGATGTTACGTATCTTATTGTAGAGGGAGTCATTTTGTAATTGTACCAGGATGGAGGGTTGTAGATGTAAGTTTGTAGTAATGATTAGGGCTGTTCATGAGCCGAGCCGAGCTGAGCCAGGCCAAGCTCGAGCTCAGCTCGATTATAAACCGAGCTAACTCAGCTTGTTTTAAAACCGAGCTGAAAATCTAAGCTCGGGCTCGGCTTGGTTTTAAACTGAGCTGGCTCGGCTCGGTTTGGTTTTGCTCGATTTTATATAAAAAAAAACATTAATATATATCTTTTAAAATTCAGTAGCCTAAAATGTTATTCAATACTTTAGAAGAATATATTCAAAATAAGTTCAACCAAATACATTACAAATCAAAATCAAGTTCAACAACCCAAAATAAATTTTAATTTCAATGAAATACAATATTAGTTCATTAGTATTAGTATGGTAATCAACCTTCAAATATGCTATAGATATCAAATTACAAACGTATTTACATGTAAATAGTAATCAGTTTTTTTTTTAATATATTATAATGTATATAAAATTAAAATTTATTATAAGTAAAATAATCCGAGCTAAACTTAGACGAGCTACAAAGCGAGCCAAACCGAGCCCACTCGGCTCATTACGAGCCGAGCCGAGCTAGGCTTACTTTCTAACTGAGCCGAGCCGGCTAGGCTCACTTTTAAACCGAGCCATATCGAGCGAGCTTTTTCCGAGCTAAATTCAAGCGAGTTTCGAGCGAGCTCCGAGCCGCGAGCTTTTTGAACAGCCCTAATAATGATGTTTGTTTACTTTTAAACGAACAGAACACTCCTTCTGGGAGTGTTGGTTAGGGCAACTAAGGAATTTCAATTAGATACTGAGTAATCACACTCTACGGTTAAAATTAAATAGCAACAACTCAAGAGCAACAATTGAAGGTTGATCACGACTTCTTACAGCAACAAATCAAAGAATTGAAGACATTTGTGATTCCACAACAAACGTGTTCTTACAATTGAAGACATCTGTGTGATTCAGCACTGGCCAGAAAAAATAAAATAAAATAAACTAAACAAATCAAAAATCTGTTGGAAATCTAACCTTCTCCAACATAATTAAACAATAGATTTAACAAGAAAAATCTTTTCGATTAAAATTGAAGGTGTATATAACCTAAACATAGAATCCCTATTTATACTAAACACCCAACAAGTAACCTTCTCATATAATGAAACCAAATAAAATAAAGAAGTATAAATCCTTAAATCCTTCAACTTTTGAGTATTGACAAGATTAGTTCTAACAATCACCCCCTAATCTTGTCAAGTTTCTCCAAAGTCTTAAATACCAAGTAAGACCCGAAGTTCTTACACCTTAATACTCGGTCTCTTGTGTCCGTTTTGCATCAACACCTTTGCTGCAACCGACACAACACCGCACCCCTTGTTTTCCGACTCATTTGGGATCACATCAATAACTTGTCTAAACACTTGAACCATCTACTTCACCACTTTTGAAGTATGCCGTTGATCCAATCTGACACTGCACTACACCTAGGTTTTCTTCTTTCATCAAGCCTGCAATCACTGCTCCTTGATTGCTACGGTCTTGATGTTGTTGATCACAACCTCGATCACTACAACTTGTTGCCGTTTGATGAACAAACCCTCTTGCACCTGCTTTCTTGATCGCAACAACCCTTGATAAACTACCCAAATTGATAAACCACTCTGATACCAATTGTCGGAAATCAGTCCTTCTTCAACATAATTAAACAAAGATTTTAACTAGAAAAAAACTCTTTGATTAAAATTGAAGGTGTATAAACCCTAAACATATAATCCCTATTTATACTGAACACCACTTGGAGAACAAGTAACCCAATAAGGAAACCAAATAAAATAAAACTAGTATAAATCCTAAATCTTTCTACTAAAATAAAATACAAACAAAATAAATCATTAAATCCTCCAACTTTTGAGTATTGACAAGATTAGTTCCAGCAATCACCCCTAATCTTGTCAAGTTTCTCCTAGGTCTTGAATACCAAGTAAGACCCGAAGTTCTTCCACCTTAATAATCAGTCTCTTATGTTCGTTTTGCATCAACACCTTTGCTGCAACCGACACAACACCACACCCCTTGTTTTCTAACTCCTTTGGGATCACGTCAATAACTTGTCCAAACACTTGAACCCTCTACTTCACCACCTTTGAAGTATGTTGTTGATCCAATCTAACACTATGCTACACCTAGGTTTTCTTCTTTGATTACGCCTGCAATCATTGTTCCTTTCTTGCTATGGTCTTGCTGTTGTTGATCACAACCTCGATCACTACAACCAGTTGTTGCCATTTGATGAACAAACCCTCTTGCACCTACTTTCTTGATAGCAACAACCCTTGATAAACTGCCCAAATTGATAAACCGCTCTGATTAGGCCGAGTTGGTACAAAGTCAATTCAATGTGGATAGGAGAAATTTGATGGATCGATGGGACAATGTACTTTCGTGCGAAGTTATTTCCTAATTCATATTTGATAAACAAAATAGTGGGAGGCGAGCTCCTCTATCTGATGTTGTCTTTTCAATTACACATACCTAAAGGACTATGGCCAAAAGAAATAGTGACAGTTTAAACTTACATAGGTGCGTAGTAGGTTCTCGCGGATCAAGCCTGATCCACACTAAGTGGGTTCGCACGGATGCGTAGATCTGTGAATACCTTATATGCGCGAATGGACTGGTAGTATAAATAGGTTTATTATCTTGTTCATTCAAAACCTTTGTGGACTAGAGGGGGAAACTCTGTCCAAGTGATTCACGGTTTTGTACTATCAAATCATCAATCGAAATCATTTTAGTTACTTGTTCTTGTTCAAGTCAACCTTGTACTTGGATTCCGCACAAGATACGAGGTCATAGCAATCAGTTGTACATTCAAGAAGATCGTGATCGGTCCTAACACGTTTCTACAAGTGGTATCAGAGCTGGAGACTGGTTGCAAGGACTGAAGATACAAGATACAAGTAGATTCAAGCAAATCAGAATCAAATCAGATTAAAAATGATCTGAATTTCATCATATTCTACTCATTCTTCTTCTACACTTCTTTTCAAGCTTAAAACACAATTAACGTCGAATCTACTGATAAAATTGACTAATTTTTTAATATGTTGTGCGAAATCATAACATAATCAATCCTTGAGAAGATTTGATCAAAATTCAAGCTAAATTACTAAAAATTCTGTGAAAAATCATGAAAAACGTGACTAAAGTTTTCGCATTCGTGTGAGTGGGTTCGCACGGATCAAGGACTTCAGTTTGCGCGGACCTTGTTTGACAGTTCGCACAGATCTACGAATTCAGTTCACACGAATCTGTTAAGTGGGTGTTAACTAGTTTTTTAATAATTGCAATCGCATGAACCTGGAATTATTCATTCGCGCGGATCTGGTTTACATCAGTTTGCATGTATCAGTTATTATCTGGGTTTGGATGGATCTAGTCTGGTTAACTTGCATGAATCAGTCATTTCCCAATCCGCACGGATCAACCATTCTTCATTTGCACAGATCAGAATTGTAACAACCCGACTTTTAAAGTCAAAGTACAAGTCCAAGTCAAAGTCAAAGGAAGAGCAGATTGCTATTCAGATCTGTCATTTCTAGCTTAATTATTGCTTGTACTCTAGAACCTCGATAATCGATACTTTAGTTTACACTATTTTAATTACGATTTGTAATATGTGAAGTAACAATGTGATAAACACAGTTAAACGCTAATCTACTTAACATTATCTCATCGTTATCGCATCGCAACTCGAATCGCAGTTATTTGATTGTTCTATATGTGTTTGTGTTATTAAGTGCTTTACTTGTGCATGTTTATATTTGTTTGAGGTATTATTCGTAAACGCAATTGCAATTCTATCGCAACGCAATCTCATCGCGGACTCGAAAATAAGTTATACATTTATGTTATGTGTTAGTTAAGTTATTTGTGTAACTATTGTTTAAAACTATCGCATCGCTTACTCGCAACTCGATTAAACGCAACGCAACGCTCAACACATGAAACGAAAGTCGGAAAACCAACTCGCGAAGGCCCTCTGATCGAACGACCATTCGGTCGAATGGACATCCGACCGGATGACCATCCGATCGAACAGCCGTCCAACCCATCAACCCTGCACTGCCTTTCCCTCTCTCACACTAAAAATACTCCTCCTGTCACATCACTATTCATTGATGTGACAGCTCCCTCCGACCAGTGCACTCTCAGCCTCTTTTCTCTCGATTCCTCGCGATTCTTGTAAGTTTTCACTCTAAATCTTGTACTTCCTTAATCATTACACACTTCCCCATCATTTTCACCATCAAATCTTGCATTTCCACTGTGAAATCGCCGGATTCAAGCTGTTCTAAGGTGACGTCATCATGGAGTTCTTATGAACAATGAAGTGTGACCTCATCTCATCAAGAACAGTTCGGATCTAAGGGATTTCTACAATGTTTATACACTGATTTCACCTAAATCTAAACATTTTCAAACTGATTTAAGCTTCCTTAAACTCTTTTACACTTTTTCACTCAAAACCGTTAGAATCTGGACTCATTCGGGCTCTCTAACTCATTCTCTAGTGGAGAACCGGTCTGAGAATGGATTTCTATCGGAGAGACGACTGATTCACGGGTTGAACATGAAACTTCGTCAAGAACAGTTACGTCTGGTCGAATAGGGTGATTCCCGTCCGATCGGATGAGTTGGAGTTGATGTGACCTCCGTTGTTTAACACGCCGTCATACCGTCTCCGTCAAACTGCAAACTTTCTAACTTAACTGATTTTACAAAGTTTTCAAAACAAAAAGTTGCACGATCGAATAGCCATCCGATCGGACGACCATCTGATCGAATGACTATTCGACCAGGTGACTTGTAGTTTCAACACTTAAACAATTTTTCAAAGATTATCAGTTCCAATCGAATAGCCATCCAATCGAACGGCCATCCGTCCGGATGACCATCCGATCGAATGACTTTACTTATACAACAACGAAAACTTCAAAAGTTCAACATTTTACAAACACACCTTCCTCAATCGAATGACCATCCGACCGAACGGTCATACGTCCGGATGACCATCCATTCGGATGGCAATCCGATCGAACCACCATTCGATCACTCTTCTCACCGACACGCTATTTTACGCACTCTGCAACGCTTATAATGTCGTACTGTGATCAGGCTAACTCTCCAGCACTCCCTTCAATCCAAGCTTGTGTTTATTTATAAACACGAACTGTGAGTATACTCGATCCCTTTTTGCTTAACGCACTTTTGGGTGTTACATACGTTATCTATACTAAATCACATCAACACACAACGCAAACGCTTTTATACGCTAACCGCTATGCATGTTATACGTGTTATTCGATGAATGCTTATATGTTATGTTTACACAGTGATTGTTGCCTGACACCTTAGCAACGATAGTACTATAGTTTGGACTTGGCACCTCTTGTGGACAGGGGTTGTTAAGGGTATTTCTTCACGTATCACAGTGGTGATATGTGTTGCGCATTCTACAACTCGCAGTCATGTCTGTGCATATTTCATTGTTGATAGCCTACTTGCTTCACATTTCAACGTGTTACATGCTGGTTATGCGTAAATCGCTTTTCGCTACTATATGCTATTAAACTTGTATGCTCACCTTACACTATGTGTATTGACCTATTTTAACGTATGTGACAGGTGTCTAAGATGCTAGGATTGCTGGACTTTTGTGGAATCCAGTTAGGTGGTCTAGAAACCCACGAATAATTTATGAGTTGTCGGAACAATATTTGTCTTTGAGAACAATTATCTGTAATAATTAATTTTACTTTGTCTGTTAGTAATATAGGATATTAACATTATGGATTTGGTAACATATTAGTTGTTATTGATTCTCTTGGACAATCTGTTTCGCTCAGTGCCTCACCCCGATGTTTCTGCCATCGGTTGGAGTGTGACAGATTAGTATCAGAGCCATAACTATAGGGAACTAGGCTAGACTCGACCTAGTACGGTCGACGTCTTAGAAATGACCTAGTCTATGTGTAAGTACCAACAGACCGCTTTGTGCGAACCCTGGAGGGGTTCCGCGCGAGCCTATTTCTGCTATCCTCTCGAACTATTTCTCGCGCGAACACCGCATACTACAGCTTCGTGAAACGCCAGCTTTTCCTAAGGCTACCCCCATAGCCTTTCCTAAGGCTAACGACATACATGATTTTCAAAAACAAACGAGTGATTGGGTAGAAATTAGGTGTGAAAACCGCAAACTCTCAATTAGATCGCTCGTTCGAGGCACCTTTTTACTATAAACACGAGTATTTGCGTTGAGTCTGGAGTGAAATCTGTATCTCGACGAGATTCTCCCTATCTCTCTCGTGAATTTATCACACAAACAGGAATGCAGTCGCTAAGTTAGGGGTGAAACCCGAATCTTGATGACTTGTTCCGCTCTCTATTTGGTTTCACAAAAACTCTCACCAAAGTCTCGATGGATTCCAACGACTCAATTCACGTATGAGCCGAAAGGATGCCTGTCGTTCACCGTATGTCGGTGAGAGAGCACAGTCTATTAGGCTAAAGCGTGTACTCGAAGTCCTTGAGGATGGTCGGATCACTTTGGGTTGTCGATGTCTCGCACCCAGACAATCCATTTTTGATTTCAATCCCGCAATCGCTGATTTAATGTGTTTATGTGTTTCGATTCTGAGCTCACAGCCGCTGACTCTTTGAATTATCGCTTTTATTTGCGATTTTATGTGGTTTTATATTTTATATGTTTTGATTTTGAAGTTTGATAAACACGCACAACTCGCACTGCACATTTGTAACACCTCGTGTTTCGAAAGTCAAAGTAAAAGTCAACATTTAAAGTCAAAGGAAGAAAAGATTGCTAATTGCGATCTGTCACTCCTTGCTCAACTACCATTTGACTTCTTTGACTTGTAGATATTCTATTTACTTTGTTACGTTAGTTGTATTATAATCGAGGTTTAACCACTATATATTGCATGTTTTATCGCTATATCGCTTATCGCATCGCAATCGCATCCGCAACTCGAATTATGCGTTCTGAATATTGTTTTACGTGTGTGTGTTATTTGTGTAATACTTGTGCATGTTTATTTATGTTTATGTTATGGTGATTCATCGAAACGCAAACGCAACACTCTCGCAATCGAATCGCAAACGCTAGACGCAAGTTAATTAGGATGATTGTATGTTAGATATAGTAGTTGGGATTAATGGATAGTTTTATCGCATCGCTCAACGCATTGCAAAACTCAACGCACGAAACGAAACGCCAAAACTCTTCACGTCAGAGCCACTCGATCGAGTAACAACTCGATCGGATGGCCACCCAATCGGATTGCCGTCCGATCGGATTGCCACCCAATCGGACAGTCATCCGATCGGTGACCCACCCTATCCATTCACACTTTCCTTTTTGGGAAACCCCATAAATACCAACCTGTCACATCAGTTGTGATGTGACAGCTCCCACTCGACCCAGCCGCACTCTCAAGCTTCTTTCTCTCGATTTTTCGCGATTCTTGTAAGTTTTCAACCTAAATCTTGTACTTTCTTGATCTACACGCACTCCTTCACCTTTCTATCTTTTGATTCTTAACTTTTAACCGTGAAATCACCAGATTTGAGGTGTTCTAGGATGATGTCATCATGGAGTACTTATGAACTTCCTGTTTTGGCTTCAATCCACCAAGGACAACTTAGATCTGAACGATTTCCACATGAATAAACAAAGATCTTGCATAGATCTGAACATATTCATGGTGAAAAAGGATTGAAAGATGGTTACTAACTTTCTTTCAACTCTTCTACACTCAATGCACTCAAAACCGATAGAATCGGAGCTTGTTCTGATCTTCTACTCCTTCTTGTTGATGTGTTGGTTCAAGATCTGAATTCTATCCAAGAGCCTACCGATTTCGGGTTAAACATGAAACACCGTCTCGGACAGTAACTGGTCGGACTAGGGTGGTTCATGTCCGATCGGGTCACTTGAGCCATTGCGAGGTTCTGTTGATTCGCATGTTTTCAAATCGTCTCGAATTAAAACTGCAAACAATCAAAATCACCAAGTGTCAAGACGATCAGGTCGCTGGGATGAATTACCGTCCGATCGGATTGCCATTCGATCAGATTGCCACCTGATCGGGCAGCCACCCGATCGGCTTGCACCTTGGTCCCACACTTAACTATTATTTCAATCTTTTCAAGTTTTGAACGTCGAACGGATTGCCGTCCGATCGGATTGCCATCCGATCGAATGACCATCCGACCATGTGATGTTTGGAACTTCAACACTTAAACAATTTTCAACATGTTCAATGCATTATCAGTTCCAACAGATTGCCACCTGATCGGTAGACCGTCCGATCATGTGACAACACTGCTGTGAACTTGTTCTCTGAGGAATGTCTCACCGAGCGGATCGTCGTCCGATCGAGCCGCCGTTCGATCGACCGACCTGAAATGTAGAGATACTTCTCTGTTTTCAAAATGCTACAACGAAAACTTCAAAAGACAAACCATCATACACAAACACATCAGATGACAACCCAATCGAATGGTCACCCGATCATACGACCATCCGAACGGATTGTCATCCGATCGACCGGCCATCCAATCGGATTGTCATCCGATCAGATTACCACCCGATCCATTGACAATTTGCACTGTTTTACGCATTTCCTATCGTTTATGCTTTCGTTAACTGTTCAGGCTAATCTCTCTCAGCGCTCCCTTCAATCCAAGGCTGTGTTTATTTGTTAAACACAATCTGTGAGTATACTCGATCTCTTTTTGCTTTATGCACTTTTGGGTGTTCCATACGTTATCTATATTCAAATCACAAACGACACACAACGCAAAAACTATTTATACGCTAAACGCTAATGCATGTTATACGTGACTCGATGAATGCCTGTTTGTTATGTTTACACGTTGATTGTTGTCTACATGCCTTAGCAATGATAGTACTATAGTTTGGACACAGCACCTGTCCTGGACAGGGGTTGTTAAGGATATGACTTCACGTGTTCGCAGTGGTGAACATGTGATGCACACTCGTTACTCGCAGTCAAATCGCAGTCATTGGTATTGATAGTATCTTTGTCGATAACTTACATGCTTCACATTATACGTTGTACATGCTGGTTATGCGTAAATGATTTCGAACTCTATTATGCTATACCAAACTTGTATGCTCACCTTTACTCTATGTGTATTGACTCGTATTTTAACGTATGTGACAGGTGCTTAGGATGTTTTTGCTGCAATATGGGAATCAAGATTAGGATGGAGTCTTAGAAACAAACAATTAAATGAAATCTGAGTTGTCGGAACAGTATTTGGGTTTTGAGACAATTATTTGTGATAACTGTTTATTTAGATAAGTTGTGGTATGGGACATGACATTTTAATTATCTGGTAATGAATAGTTGTTATGGATACTCATGAACAATCTGTTTCGCTCAGTGCCACGCCCCGATGATTCCGCCATCTGTTGGGGTGTGACAGATTGGTATCAGAGCCATAACTATAGAGAATTAGGCAAGACTCGACATAGTCCGGGTCGATGTCTTAGAAACGACCTAGTCTATAGTTAAGTACCAACAGACCGACTTGTGCATAACTTTAGGGGTTTTGTATGAGCTTACGTACTATATCTCGCTATTCTCGCTTACACTACACTATTACTGCACTCTAACTTTTGAAAGTGAACAAGTGCTTAGGTTGAGATTAGGTGTGAAAACCGCAAACTCTCGACTAAATTGCTTGTTCGACCCGCATTTTATCTATAAACATGAGAATTTGCGTTGAATCAGGAGTGAAAGCCATACTTTAACGCAGATTTTCTGCTCTATTTTGTCAAACAGGAACAAAGTTGTTAAGTTAGGGGTGAAACCCAAACCTTGACGACTTGTTCCGACCTCTATTTTGTCTTATGAAACTCACACCAAAGTCTCGACGGACTCCAACGACTTGAAGTCACGCTGTAACTGGAAGGATGCGTGCCATTCGCCTAAGTTCGAGGCGAGAGCATAGTCCCGAAGGCCAAGTTTGTACCAAAGGTCCTTGTGAATAGTCGAACCACTTTGGATAGTCGATGTCTCTCAAGCCTTAGACAATCCGTTTCTCGATTTTATGTGTTTCGATTCTGGATTTCGCCGCTGCTGACTCTGATAATTCGTCGCTTTTATGTGGATTTTATGTGTTTTATGTGATTTTATCTGTTTATATGTTCGATTTTTGGTGATTTATTCGCTTTTCGCTTCGCTTTGATCGACACACACGAATCGCACTGCACATCTACCTCAAAACGTTAACAAATCGCCACTACTTGGGGAATCACTGTACGCCATGTTTGCTCGCTGTGTACTCGCTAATCGCAATCGCTATTCTCGAACGCGCACGAACTGTGAATGATAGGTTTCTGTATTCTGACTGCTTCTATGTGCTACTATGTGCTCTATGTGCCTTATGTGCCTTACGTGTTTATGTGTTCTATGATTATGTGTTTATGTGCCTATGTGTTTATGTGTTACATGATGGTGTTCCTGAGCTTTTGTAGTATTAGGCGTGTGAGGTGAGATTCGATTTTATTGTGTTTGAGTCCTGTGGCGATGTCTGTTTAGACAATGTCGTCATCTGGATCCCTCCACTCTTGAACTGCTCGCCAAAACCAGAAAGACAAACGCCTTGTTGCTCTCGTCGCTAAACAGATAGCGAAAGTTATTCCTCAAATCGTTAGCGACCTGCAAGAGAATACCAACAAGTCTTCTGAAGAGTCCAGGACAGATTCGCCAAAGTCTGTTTTTAGCTTCAAGCAGTTCAAAGCTTGCGGTTCGAAAGAATTTACTAGCAAAGATGGCCCTACGGCCTTGTTTCAATGGTTTGATTCGATCGAGGTCACCCTGCGCTAGAGTGGCTGTTTTGATAATCTCCACACTCTGAACGCTACTGGCGTCTTCCAGTCCCGCGCTTTAGACTGGTGGACGGCCGAGAGAAACAAACGCAGAAATGATGCAGCTTATGGTTTGACGTGGGATGAGTTCAAGAGCGTCATGTTGGAAGAGTTCTGCCCTCCCCATGAGCGCCAAAAGTTTGAGGACGAATTCTGGCATATCAAGCAGAAGGATGGTGACAATGCTGCTTTGACTGCTCGCTTCAAGCAGCTCAGCAAAATCTGTCCTGACCAAGTCAAGACTCCCGATGTGACGATCAAGAAGTATATCCGAGCTCTGCCGGACTATGTTGCAGACTTTGTGCAAGCTGCAAAACCAGCAACAATCGAGGAAACTTATCTGCTCGCCGCTGAGATTAATGATAAGCGAGTCAAGGCTGGTGTCTGGGACAAAGCCTCGAAGAATCTGCATCAAGCTACCACTGCCACAACCGCTGAAACCACCGCCGCCGCTTCGCAATCATCAAAGTCCTCTCGTCCTCTCGTCGCAAGAGGAAGAGCAACAACAGCAACTCCAGCAAAAAGAACTGTGCTGTCACTACTGCTGCCCCGCTCCAAGCTGTATCAGCTTAGCAGTAGACTCAGCATCGACCAGCTGCAGCACCAGTTACTTATGCACCGCCGGCAAAGCGTGCATATACTAGTCCTCACCCTGCCTGCCCGACATGTACTTATCATCACCCAGTGGGAATCGCCTGTCGATACTGCGTGCACTGCAACATGTATGGCCACTTCACCGCCAACTGCCGTACTAGTCCTCGTCAAGCTATAGCCCCAGCTCCTGCTCAACAAGCTCTTCTTACTGCCCCTCAGGGTCAACAACAACCAGCTCCTGCAATCGCTGCTCAGGCTAGAGCTTGTTTTGCGTGTGGTGATCCCAACCACTTCGCAAATATGTGTCCCAACAGGGTGGTTAAACAAGAGCCCCGGCAGCAGCAGCAACAACAAGCAGCACACGCCCGAACCTTCAACATCAATGCGTGCCAGGCTCAGGCTGATAACAACGTGGTTAATGGTACGTTCCTTGTGAATAGTATTTATGCTTCGTGTTTGTTTGATACTGGAGCTGATAACTGTTTTATGTCGTTTGAATTCCAGAAGCTCCTTAATCGTAAGCGCGCCCATCTCCCCCTCGTCATTCGATGTCGAAGTTGCCACCGGAAGAACCGTCGCCGTCAATTCTGTTCTTCGTGATTGTACTCTCAAACTCAAAAATCACGTTCTTCCTATTGACCTTATACCGATGCAGCTCGGAAGTTTTGATGTCATAGTAGGCATGGACTTTCTTCATGAAAACCATGCTGAAGTTGTTTGTTTTGATAAGATGATTCAATTCTCGCTTGCTAATGGTGATCAACTTTGTGGGTATGGCGAAACTCCTTCGAAAGGTCTCAAGCTCATGTCATGTGTCCAAGCTAGCAAGTATCTCCGCAAGGAATAAAGAGCTTTCTTGGCTAACATTGTAGTAGCGGAGAAGGAAAAGAAAGCGAGTCCTGGAGTGAGCGATGTTCCCGTGGTTTGTGAATTTCCTCATGTATTTCCTGATGAACTTCCAGGCTTGCCGCCAAGTCGTGATATCGACTTTCGTATCGACCACATTCCTGGAGCAAACCCTGTTGCTAGAGCTCCTTATCGACTCGCTCCGTCCGAAATGCGCGAACTCTTGAGTCAGCTCCAGGAATTGCTTGATAAAGGTTTCATTCGCCCTAGCACCTTTCCTTGGGGTGCACCAGTCCTTTTCGTCAAAAAGAAGGATGGGTCGTTCCGGATGTGCATCAAATACAGGGAATTGGAGAAGCTGACCATTAAGAATCGCTATCCCCTGCCTCGAATCGATGATTTATTTGATCAGTTGCAGGGTGCTTCATGTTTTTCCAAGATCGACCTACGTTCAGGCTATCACCAACTTCGCATCCAAGCGGAGGATAAACCCCAAACCGTTTTTCGCACTCGTTACGACCACTATAAGTTCGTTGTTATGCCTTTCGGTCTAACCAACGCAACCGCGGTTTTCATGGATCTGATGAATCGCGTGTGTAAACCATTTCTTGACCGCTTCGTCATCGTGTTCATCGATGATATCCTAATCTATTCCAAATTGAAAGCCGAACACGCGCAACATCTACGTCTGGTTCTCGAGCTACTCCAAGGGTGCCAGGTTCTCCAAGTGCGAAATTTGGCTGGAGGAGGTTCAATTCCTCGGTCACATTGTCCATAGTCAAGGTATTCATGTCGATCCCGCGAAGATCGAAGCTGTAAAGAGTTGGGTTACGCCTAAGAACCCGTCTGAAGTCCGTTCTTTTCTCGGACTAGCGGGCTATTACCGCCGTTTTATCGAAGGATTCTCTAAAATCGCTGTGCCGCTTACCTCTCTCACGCATAAAGACAGATCCTTTGTTTGGGGAACTGGACAAGAGTCTGCCTTTCAAACTATCAAGCATATGCTCTGTAATGCTCCCATCCTTGCTTTACCCTACGGAAACGATGACTTCGTTGTCTATTGCGATGCCTCGAACCTTGGTCTTGGTTGTGTTCTTATGCAACGGGACGAGGTTATCGCTTACGCGTCTCGTCAGCTCAAGATCCATGAGAAGAACTATACAACCCATGACCTCGAGCTAGGCGCAGTTGTTTTTACGTTGAAGATCTGGCGACACTACCTTTATGGTACAAAGTGTGCGGTTTTCACCGACCATAGGAGCCCACAACACCTCTTTAGCCAGAAGGAACTTAATATGCGTCAACGCCGATGGGTAGAACTTCACAACGATTACTACTTTGAGATTCGTTACCATCCTGGCAAAGCAAATGTCGTTGCCGACGCACTCAGCAGACGAAGCTATTTGCATAGCATTTGTAATGTTCAAGCCCAGCATCATCTCGAAACCCTCATCCGCGAAGCCCAACATACTTATTTTACCGAGCGAACTTTGAAGAAGGAAAGGATTCTCAACGATGGAGCCCAGCTTGTGAATAAGTCAAATGGGATATTACATTATCTGGACCGAATTTGGATCCCTAACCGGACCGATTTACGACAGATTTTGATGGACGAAGCCCATAAGTCTCGATATTCTATTCATCCCGGTGCTGATAAAATATACCAGGACCTTCGCTACAAGTGCTGGTGGCTGGGCATGAAGAGAGATATCACTCTCTATGTTTCGAAGTGCCTGACTTGCTCGAAAGTCAAGGCCAAGGACCAAAGACCCTCTGGCTTACTCGTCCAGCCTGAGATCCCTATGTGGAATTGGGAGAGTATTGCCATGGACTTCATAACAAAACTTTCGTGCACGCCACCAGGTCACGACGGCATCTGGGTTGTCGTTGACCGCTTGACCAAATGTGCTCATTTTCCGCCAATACGAGAAGACTACAGGGTAGACAAATTAGCCCGAATCTACACCAATGAGTTCATTTGTCGACATGGGACGCCTCACAACATCATCTCTGACCGCGATGGTCGGTTTACCTCACGTCTATGGGAAACATTTCAATCCGCTCTCGGTACTAGCTTAATCTAAGTACTGCATTCCATCCCCAAACCGATGGCCAGACTGAAAGAACGATTCGTACCCTTGAAGACATGCTCCGTTCGTGTGTAATAGATTTCGGTGGTAATTGGGATGCATACTTACCTTTAGTCGAATTCTCGTACAATAACAGTTATCATTCCAGCATTCATATGGCACCATTTAAGGCATTATATGGAAGAAGATGTCGATCGCCTATTGTGTGGCACGAGATCGGACACTAGTAATTAACCGGTCCTGAGCTATTGCAAGAAACGACTGACAAAATCCTCTAAATTCGAGACAATCTGCTGAAAGCTCAGAGTCGTCAGAAAAGTTACGCCGATAGACGACGCAAGCCCCTTGAATTTGACGTTGGCGACCATGTACTCCTAAAGGTATCACATTGGAAGGGTGTGGTTAGATTCGGAAAGAAAGGGAAACTCGCACCTCGATACGTTGGACCCTTTAAGATTCTGGAAAGGATCGGAAAAGTGTCCTACAGACTCGAACTAACGGAGGAACTTAGCAACGTTCACCCAACTTTCCATGTTTCGAACCTCAGAAAGTGCCTGGCTGAGCACGATTTGCACGTGCCACTTGAGGATCTTCAAGTGAACGAAACACTACGCTTCGTGGAAAAGCCTATCGAGATCATGGACCGCCAAACCAAGCAGCTCAGACGCTCGCGCATTCCCAATGTGAAGGTTCGATGGGAAGGCAAACGAGGCGCAGAGTTCACTTGGGAACCCGAAAGTGACATGAAGGCGAAGTACCCGCAGTTGTTTGTTATGGCTTCAGCCTAATTTTGGGACGAAATTCCCTTAAGAGGGGGAGGCTGTAACACCCCGTATTTCGAAAGTCAAAGTCAAAGTCAACATTTGAAGTCAAAGGAAGAAAAGATTGCTAATTGCGATCTGTCTCTCCTTGCTCAACTACCGTTTGACTTCTTTGACTTGTAGATAGTCTGTTTACTTTGTTACGTTAGTTGTATTATAATCGAGGTTTAACCGCTATATATTGCATGTTTTACCGCTTTATCGCTTATCGCATCGCAATCGCATCCGCAACTCGAATTATGCGTTCTGAATATTGTTTTACGTGTGTGTGTTATTTGTGTATTACTTGTTCATGTTTATTTAGGTTTATATTGTGGTGATTAATCGAAAACGCAAACGCAACGCTATCGCAATGGAATCGCAAACGCTAAACGCAAGTTAATTAGGATGATTGTATGCTAGATATAGTAGTTGGGATTAATGGATAATTCTATCACATCGCTCAACGCATCGCAAAACTCAATGCACGAAACAAAACGCCAAAACTCTACACGTCGGAGCCATTCGATCGAGTGACAACTCGATCGGATGGCCACCCGATCAGATTGTCGTCCGATCGGATTGCCACCCGATCGGATAGTCATCCGATCGGTGACCCACCCTATCCATTCACACTTTCCTTTTTGGGAAACCCTATAAATACCAACCTGTCACATCAGTTGTGATATGACAGCTCCCACTCAACCCAGCCGCACTCTCAAGCTTCTTTCTCTCGATTTCTCACGATTCTAGTAAGTTTTCAACCTAAATCTTGTACTTTCTTGATCTACACGCACTCCTTCACCTTTCTATCTTTTGATTCTTAACTTGTAACCGTGAAATCACCGGATTTGAGGTGTTCTAGGATGATGTCATCATGGAGTTCTTATGAACTTCATGTTTTGGCTTCAATCCACCAAGGACAACTTAGATCTGAATGATTTCCACATGAATAAACAAAGATCTTGCATATATCTGAACATATTCATGGTGAAAAAGGATTGAAAAATGGTTTCTAAATTTCTTTCAACTCTTTTGAACTCAAAACCGATAGAATCGGAGCTTGTTCTGATCTTCTACTCCTTCTTGTTGATGTGTTGGTTCAAGATCTGAATTCTATCCAAGAGACTACCGATTTCGTGTTAAACACGAAACACCGTCTCAGACAGTAACTGGTCAGACTAGGGTGGTTCCTGTCCGATCGGGTCACTTGAGCCATGGCGAGTTTCTGTTGATTAGCACGTTATCAAATCATCTCGAATCAAAACTGCAAACCATCAAAATCACCAAGTGTCAAGACGATCAGGTTGCTGGGACGGATTGCCGTCCGATCGGATTTCCATCCAATCGGATTGCCACACGATCGGGCAGCCACCCGATCGGCTTGCACCTTGGTCCCACACTTAACTATTATTTCAACCTTTTCAAGTTTTGAACGTCGAATGGATTGCCGTCCGATTGGATTGCCATCCGATCGGACGACTATCCGACCATGTGATGTTTGGAACTTCAACACTTAAATAATTTTCAACATGTTCAATGCATTATCAGTTCCAACAGATTGCCACCCGATCAGTAGACCATCCGATCGTGTGACAACACTGCTGTAAACTTGTTCTCTGAGGAATGTCTCACCGATCGGATGACCATCCGAACGGATTGTTATCCGATCGACCGGCCATCCAATCGGATTGTCATCCGATCGAATTACCGCCCGATCCATTGACGCTTCGCATCGTTTTACGCGTCGCTTATCATTTATGCTATCGTTAACTGTTCAGGCTAATCTCTCTCAGCGCTCCCTTCAATCCAAGGCTGTGTTTATTTGTTAAACACAATCTGTGAGTATACTCGATCCCTTTTTGCTTTATGCACTTTTGGGTGTTACATACGTTATCTATATTCAAATCACAAACGACACACAACGCAAACACTCTTTATACGCTAACCGCTATTGCATGTTATACGTGACTCGATGAATGCCTGTTTGTTATGTTTACACATTGATTGCTGTCTACCTGCCTTAGCAACGATAGTACTATAGCTTGGACTCAACACCTGTCGTGGGTAGGGGTTGTTAAGGATATTACTTCACGTGTTCGCAATGGTGAACATGTGATGCGCACTCGTTATTCGCAGTCATTAGTATTGATAGTATCTTTGTCGATAACTTATGCTTCACATTATACGTTGTACATGCTGGTTATGCGTAAACGATTTCGAACTCTATTATGCTATACCAAACTTGTATGCTCACCTTTATACTATGTGTATTGACTCGTATTTTAACGTATGTGACAAGTGCTTAGGATGTTTTTGCTGCAATGTGGGAATCAAGATTAGGATGGAGTCTTAGAAACAAACAATTAAATGAAATCTGAGTTGTCGGAATAGTATTTGGTTTTTGAGACAATTATTTGTAATAACTGTTTGTTTAGATAAGTTGTGGTATAGGACATGACATTTTAATTATCTGGTAATGAATAGTTGTTATGGATACTCATGAACAATCTGTTTCGCTCAGTGTCGCGCCCCGATGATTCCGCCATCGGTTGGGGTGTGACAACATTTATCTCAAAACGCTAACAAATCACGGACTCTTGCATCTTATGCTTCTCGCTTAAGTTACTCGCACCTCGTTCTCGCTACTCTCGAACGCGCTCGCGGAACTTGAATGATAGGTGAATACGTGCAAAATATAGTCTGATATGTGCTTCCGTGCTCTACATGCTTATGTGATTCTGTGGTTTATGTGCCTACGTGATTATGTGGCTATGTGTTAGACGTGTTCCTGTGCTTTACATAAAGTAGGTTTTGGAGATACGCTAGAATATACTCGATTTAATCAAAATCGTGTTTGAGTCCTATGACGATGTCTGTTGCAGACAATGTCGTCGTCTGGATCTCACATTTCTCGTGCTACCCGCCGCAACCACGCTGACAAATGCATCGCCTCGCTAGTGGCCAAGGAAATGGCCAAGGTCATTCCGCAAATCGTCAGCGAAATCAATGAAATCGGTAGCAAGTCCTCTGAGGAATCTAGGACTGACTCGCCCCACGCTACTTTTAGTTTCAAGCAGTTTAAGGCCTGCGGCCCCAAAGACTTCACTGTTGAAGACGGGCCCAGCGCCAGGTTTCAATGGTTTGATTCGATTGAAGTCACTTTTTGCCAAAGTGGATGTCCAGACAACCTCCACACTGTTAACGCAACTGGCGTTTTCCAGTCCAGGGCTCTGGACTGGTGGACTGCCGAAAGAAACAGGCGAGGTAACGATGCAGCCTATGGGCTTTCTTATGAGGAATTGAAGGAAATCATGATGAAAGAATTCTATCCCCCACAAGAGCTTCAGAAGCTGGAGGACGAGTTTTGGAACATCAAGCAGGAAGGTGGAGACGATGCTGGTCTTACTGCTCGCTTTAAGCAGCTTAGCATCATTTGTCCTAGCCAAGTCTCAACTCCCGACATCACAATCAAGAAATATATCCGCGCTTTACCTGATTGTGTTGCTGACTTCGTGCAAGCCGCCAAGACGACTACCATCGAAGAGACTTATCAATTCACTGTAGAAATCAATGACAAGCGAGTTATGGCTAGTTACTTGAAGAACACCACCAAGAGTCTCCACCAAGTTACTGCTTCTCCCACTCCTGAAACCGCTGCATCTCAAGGGTCGAAATCTTCACGCCGCAAGCGCAAGAGAAACAACAACAACAACAACAATAACAAAAAATGTGCTATCACCGCCGCACCTCTCAACGTTGTCCCTGCTTAACCAGAACCAGAACCACCAAGTAGCCGCACCCATGACCAATGCACCACCTGCAAAACGTGCATACACTGGTCTGCACCCTCTATCCCCTACTTGTACTTACCATCATACTGTTGGGATCGCATTGTTAGGGGGGAGGGGTGGTCACTAGTGATACAATTTTATCACTACCAAGCACCAATCAACTCATGCCATGTCATCACCCAATATTCTATCACTAGTGATAGAAATGTAGTGGGGGTGGTCACTAGTGATAGAAAATAGTTATTTAAAAATAGTTATTTAAAGTATAGCTAACAAAATTTGAGGGGCTAAATTTGAACTTTTCATCAAACTTTTCATTAAAAATAGCTAACAAAAGCAAGCCAACGGTCAAATTCTTCCAACTTTCAACACGTGATATATTTCACTCGTTGAAAACTTAACGCGTGATGGGGGTACCGGCGGCGGTGTTCATGGAAGAATAACGAGTGACGGGGGAACCATCACGGACCGCCCCGCCTGCCCTTAGGATCTTAGTTTCTTATGATTGTGTTTGTTTAAATAAAATGAAGATGAACAAAGTAATTGCAGCGGAAATGTGTAAATAAACTTTCAACACAATCAAAGAGAGAATTGTTTTAAGCAAACATGTTTATCATTGAACAGAATGATTGTATTTATTTCAATCTTCAATTACAAAAGCATGCATGCATACAATCTCCCCCTCAGCCAGAGCTCACAGATGGTTTGTTCGTACAGAATGACTTGGAGAAGAAGAGAGCTAATAGAACAGTACATGGTACTGTTCTATTTATAGTACAGAACAAACCACTATGGCATCTTTGCTGACGTCACCATGAAAGTGACATCTAACCTCCTAACAACCTACAACCACTGACCTATTACAAACACTGCTTACTATCTACTGATTACAAAACAATACAAGTAATATACTAAACTACTGCTTTTCCTTCCACTGTTGTGACTCCAGAAGTACTTTGTATCTTCAGCAGTGCTTGACCCATATTAGTAGATTGAGCATCAGTGCTTAGTCTTCAATAGTCTTTAGGTCATCATCAGTTGTTGAAGGTCAGCAGTTGTTGTAGAAGAACAGTGGATGGAGGTTATCAGTTGTTAGGCCACTTTCAAGGGGGAAAGAACTGTTGCATACAACTGCTTATTGTGAATCCACTGGTTTGATCCAGTTTTGGCTTTATCACCTGTTCCTTTGGTAGGGTTCAATCCCCACACGCATGTCGATCCTGTGTCCACTGCAACCTTTACGGGCACTTTACAGCCAACTACCGTACTGGTCCCCGTCAGCAAGCTCAAGTTCAAGCTCCTCCTACACTGCTAGCTCCTCTTCCCGCTCCCCAAGGTACTCAAACAGCTCATGCTCCCGCTGCTCACGCTAGAGCCTGCTTTGCATGTGGTGATCCTAACCACTTCTCAAACATCTGCCCGAACTAAGTGGTGAAGCAAGAGCCACAACAGCAACCAGCGCAGCCACAACATCAACAGCAGCAGCCTCAGCAGCAGCAGCAGCCAGCTCAACAAGCAGCCCGCGGCAGAGCATTCAACATCAATGTCCGCCAGGCTATTCGATCGAATGACTTTACTTATACTGCAACGAAAACTTCAAAAGTTCAAAATTTTACAAACACACCTTCCTCAGTCGAATGACCATCCGACTGAACGGTCATCCGTCCGGATGACCATCCGTCCGGATGGCCATCCGATCGAACCACCATTCGATCACTCTTCTCACCAACACGTTGTTTTACACACTGTGCAACGCTTATACTGTCGTACTGTGATCAGGCTAACTCTCCAGCGCTCCCTTCAATCCAAGCTTGTGTTTATTTATTAATTATTTATTAAACACGAACTGTGAGTATACTGGATCCCTTTTTTCTTAACGCACTTTTGGGTGTTACATACGTTATCTATACTAAATCACATCAACAACAACGCAAATACTTTTATACGCTAACCGCTCTTCATGTTATACGTGTTATTCGATGAATGCTTGTATGTTATGTTTACACAGTGATTGTTGCCTGACACCTTAGTAACGATAGTACTATAGTTTGGACTCGGCACCTGTTGTGGACAAGGGTTGTTAAGGGTATTTCTTCACGTATCACAGTGGTGATATGTGTTACGCATTCTACAACTCGCAGTCATGTCTGTGCATATTTCATTGTCGATAGCCTACTTGCTTCACATTTCAACGTGTTACATGCTGGTTATGCGTAAATCGCTTTTCGCTACTATATGCTATTAAACTTGTATGCTCACCTTACACTATGTGTATTGACCTATTTTAACGTATGTGACAGATGTCTAAGATGCTAGGATTGCTTGACTTTTGTGGAATCAAGTTAGGTGGTCTAGAAACCCACGAATAATTTATGTGTTGTCGGAACAATATTTGTCTTTGAGAACAATTATCTGTAATAACTATTTTTACTTTATCTGTTAGTAGTATGGGATATTAACATTAAGGATTTGGTAACATATTAGTTGTTATGGATTCTCTTGGACAATCTGTTTCGCTCAGTGCCTCACCCCGATGTTTCCGCCATCAGTTGGGGTGTGACAAAAATTCCTGTTGTTTGGTTTTTCAAAGTTTTCTGATCAATTGTTAATCTTTGCAGGTTCTTCTCGATTATCTCAAAGTTTGAAATCATGGAGAAGAGTTTTACGACGAATTCTATGATGCTTTCACGACTTCAGTAACATCCACATCAAAGAATGTATAGAATGTCATATCTGAAAGTTTGAACATTGAAAATGCATACGGAACCTATCAAAAACCACCCAAACTGATGAACATGGAGGATTAGAGTAGGTGGAAAGACATATTTGAGAGTTGGGTTAAAGATTATGCTTATGAAAGTTGGGTTTTGTTAACACTTGGATATGAAAAACAAACAAATGATAAGGGAGAAATAATACCAATTAGAGAATATGATGATAGGGATAAAAAGGAATTCTCAAACGAATAAAAAAATGATTACACTGTTACAACAATCAGTTAGAGATGATATTCTTTCTCTGCTTCAACATGATAAAACTTCAAAATCTATGTGGGAAGCTTTAAGAATTAAGGCTGAAGGTGGAAAAGAGATAATGAAAAACAAAAGATCACTACTTAAGAAAGAGTATGATTTGTTCAGCTGTTTGAAGGGTGAAAATGTCCGACAGATGATAGA
Organism: Helianthus annuus; assembly: GCF_002127325.2. Classification (NCBI taxonomy): domain Eukaryota; kingdom Viridiplantae; phylum Streptophyta; class Magnoliopsida; order Asterales; family Asteraceae; genus Helianthus; species Helianthus annuus. Next base: position 203,466,766 of record NC_035448.2, on the reverse strand, counting down.
ATGTTTCTGAATCTTGAACCGGAAACATCTGAGATTAAAAAGGACAAAGAAGAATTCATCGACAAACTCATTGAGGCGTTATCACATGAAGATGATTGGCAAACGTATATCATGATTCTAAAAAAACAGTTCAAAGTTTGATGAGATAACTTTAGACATACTGATTGAAAAGCTGGAAAGTCATGAGCTGGAACTCCAAAAAACAAAACAAAATGAATAGCTCAAACTATCAGCAAAATGTGAATCTCTATTATCGTGGTAGCATGTTGTCTAACAATCAATCGTCAAAGATTGGTATTGCTTTTAGTGCAGAGAATGTGAATAAATCACCAAAAAGCAGTTCTTGAAGTTGTGATTTTGGTTATTCGGGTAAAAATGACAACAATCAATCATCTTCAGCACCAAACAACTCCAATTCAAATGTGGTTCAATGCAACATTGCCATGAATTTGAACAATTCTTAGAGTATGAATGCTAATTCAGCCAAACAACAGATGATCTTCTTAGCATCAATTCTGGAATCCTACGAAAGTCTGGTGGCGGGTAAAATTGGAAACCCAAACATGACCAATGAGGACTATGATCAAATTGATCCGGAGGAGATGGAGTTGATCGACATTAGATGGTGCATGGCAAGTGTAATCAGAAGGGCTTAGAGATTTATGGAGATTACAGGTAGGCAATGTCTTGGAGGTCCTACAACAAAACTGGGATTTCATAAATCCAAGGTTACTTGTTTCAAATGCAAACAGAAAGGACACTTCAAGAGAGAATGTTCGGGGGCAAAAGTGAAAGTGCACTAATTTTAACGTTATTTTAGTTATCTCGTGAAAATAATGTTAAAAGAGGGGGATGGTTAATCATGCATCATGTGGTGGCGTTGATAGCCGAAAGACAAGAGAGTACATGCACTAATTGGTCTTTGTCTTAATTGTCGAGTGTTATGTGTCTTATGTCCAAGGCTTGATGCAAAACTACCATCGAGTCGGGGGTCTCACTGGAAGCAGCCTCTCTATTTCTACGGGGTAGAGGTAAGGTTGTCAACATTTTACCATACTTAGACCCTACTTTAGCTTTGTTATTGGTGGTATTTATTGAGGATGATGATGGTGATGGTGATGGTGATGGTGATGGTGATGGTGATGGTGATGATGATGATGATGATGATATAGACAATTTTCTCTCCATTTTATTCAAAAAGGATTTACAGTGCTTCAACAGAAAATGCAATCCTAGTCCAAATTCAGTTTATTAGGAGAACATGGAATGAAGGTGTGATCCTGCTAACATGGGAAAGAGAACAATTATGATCATGTGTCACATGGGAAGCTATATTCCCCCACTAAACAAATAACATAAATAAATTAATATGTGCTCAATTCAAATAATAATCCATCTTGACTAATTCTCGAGTCCACTGCTTCCCAAATCCAACATGTTGATAGTGGCCTTTGGCCCAGCTGTGGTCATCGGTTCATCATTCATGTAGCAATGGTGACCAATAGTATGAGGGTATCATTTCTAGAGTTGGTTTTTAAATGTTTAGATCATAATAATATGTTTTTATTATTTGAATTTGAATTTATGTTATGTAATATCAATCTAAAAAGGTTTCCTATGAGTTTAATATATACGAAATATAAAAAAAGTAATTTATTATAAATGGAAAAAATTGGACATAAATTAATAAATGTAACGGTGATGATATGGATGCTAGGCCAAGTAGAGGTTTGAAATAGTTTAGGGTAAAATGAAAGTTTTTGAGGTTGGTAGGAAATCTGATAGGTTTTTGGTGATTTGAAAATCATTTTAAAAAGTGTGTCTAAACATACCCGCTCCCCTTTCAAGCATACCCCTATGTGAGATGTTTTTTTTTTTTTTTAACGGTGGATGCCTTCTATCTTACAAATTTATGAGATACGTTTAGCACAACCTTTTAAAAAATAAGATGTGCCTACTCATGTCTCACCAAATACGATAGCTAAGCCATTCCATCAAATTACCAAGAATAATAAACAAACAAACAAAATACATATAATCCAGTCTCACCAAATTCAGTCGATTTAACAAAACTGGATCACAATTTTGTACATAATTTTGACAATGAGAACTGATTTCCCTATTGTTAGAACTAATAGGTGAGAACCGATTTCAGATCATGAGAAATTATGAGCGATTTCCCTAATGAGAAAATCGAAGAAAAAAGAACCTCACTCGTCCATAATATTCTACTCTCAAATGTGTTAAGCAGTCACAAATTTTTAATAATAATATACCTGACAGAATTTGGTAGTAAGAAATAAAAAACTACAACTTGAGGTTTTTTATTACGTTATGATTCAAGTTGATATATACATAATGCTTATATATATTGGCACTAGCTAGAATTTTCTAATATAATATTGACAAAATATTTAACTACAATTAAGAAAATACGTTATTTCGTAATGTTTTATTATTATCATTATTATTTATTTTTAAAAATTAAATGGGTATTCGGCTCACTAACCTAATACCAATAGCTTAATTTCTAAAATCTAAAAATTGTTTTGTAATTGAGTTTATTCTGGAGTTGGTATGAGTATACCATTTAAAGTAAAATTAGCAATATATATATATATATGTGTGTGTGTGTGTGTGTGTGTTTAGGGAAAGATTTAAATAAGAACACTAAATATTGTAAGAATCGTGAGAACGAATGAAAAAAACCGTAAGAATTTAGTTAAAAACAATTCAAATTCAAAATTTCTTTTTACACTTATCATTATTATTATAATACAATGTTATAAATTTAATTTACACGTTTAAATTTACGTGAATTCGTAAATAAAGAAAATTTACACATGTGTAAGTTTGTTATTTATACATGTGTACATTTGTTGTCTTTATACGTGTAAAAATCTAATAAGAGTGATTTTAAGAGAAGAAATAAATTATTTGTGTTGTAAATTTTTTTTTTTTTTTTGATGTTTTATTTTAATTACAATGAGATTCGTATTAAAAAAAATAGTTTCCATTGTTTTTTCTCATTCATTCTCACGGTTCTCACAATATTTAGCTTTCTCAATATAACCCTCCTCTGTATATATATCGGATTTAAAAAAAAAACACGTACCCCTCGAAATCATGGCCCCTGTGCGGTAGTCCTTCACGCCCATGTGAGTTTTCTTTATTATGTAATGTAAGGAATCTAGTTGAGATGAAAATAGTATTTTATCAACAAAATATAATATAATATATTACTTTAAGTATGCTCATAGTTCTACCAAGAGTTAGGATCGGTGTTCAAGTTTATTTGGATTCTGTTACAGATTTGCTTCTTTGTTGTGATTGCAGAAATGACAAGAAGAAGATGGTCATGGATGAATGAGTTGCTGCCATTTGTAGCTATGCTAATGACAACATGTTTGGATATGGGTGCGTTGACATTAGTCAAAGCTGCTATGGATGGTGGTTTGTCCATCATCGTCTATATTGTTTACCATAGTGCTCTTGGAACATTCATCCTTCTTCCTTTTTTCATCATTCATATTTACAGGTTCGTGTTATGCATGTTCATTTGTTATCTGAGTAAAAAATCATATATTATATAAAACTCTACTTTTAACTTCTACAGAAACATTGGGCGTCCGCAATTGACTTTTCATATTATGTTAAGGTTCTTCATCCTTGGCCTTCTAGGGTAAGCGATTCTCAATTCAGAATTTCTGATTAAAGTTTGAGGCCGGTAGTATCTGTAGAGGCACCTGCGGAACCACTTGGAAGTCCAAGGGTCCTCTTGGCCTCCGGCAGGCCAATGTGGAAGTATTTTAGTGACTTTTTTTTTATAGGTTTGATTCGTGAAAAACCATAGTTAATATAGTCGAAATGAAAACACCCACCTCACCCCACCACATCACCCAAAAACCTAAACTTACTACACCAACACCCAAAACCTAAACACACACCCCCACTCTACCACTACCCAAAAAACCTAACCGTTTTTTTATGTAGTAGGTTTATTTTTATAAGTCTTTGTACACTTCTTATTTTTAGGAGGCTTTGTATTTGATTCTAAATCTTTATTATTTTCTTTAATTTAAGGTATCGTACTTATTTACCAAATTTTTACTAAGTTAATTTTTATCTATTTCCTTTTATATATTATTTAAAATACGGAATAATTTTTATCACGTAAAGGCACATTTTTTATAAAATCTACTTTGTTGTGTTGAAAATGCTCAAACCAAGCGTGATAAGGGTGGAGGGTATGGTTCAATCACTCTGAGGTGGTTGACTGATTCTCTAGCCAATAATATTATGTCATGTCAACTCCACATTCCACTCCTCATTTTGCACTCGATCACTAGGTATGGTTCAATCACTCTAGGGTGTTTGAGTTATATATTTTTTATTTTCTAGAAATTATAAATTATGTATAAATAAATAAAATATATTTTAAACTAAATAAAAGTACTTTTAATTAAAAAAATACATTACATACTTAAAACTAAAAAATTAAACCATAATAAACCTAATATTTAGAAATTGCATGGCCAATTATATTTTTTTGCGATATCTCGTTTCCTCGCCAGAATAAACGGCAACATCCCGGGTGAAGCATGGTCGTGTGGCTTAGTAAATGTCTCCAAATCCTGATCATACAAAAGTTGTTTCATCGCCTCGCGTTGTTCCGCCACTAACGCTATGGTGTCTTCCTCGCGTTTCTTTCTTACATTCGTCAACTCTATCGCCCGTGCTTTTTTTTCTTCTTTCATAAGAGTGTATTGCGCGAGCTTCTCAGTGAGGGCCTCTTTGCTATCGGTTGTTGATGTTGCGGGCCTCTTTTCTTTCTTTTTTTGTCTTGTTGGTGAGGGGTCTACGTTTATGTCCGGTATATCGCTATTGAACTCAGTTCCCGGTGTACCCGTATTGTAGTTATCCGAATCAGACGACTTTCTTTTTTGTCCTGAACTTCCACTATCTTCACCCAACAATGGTATCAGTGCCTATTTGTCATCTTTACGAACGACCTCCCATGCCTCAATATGTTAAAAACCACTCGGATATTTTGATTTGAAATCAGTTAAAGCCCTGTTCATGACGTCGACGTCGCCACACCCACTAGCACGAATACGATCGTACATAGATAATAAATATAAAGTAAAAAATAATTAAACATAAACAATGTTATGGAAAATATTTTTTAAATGTTCAAAAAAAATGTTACCGCTTGATGCCAAAGACCGTTGAAGTAGTTTATCTTAGTCAACATAGGCATCCATTTTGAACGTAGTTGATGAACTGTTCGAGTACTTCCGCCGACCGTTTCGTTGTAATGGTCAAGAACTTTTTTCCAAAAATTGTGCCCTTTTTGTTGGTTTCCTTGTTTCTTGTTTAAAGAACAATGAACCCATGCCTTAGCCATGTTTTTTCGTCCAACTTTGACGCTCCGCCTTGACTCCCTTTTGTTTTGGCTCACTTGTTTCACCAATATCATCGTCTTCATCCTCCCCACCGAATGGGGGTCACCGAATTAGAGGAAATGGTTCACCGATCGGTGAATGGGATCCCCGAACCATTCACCGAAACCATACCGAGTACCCTAAGTATATATCTTGATTATGCTGAATAGTGGATAAGCAATCCTCTTACTATACTAAATCGATCACACTCTATCTTTATTTATGTACCAAATTTTAGTGCCAAATTTTAGAGAAAAGTATACTTATAAGCTTATATCCTTAAGATACATATCTTACAGGTAAAAGAGTTAAATATAAGTATAATAGTATTTAAGAGTAAGATTGGGGTAGTTCAAACTAAGTTTTTGTTTTCACTCCAATCAAAATGTTCTAGTCATTACAGTAGAGGTCAAAATTGCTATTTAGTCCGCTCAGGGCCCGATGCTTGGATTAATCTGTATTTTATAATGTACAACTGGAAGTTTTAAAATAAAATTTTGACTAACATATATATGCAAAGTTTCACAAACAGATGGAATGAACTTTGGTTAGTTGTTATATTTCTTCGTTATTAAATTCAAATATTTTTTCTTGGAAATGAAAATTAAAGCAAAATGGTCGTTTCTCTATTTCATATGTAACTTTTACCGGATTTTGGATAGATAGCTCGATATTATATTATGTCATGACCTCGTTTTACATATGTATATATAAAGTAGAACATAATGACATAAACATTATTTTTTATCTTTGAATCTTAAAGGTTAGCATAATTTATCCTTGCCCTATGACACATGCGTCGCTTCTTGATTGTTTTTCACTTTTTTTGGATTTTTTATACTTTTAAAGGGTGGAGATACAATAGGAAGTTTATTTGGCTAGGAAGGATAGGAAGTGATCTTGACCATTCATTAAGTTAATCAAGGGCTAAGATTAAATCAGGGAAATTGAAAAGAATAAAAGAGGCGCGTGAGTTTGTTCAAGGGCATTCTAGTCAATCCAAGCCAATAGTTTCTCTCTCCTCCAATTCCCCCCCATTTTTTAAACGTTAATAACTCTTTCATACGACATTATTTTTTTATAAAAATTGCACCAAAAAAAACGAGCGTTTTTTTTTTCTTTAAAACGAGTATACTATTGCTATATTTTAAAAAAAAAAATTAAAACCCAGTTGCGTAAAACGCAATAGAAAAACCACCAGTTACGTAAAACGCAATGAAAAAAAAAACCTAAAAAATGACATTTTTCTAAAACGCAATGCACCAAAAACACAAAGAAATGACTTATTTGTAAAACGCAATGGCCAGAAAACACACAGAAATGTCTTATTTGTAAAACGCAATGGCCAGAAAACACATAAAAATGTGTTCTACCTAAAACGCAATGCACCAAAAACACAAAGAAATGACTTATTTGTAAAACGCAATGGCCAGAAAACACACAGAAATGTCTTATTTGTAAAACGCAATGGCCAGAAAACACATAAAAATGTGTTCTACCTAAAACGCAATGCACCAAAAACACAAAGAAATGACTTATTTGTAAAACGCAATGGCCAGAAAACACACAGAAATGTCTTATTTGTAAAACGCAATGGCCAGAAAACACATAAAAATGTGTTTTACCTAAAACGCAATGCACCAAAAACACAAAGAAATGTCTTATATGTAAAACGCAATGGCCAGAAAACACTTAAAAATGACTCATTCTAAAACGCAATGGACTGAAAACACCTAAAAAATGTGTCACTGTGAACTGTCTGAATTGTCTACGAATTACTGTCTTCGAAATGAGCCAATTTATGGTAAATTAATTTTTCTGATGCGTTTTTAGTACAGCAATTTAATCGAAAAAAAAATTTTCCGAGCTGACCCCAGCCAGGGGCTCTGCCCCTTGGACCCCGCCAGGGGCTACCGCCCCTGGGACCCCGCTACCGGGGGCTGCCGCCCCCGGACCCCCGCAAAGATTGTAAAACGCAATGACTAAATCAAAAACCCAGATCGTGAAAATGAAATTAAAGAATTTCTTACATGGATCGAAGCCGATTTCTTCATCAATTGACAATTTTTGAATGATAGAAACACTTATCAACGCTCGAATCGAACGAATCGAGTGATTATCTCCAAAATCACCGGAAAAAACGAGATTTTTTTATGAAATTAAACTGGGTTTTCTTCAAAAAAAGCTAAAGAACACGTTGATCGGGTTCTGAATCATTGATTGGTGATGAAAATCGCACTATAATGTAGTGATTATTGAGATAGAAAGTGAAGAAATAGTTGAAGATGGTGGGTTTTGAAAATGGTGGGTTTTTGAATTTACTGGGTTTTGAAAAAGGAAGAAGAAGGAGTTGGATTGACTAAAATACCCTTTCTCTTTATTTTAAAATTTGCCACATGTCATAATCCTATGGCTTCCTATCCTTCCTAGCGAAAATTAACTTCCTATTTGATCTTTTCCCTACTTTTAAAAACAACGGAGGGAGGGATACATGTTAAATTTCTGGACAAAGAATGGGAAGAACATTGGTCTGTCGATCAAACTTTTTGAGTGTTAAGATTGATTAAATCGTAACACTAGAATCAATAGAAACTTAAAATGGGATGGAAAGGCAAAAAAAAAAAAAAAATGTTTGAACTTCTTAGAGATATGAATATGATAACTATATTTGTTATTTTTATAAGAAGATTATACATTGAAATCAGATTTTTGTTTTCTTTATTTGAATAGAGCATTGTTGTATAATGTGGGGCGGACCTAGAGTGATAGAAGGGGTACCCTTTGACGCTCCGGTGACGCTTCGACGGTAGTGTAAATTTTGAAAAAAATTGACGTTTTTTCGATTTCGTTACCTCTTTTTATTGAAACATTACCCTTATGCGGATTTTCTAGATCCGTCACTGGTTGTATGTATTTTTTAAAACACGGTTTTTTTAAAAAGTTTGATACACTACGCAACAAACAATGAGTCTAATTCACACAATGGCGCATCTAAACCATTTAGATTTGTTCCTCTAACATAACAATGGTATGCACAAGTTGTCTTGTCTTCATGCAAGAACTATCCTTGCAATTGGAATAGTGCTTCCATAACTAAAAAAAAATCACTTGTAATCCCTTGCATAATGGATTTTCAGTATATATACTGAAAAACCTAAATGAAATTTTTGTATCCTTCGTTTTTTTTTTTTTTTTTCATTTAACAAAATTTGTTTTGTATTGTTGGGTCAAGTTATTCTACAAAGGCTTCTAATTGTAAGAAGTGTAAGAAGGATTTATAGAGTGACAAGTGTCCAATAACCTAAAACTAAACCCACTACATCATCACCAAAAACCTAAACACCCGCCCCCACCCCACCCCACCACCACCCAAAAACCTAACCCCCCACCCCCCCCCCCCCCGCGCGGCAAAAAAAAAAAACTATACCTCATAAAAAAACCCCCAAAAGACCTAAACCCCACCTCCCCCCCCCCAAAAAAAACCTAAATAAAAACCTAACCCCCCCCCACCCCACCCCTCCAACCCACCCCCCAAAAACCTAAAAAAACCTAACCCCCCACCCCCCCCCCCCCCACCACCCCCAAAAACCTAAAAAAAAAATCTAAAAAAAACTAAACACCCACCCCCACCCAAAAACCTAAACTCCCCACCCCCTCGGCAAAAAAAAAAAAAAAAAAAAAAATTTTTTTTTTTAGGGTGGGTGATGTGTGGGGGGGGGGGGGGTTAGGTTTTTGGTGGTGGCGGATGTTTAAGGTTTTTTTTGTTTTTTTTTTGTAGTGGGGTTTTTTGTGTAGTGGGTTTTTTTAGGTTATTGGACACTTGTCACTCTATAAATCCTTCTTACACTTCTTACAATTAGGATCCTTTGTATTTGATCCTAATCCTTGTATTGTTTGTAGACTTTGTCTATACCAGATACTTGGATATGTAGGTGTTTACTACAGCTCTCCAACCATGGCAAGTGCATTGGGGAACTTGACTCCTGCAATAACATTTGTCACTTCAATCATTTTCAGGTTGGGAGCATTAATCCTTATGTTTTTCACTTCTAGAAAAGTGGACAATTGCAACCAAAATTTGAGACCAAAAGTAATGGTCGCAAAATTAATGGCCGACTAAAATCCAGTTGCAAAACGGTTGTAAATTTTGTGACAACCTAGTTTTAATTTTCGGCCAAAAATGTCATAATTTCCTAGTTTTCTAGTAGTGTGTATCACTAATCATGTATTTTATAGGATGGAGAAAATAGACATGAGAAGCTCTGTCAGTGTTGCAAAACTATCGGGTACCATAATAACGATATGTGGAGCGATGGTGTTCACATTCTATCAAGGCCCTCAACTTTTTGTGACGATCCGGTCCCCTGGTTCACCTGATGATCAAATTCTTTTGTCACAACCATCGAATTGGGTATTCGGAGGTCTAATGATTTTCATCGGTGGAACATTTGGTTGCATATGGAACGTTTTACAAGTAAGATCTACCATCCATTTTCTTAAACCGGATCAATTATCAAACTGCTTATATCACATAAAATCTAATTATACTTTAGTTGTGTTTTTTTATGTTTAAACAACAAAAAAATATAGGCTTTTGGACAGAAATTATATAAACAAAATAATAGATACATTTTTCATAAAACAGTTTCCAGTTTAAGTATCTAGAAATGTAAACCAACATTTTTAGAATAAGTCAGCAAACACTTTAGAAGTTCCAAATTAAAATCTTATAATCTAAAGAAAAAGTCTCAAAAACATGAAAATAACTCGAAACTTGTTCACCGGTTCCCAACGCATTCCCGACATGTTTTGCGGTGGGAAATGACCAACTTTTCTGGTAGTTGCGATAGCGGCTTGATTATGATTTTGTTTTAAAAACATTAATCTTCATATTAGTTTTTACTCTTTAGCTACTAATTCTTGATTTATACATCTAGTCAGCAATAGCTAAAGAGTTCCCGGATCAATTCACCATTGTCTTTTTCTTCTGCCTCTTTGGGACGATACAATGTACAGCTCTATCTCCTTTCCTAGAACCAAATCCAAGTGCTTGGTTGGTGCAATCCGGAATTGGGACGATTGCTGTTGTTTTTGGGGTAGGTGTTCTGCCTAGAATAAACTTAATTTTATTACTTAGTATTGGTAGACTGACATACTCCGCTTGAAGGCAGTGTATTCTGTTGGTATTCGAATTAGTATTCTCACTTGGTGCTTGGAGAAGAAAGGGCCCGTTTATGTGGCCATGTTTTCACCACTCTCCATAGTTATCGCGATCATCATGGGTGTCACATTTCTTGGTGATGCACTTCATATAGGAAGGTAAATAGTTAACATGAAAACATAATGGATGAAGATGATGCATTTAAGCCTTTATGGAATTATGTTTTTTTGTGTAACTTGAAACGTTGATTCCTATCCGGGTTAGGGTCTTAGAACGCAAGTTTACGTTAATCAGTAAATGCTAATGATCATAATCATAAACATAATCAGACATCCAAACGGCCCATGAATATTGGATAAGCTTCATTGATTCATATCAATATAAATGTACAATATCTTTTAATTCTTGAATTCATATAATAATCAGTGCTATTGGAGCAGTGATAATTATTGCAGGATTTTATGTTGTGATGTGGGGGCAGGTACAAGAGAAGAACAAATTAGAGGATAAGCATTTGGATGTTGCAAATGAATCTGGACTGTCAGACCAAACTGCTCCTCTCCTTTTTCCTTAAATGAATCAACATGTTAGTATGTAATGGAACTCAGACCATCAACTAATTTGTAAGCAGATAGACTATTGAAATGAAAACTAGTAATTTAAGATAAAAAAGATAAATAAATAAAATTTAATCTTGTAACTTATTAATCAGTCAAGTTCGTTGGCATATAAATTTTTCTATTTGTTCTAGAAGTTCAAAGTTTGTCTATGGTATAAATTAAAAAAATGCTATCATTTATTTTTGGCAAATTGAAAAATAATAAGCCAACCTATCTGAATTTGGCCAATAATCCCAAGTCACGAATTAGTCGCTAATAATCCGACCTCGTCCAATTTTTTTTTGTAAAATACTCCATAGTTAAATCTAGCTAACGGTGTTATAAAGAATGGTGACGTGGCTGCTACATGTTAAATGACTCAAATGACATGGATTTTTTTAAATGACATGGATTATTTTAAATCTTTTATTGGTTTTGTTGACTGAGTATAAAGGGGCATTGACCCCAAATTAAAACACCATACGATCAAAACACACCAACATGGACCCTAATTCTACACATTCATAAACGAACCCTCAATTCTACACACCGCTGTACTCAACCCGGGAACTTCAAACCCATTTAACCCAATAAACCCATAAGGGTTCTGATCAAAACCCACTTGGGAATTGTTCAGATTCCAACACTCCTCGTTTGTATAGGTTTCTGATTATTATTTGAAGATTCTTGAAAAACCAGATGATCATCAACGGTTATAACAAGCTGGGGATTGGAATTTGAAGATGAAATTAAAGGGGTTTTGAGATCTTTAGGTTCTTCTGCCATTTTTGAGTGAAAATGGGGGGGGGGGGGGTTGCGGTCAAAGGTTGAGACTTTATTGGGGAATCTAAAGATTGGTGGCCCTAAATTGTGGATTTTGACATTAGAGATTATGGGTTGTGTTGTAATTTAATTGAGGGTCGAGTAATCTGGACCATGAAATAAGGGGATTGCGTAGTATTATGATGTTAGCATACCTGATCGTTTGCAGCTTTCTTCTTTAGATGAATTTTAGGGTTTTCAAGAGATGGTGTTTTGATCGTTCAAGTGTGTTATGTTGGGGTCAATGCCCCTTTTATAGTCAGTCAACAGTAAAGGATTAAAATAATCCATGTCATTGTTAATAAATAATCTCATTTGAATCATGTTAAGATGTGGCAGTCACGTCACTATTTTTAATAACGCCGTTAGCTAGATTTAACTGTGGAGTATTTTACAAAAAAAATGGACGAGGTTGGATTATTAGCGGCTAATTCATGACTTGGAATTATTATTGGCCAAATTCAGATAGATGTGATTATTATTTTCCAATTTGCCTATTTTTAAAGGAACTCATATATATAATTTTTAAAGGAACTCAAAGGAACCTATAGGAACAAGCTGAAGTATCTTATAGTAATACATAAAAACATGTGTCAATGCATCATTTTATAAATCGGTGTACTAATACACACTTTTATGTAAACGAGCTAAAGTTTTTTCCTTTTTTTGAATCATATCAAATTTTACAATTTTGTTAACCGAAAATAACTTAAAAAGTAAGATGATAAACATTGAAGCCGTAGCGTATAATATTTTGCAAGTTAAACTGTAAGATAGATTTATCTGATTATCATTCACTAGTACAAATTTGATCAAAAGATGCGGTTAAATTGGCTACGAGATGCGGTTTTAGACCTGCATCTTATGGCAAGGCATCTTTTAGCTATATGCCAAAAGATGCGGTTACAAGAGATGCGGTTCTAGAACCGCATCTTTTGATATATTAACAAAAAAACTCATTTTCCTAATATACTCAAGAGATGGGGTTCTAGAACCGCATCTATTGGTGTTTAGAGTAAAATAATATATATATGTATATATATTGTTAATAAATTCCCATAATTAATAAATTGTGTAAAAATTAAAATAAAATATACAAAAAAGAACAAAATTAAATTAGAACCAATATAATATGACCCAAGATTACAAAATACAAAGGTTTCAAAGTAACACAATATTACAAAAGTTTTCCAATAACACAATAATACATATAACTCTAAAGATGAAAGTGATATACAATAACTTCCTGAACCGAACCGACAGACGTCTTCATACTTTCAACCCAAACCAATGTCTTTAATCCATACTTGCAACCGGAATCGTAGAAGAGAAAAAGTTCATTCAACTAACCAAAAAGGTGTTGAGGTTGTAGATAGCCCTATGAAAATCAAATTCCAGTTGTATAGCAACACGAACCGGGCCATGCCATACCGGAAGCCGCTGTCTCTAACCTATCAGCCATATTCATAGACAAACTATCAAAAACCAACACGAAATCAAAGCATATCATTTTTTACTCCGTTGAAGTGGCCAACTTTCTTAATTTTACAATTGAATACGTTATCACATATTCACACCCTATTGAGAACAATGGAATTGAGTGTTCTATTTTTTCATAACTCACCATAACACTATGAGAAAAAAATAGTTAGTGTAGGAGTAGCACCATGTCCCCACCATCATCCTCCAAGTTTATAATATATATATACTGCATTTCCATGGAGGAAGACTTCTATTCTGTACTATTTGGCTTATCCATCAACCTTTCATCATAGCCAAATTCACAAGTATCACGTACAAATTCATTAATCATATTCAAATCTATAGATGAACAACAGTTTTAGTATTCATATTTAACACCTGAACTATTGAAACGTTAAAAGAAATGGACTAAAAAAGTGAATAGTCAGCCCAACCGACCATGACCCGTAACCCATACTAAAAAACTTACATGTTTGACACCCACTCGAACCACTCATTTTGACATTTCGAGTAAGAGAAAAGAGGATTCAAAACATATGAATGTAAGATAACCAGTAATATGACGATTGTGTGAACTTTTATTTTTATATATATGGCCATAGGATACGAGAAGAACAAGTGAACAAACCAATTCGGAAGATACATGTTCTACGATGAGGTCATACATAGGCCAAGGGGCAAGTATATGGCAAGTATGTGAATATAAGAAGTGCATAGAAATAAGAAATCACATGTGCAGTAACAACAATAACATGTTGAAATCTAACCCAAAATGGAAATGAAGCATGGCAGTTCAATTGTTGATTGCATATATGATTAAAGTAAAAAGAACAGACCTTCCGTTAAAGAGCTTCATTTTCACAACTTCAAACAAACAACCAAAGTACTATGATGTGAGCTCTTTTCATAAACCTACAAATACCATATAACAGGCCAACAAATTAACACACAATTTGACATGTAATTAGGAAAAATAACTACTTTCAGAAGATCAAACGAAAGTTTTGCATAAGAAGGCTCTTTATCAAACTTCAAATTAACAACATATTCCAAAAGATTTCTAAATGGGGCAGGACAAGATCCAGAAAGTGTTTTGAGAGAGGAGTTGCCATCTTCTTCTTGCACACAAGACACCCTTTATTTCGTCCCTACAACAGTTAAATCACTTCATTAGAAAACATCTTTTTAACGGGTGATAAATATGTCCACCTTAACCGACTAAACAGTAAACACTAAATCATCTATTTGATAGATTTTTATAGAACAGGTATCAACGGGACCTGTAATTTCTACCTGCATATTAGATCACAAATCAGAAATCAAATTCGAGTTTAGCACTAAGAATTACTTACGAATGTTCAACCCTAACCACCGTTCACTCGTTGTTCGGTTACAAAAACATCAGCGACTATCAGCACTGACCCACACAACAGACAGAGATCGCAGTGGGTAGTTAACCTCCATCTCGATCTTGCCGACGCTTCCACATTTAAAAGCCTTCCATGATGGGGAAATGAGAATGAGTGTGTGATGGAAACAAAGATTTTGGGGGGAAGACTGAATTTTTGAGAGAAACATGGGGTATTTGAGTATTTGGGAACTTTTGGAGGGATAATGAAATTGTTGAGGCGGGATATGAAAATCAAAAGTTTTTTTTTTTTGTTTAATTAAAAAATGTAAGAATAATAAAATCTAAATCTAAATATTAATAAAAGACTACAAATAATGTCACATGTCATTCTCTACTTCAACCACATAAATTTTATTTATATTTATTTAATTAATATATTTCTTTTAATACTAATAACCAATATATATAAATATCACTTATCTTTATTTTTATCCTTATCTTTATTTTAATAAATCCAATTAATAATATTATAAATAACTAAATCTAATATCTAATAAATTATTAATATCCTTGACCCTTTGTTTTTTTACTTATTAATAATATTACCCAAAATTTTTATACTTTTGAAATTTAGACCCTTTGTTTTTTTACTTATCAATCTATAGCTTTTCATCTTTTTTAATTTAACCCCAGCTCTTTTTAATTTTCAATTTTGTTCCACCATACTTTTCATCATTCCCAAACTTTTCGTTTCATTCTAAATTTTGTGAGTTAACGTACCGCAACGTGCGTGTGGGGTTCAACATTTTTCGTATATTTTTCTCGTTTGGCCCGTCAAAACACATCTATTTTTCTCCGTTTGACACGTTCGTCGCAACACACGGGTCCTTGATTAACTTAGTTATTTTTCTATGTTTTTTGTTTCGATTTAATTTCTCTGCAACGAGCATGCATAATTCAAAGATTTTACGTCTGCTTTTCGCTCGGCTTTATTTTTTTTCCATTTTTATTTATTTTGTTTTTACGAGTTTTCCGGTGTTGGTGATCGCTAATAATGGTATAGCATTGATACTACTTGACACAGTTTTACGACAACCGCTGCAACGCAGGGGCTTAATACTAGTGTTTATTATAAAAATAAAACAAAAACTTATATAACAATAGAGTTAAATACAATTTGCGTCACTGATCATTCTGCTCAGGAGTATGTCGAGTTCTCAAAATCCTTTTTTTACTCTTGAGTCCCAGAGTAATAAAAAGTGCTTGCATCTGAGTCACCCCTCACTAACCGAGTTCACTTTTAAGGTTAAATGACCAGTTTGCCTTTCAATAGGAACCCTGTAGTATTATATATGTTGCAATTGAATCCCCGACGAGCCTGTTGATTTTACCCGCCTATTTTAAATAATCCCAACTTTTATTGAGTCCCTAAGGTGTTTAGTGATTACTTAACCAATGTTGATTGTTATTAACCTTATATGATCATCCTTGATAGTTAGTTACCAATATTAAACCTTAATGTTAACCATTAAGTAACTTTGACCCTAATTGACTATTATTAACCCTTTGGGACAAGTATTAACTCTGATTAAGTACCATTGGCCATCAATGGGGTGGTGGTCCACTGCCAAACGCAAAGCCTTTAAACACTTTATGAGAGGAGGAGGTTTTGGGTTCAAGTCTCATAGACAGTAGGGAATAAAATAAATTGTCGTTAAAAAAAGTGCCATTAAAATCATTGGTTAGAAATCAAACGAGTTAACTAACACTGACCCTAAGTGGCCCATTAACCATCCTAGTGGACCATTTATCACCCTAAACGCCCTTCGGTGACAATAATGGAACATGAACAACCTTAGTTAAGCACCCCTGTCCCTAATTTGGTTATCCTACGAAAAATATCTGTTTATTATTATTAATTATCAACTAGTGAATTAGCCCGCGCTACGCTCGAGTGTTTGTATTGATACGCGTAATGATGTTCGGTCGTAACCTAATTGATATTGATATGGTTTAGATGGTATCATGTTAGTTCATCACCGATACCAACACTTAACATTTAACTGGAAGCGTTTTGGATTTTGGGAAGGAAAGTCAAGTATAAATGTCGTCACCGTTAATCTCTTGTTTCTCAGTTATGTTGTAAATTAATATAAGCATAGAATACTATATATGAAAACCTTTTTTTTATATTTTGTTATCTAATATCATGAATAACAAAATCAATCATATTAGTATATACTTATCTTTATAAATAGTTTTTATTTATTAATCACAGAATTTACATAATACTATTTTTTATTATTAGTTTTTATTTATTACTGTTATATCAAGAGATGCAGTTCTAGGACCGCATCTTTTGGCTCTTGAGCTTTTTTAAAACACCTTTAAGATGCGGTTACATAAAAACCGCATCTTTTGTCTAATGCTTTTTTTTCAAAACAAACAAATCTTTTATAAAACATCTATAAGATGCGGTTGGAGAGGAGAACCGCATCTTTTGAAAACACCCATAGCATCTTTTGCTCACTTATGTACTAGTGATTATTAATTCATTTATATATATGTAGTGGCTTGTTGACCCAAATTGAATTAAGAGATGTTTGACAAATGACAATAATGGAAGTTAGATAACGGCTGGTATATTTTCGTTAGTTATACAACTTAGGCAAAACTATCGCCTCCTAACCATGATGGTAACGAAAGACAAATATCTTACTTTAAGATACAAGACCTCTTAATTTTAATTTCATTTCATTTATGTCTAACATGTTACTTTGATCGAGTGCGTATCATGTTGTTTTTTGTCATTGGGTGACCTCAGGTATCAGAACTTTTATTTTGTAGGCCGCTAAAAAACAGACAATTAATATATTTCTTTCAAACTTGTAAAATTTAATATTTCTATAAATCATGCTTAAAAAGCATTGTAATTATGCAATAACAACATAAAAGTATAAAATTATCTCATCATCAACTCTTACGTATTTAATATATACATATGGGTGTGAACTGATAACATAACATAAGACATAGGGTGTGATATGGCCACATCACCTCTATCTCATTTCCACATCATCACCTTCTTCCCCTTCCTCTTCCTCTTCCCCCAACCCTAGAAAATGGTTTCCTCATCCATCTTCATCTAATCAAAGCTAGAGAGAGTGTGAGATTCAAAAGAGATAGAGATAATAAAGAGAGGCAGCAAGATTTGAGACGAATGGGTATTATTTTCCGATTGCATTGATCGAAGGACGGAGGGCAGTGTTCCCGTCGGAGGAGGACCTCCACATCAGCCTCCCGATGTGTTTCCTTGAGACACACCCCACCGTCTAACAATTTAAACATAACTAGACATATCTATTGTTATTTATTTAAATTGTATTTTTTATTATTTATTCATAACTTTAGAGCATTAACATGTAGAAAATATTAAAACTTCAAGTTAGACGTATCATACTTGTATTAAACCACGAAAACTAATGGCTGATTAGGTTAATGCAACTGACACATTTTTCAAGTAAATGTTGTATTTCATATTTTCATTTTAATAATTTAACTTGTCTAAACTACAAACACGATCCATTTAAAAGCATTCACATCAGCTTCTTCGTTCACACATTGTCTTTATAATTTAGAAAGAAAAATAATGAATTCTTGTATTTACATGCTCTATTGGGTTTTTTAAAATAGAGAACAATTACCGAGAATGCTTCTTTATTCACACATTGTCTTTATAATTTATAAAGAAAAATAATGAATTCTTGTATTTACATGCTCTATCGGGTTTTCTAACATAGAGAACAATTACCGAGAATAAAAAATGATTCTCTAAGTATAAATATTCATCATCATTATCTATAGTTATTTTTTATAATATTTATGAGTGGAAAGAGTGAAGAAGTATTATTAAATTAATAAGGATAAATATAGATAATGATATGTTTGAAATTTTTAAGTGTATAGAGTGTACTTCAAATGTTTGTACCTCATGTATTTTATTACATATCTCAACAATATAGAGAATGATTGATAACAAACGTAATTTTCTAAAACTAAAATTAAAAATTCCAATGTGAATGCTTTTATATTTAAGAATTTATTTGTTTTTTACGTAATAACTAGGATTAAGACCCGCTCGCGTTGCGGCACATGTACATCGTAAACATTAAATGAATTGGTCCAAACGTTATATGATGCATTAACCATAGGAAAACACATATTTCGACGTATCCAGTTGAACTCAATGTAACCTGTATAAGCATTGTGATTTGATCAAACGTAAAGTAAATCAAATTCATATCGAACAATCATAATGTATTATATGTGACCCAACTCATGCATAGAAAACGTAACGGGTATGAAGGAAAATCTGCACATGTAATCGAAAGGAATTAATTAGAGCTTTCGAAAAAAAGGGAGAAAAAGAAACCATAATTTACTCCACTCGATTCGAAACAAACTTTACGAAACATACATAAAATAAACACGAAAAATATTATATTTGACCAGAATCATTTCCCAAAAGATTTTACGTCGAAACGTAGAACAACTTGAATTTATACCAAAATGTACATAAAAATATGCACGTAAAAATGGTTTCTTTAAATGAAAATGTATTTATTTGACTTGACTCGTCTATAAAAAAAGTTTACGTCAGAATGTAGAACAAATCATATTTATACTTACCCGTACATAAAATATGCATGTAAAAAATATTTTTAAGTAAAGGAAGTATAGGGGTAAACCGAAACAAAATATTAGTAAAAAATTTAATAGGTTAAAAACCTTCGTAAAACAGTGCCAAGTAGCACCAATGCCACAAAGGCATCGACTCTCAACATCGTAAAAATAAAACAGATAAAATGGGAAAAATTACACTGAGCGAAAAGCAGATTTAAAATCGTTGAACTGCGCACACACGTTACAGTGTGTTAATGCGAAAAATTAACCGGAAATGGAAAACGTAGAAAATAATAACTTAGTCGATATAGGACTCGCCTGTTGCGGCGAACTTGTCAAAAAGGAAAAAAATGGACACGTTGCGACGGGTCTGTCAAATATGAAAAAAAATAGAACAAAAAACGTTGAACCTCACATGCACGCTACGATGTGTTAACTTGCAAAATTTAGAACGAAACGTAAAACTTGCGAAACATAAAAAGTATGGGTGACCAAAGTTGTAAATAATAAAGTGTTGTGTTAAATTATAAAAGATGGAAAAGTTTGGGTTAAAAGAAAAAAAAACTAAAAGGGGGTTAAAATACAACATATGAAAATGTTTGGGTTTAAAGTGAAAAATCAAAGTTTTTTTGAAAAACCCCCTAAGCCCATAGTACAACCAACATATGCACATTTTAAGTAAAGGAAGTATAGAGGTAAACCGAAACAAAATATTAGTAAAGAATTTAATAGGTTAAAAACGTTCGTAAAACAGTGCCAAGTAGCAACAATGCCACAACGGCATCGACTCTCAACATCGTAAAAATAAAACAGATAAAATGGGAAAAATTATACTGAACGAAAAGCAGATTTAAAATCGTTGAACTGCGCACACACGTTGCAGTGTGTTAATGCGAAAAATTAACCGGAAACGGAAAATGTAGAAAATAATAACTTAGTCGATATAGGACTCGCATCTTGCGGCGAACTTGTCAAAAAGGAAAAAAATGGACACGTTGCGACGGGTCTGTCAAATATGAAAAAAATAGAGCAAAAAACGTTAAACCTCACATGCACGCTACGATGTGTTAACTTGCAAAATTTAGAACGAAACGTAAAACTTGCGAAAGATAAAAAGTATGGGTAACCAAAGTTGTAAATAATAAAGTGTTGTGTTAAATTATAAAAGATGGAAAAGTTTGGGTTAAAAGTAAAAAAATTAAAAGGGGGTGAAAATACAACATATGAAAATGTTTGGGTTTAAATTGAAAAATCAAAGTTTTTTTTTTGAAAAACCCCCTAAGCCAATAGTACAACTAACATATGCACAAAGTTGTTGCTTATTTATAAATGAAATGAAATATATGGGTTTAAATTGAAAAATCAAAGTTTCTTTTTTGGAAAACCCCCTAAGCCAATAATACAACTAACATATGCACAAAGTTGTTGCTTATTTATATATGAAATAATAATATCAAATAACTATTTTTCCTATTTTTATAAATATTAGAAAAGTCGAGTAGAGCCAGCCACGTAGCACCTTCACTTAACAGTTATCATCTTCCACCTATATATAACTAACCTCATCCTTTTCATCTTCTCAGCTTATTCATTATCCACAACTCTCTCTCTCTCTCTCTACAAACCACTGGAGAACAATTTCTCTCTCACACCTCAACTGAATGGATCATGCCTCGTCCGTACAGATTCCTCTCTACCATCACAACAAACTCATCATCAAAAACCGTTGCAGAATCGCCTGAAGAAGTTACCGCCGAGTCCGATTCCGTCGTCATCTTCGCCGCTCTTCTTTGCGCTCTCGTCTGCATCGTCGGATTAATCGTCGTTGCTCGATGCTCGTGGCTTCGACGCGGATCAATCGCCAGTTCTGCTAACAAAGGAATTAAGAAGAAGTTTGTTGAAGCGATTCCGAAATTCTCATATGATTCGGCTAAGGAAGATAAGCGCGATTGTGCAATCTGTTTGGCGGAGTATGCAGATGGAGATGAGATCCGAGTTCTGCCGCAGTGCGGACACAGATTTCATGTTGAATGTATTGATAAGTGGCTTGGATCGCACTCTTCGTGTCCTTCCTGTAGGCAGATTCTGGTGATTACTAGATGTAAAAAGTGTGGTGATTTTCCGGCGGTTTCTGTCGGAAAAGCATCCACGGTGACGGAGCATGTAGGCGGACAACATAATGGAAATTTAGTTTGACTAATTAGAGATTAAGTTGTTAATTAGTTTGTGTCCAAGCGAATAGCCTGACAGTGAAGTGGTGTAGGTGGGTGGACGGTTGGTTGGGCTGGGTCCAATTAAGCCTCCTTTTAAAATCTCATGAATTTAAGCTGTTAAAAAAAAGTAAAGTGGTGTAGTTCATAGAGCGAAGTAGTTATGGGTTTAAATTCTTGGAAATGAATTTTAGTCCTTTTTTAACTGTGTTTTTTTTTTTTTTTTTTTTTTTTTTTTTTTTTTAAGGCGAACTTCATTAGAACCGGTAACCTCAAACCCGGGCGTACAAACAAAACAAGGAAGCAATTACATAATTACAAAATTACACCAAT
Source organism: Helianthus annuus (assembly GCF_002127325.2). Lineage (NCBI taxonomy): Eukaryota > Viridiplantae > Streptophyta > Magnoliopsida > Asterales > Asteraceae > Helianthus > Helianthus annuus. The sequence continues at coordinate 203,444,681 of NC_035448.2, read as the reverse complement.
CTTTCCAAGTAACCGACTTAAACTTGGATCTACTTTTAAACCAAAGAAAGCTCAAAGACTTGACTTCGCCAAAGACCTCTTCGGCTTTAACTTGCTTACCGAAGAAGATGAGATTGTTCCTTGCTTTTCAGAGAGACTAGCATCCGATCACCATAATACCTTGAAGAGCTAATTTTTCCGGGTCTTTGATTCTGCCAACACTAGACACCTCCAAAGTATCTTTGAAACTGAAAGCAAAAATATTTGGAATCTTACACCAGTCGCTCACGAACTACCAGAGAAAATATTTAGAATCTTACACCAGTCGTTCACAAACTGCTAGAGGATCACAGAGCAGAGGATCACAGCCGTGAGGCAACCCGTAAACAAGTGATCAATGGGCTCAACACCCATACCACAAAGCGGACAGGACTTAACTGTTAATAGTTTGCAATAATGCCTAATTATTTGGACAATGGGTGTTATTGGTTTTGTCTTGTAGCTAAAGCTAATTTGCATTAGAAAGTAAAAAATAGCAATATATATATGTGTGTTATTTTAATTTTATATGGATCAAGCGTTTTGGTGATTGTTCTTGTTCTTATCTTGTTGGATATCTAGTTTTGGTGATCGTTCTTGTTCTTATCTTGTTGGATATCTAGTTTGTTATTTGAGATGCTTCAACTTGAAGGCTACCGTTATTGGTGGTTTTAGAACATTGATTGTGATGTTAATTTAGTGGCATTAAATGAACGATTTGAGATTTGTAGGTTGAAACTTAAAAATGTAGAGCATGTGTAAATTAATTCTTACGAGTCGGATCGTCGTTGTTTCCAGATTGAGGATTTGACAGGTAACTTGATGGAGCTTCTGCCATAGAAACAGAAGAGAAGATGAATCGAACGAGAAGATGAAAAAGAAATTGAAAAATCGGTGGGCGCCAATGAAGAAACAGTGAGTGATCAGAATGATCGGAATCAATCAGATCAGGGGTTTAGTCTCTACATAAAAAGGGTTAATCCTCTCATTGATTTGGAGGTTTGGCTTGATTCCTTCTCCGGTGATCACTGCAAAACAGAAAGTCGTTAGATTCGCCACAGGGAGAATGGGGGTTCTCTCCGTGACCACCCTCCAGCGTGAGAATAAGTACAATGATCTCGATAAGAAGAAGAAGTAGTAAAAGTGAAGTGAGAGAAACTTGTGAGATCATACCTGGAATAACTTATTTATAGCTGGATTTGGGCGGGAAATGGGTGTGACAGAGGAAGTAACGGAAAATATTTTCCGTCGGCGGTTATTTCCTTTTCCGTCAATCACTAACGTCACATCCATGCACACGGATCGTGAGTGTGATCGACGGCTGGGGAGATGCCACGTGGAAAGTGGGTTTGTTGTAGATCGACCTTCAAAGGAGTGCCATCACCATGATCAGATGAGCGTTCCAGATCATGCCACGTCACAGTTAGTTATAACTGAATGACTGTGCACGATGGGCATTGAACAACCTTCTGGAAGATCTACAGCTGTAAACCTTTATGTCATTGCCACATGTCTATTCTACTGTAATAGAAAAAATACTTTTGTTCAAGTCTCGATTTCAGGTGCGCGGAGATGTTTTAGCATTTTATCTTCAGGTCTAACTGTACCCTTGCGCGAGCCCGCGCACAGGGGTTAGTTGAATGTTTGTTTCACCTTTTCTTCGGCGCAGGGTTATCGAAGACTGCTTTCTTCCATATCTCTGTTTAGAACCGCTGCGGAGCTGCACAGGGTCTTGTTAAAGGTGTTCTTGGAATAAGACTATGGTATGGTCTCGTGATCTTGCGCGAGGTTTCCTAGACCATATTCCTTTGTCTTTGAACTGTTTCTTCCCAAATCCTGTTCAGGACCGCCGCGCAGCCGCGCAGGGTCTTTGTTCAAGATGTTTTGTGATAAGGTTGTGGTATGGTCCTATGCGCCTACGCAAGGTTTTTGGGACCATACCCCTTCTAAAGTTAATTTATAAAATATCGTATCTTATCTTAAAAGTTATAAAAAAACAAAATATATTGAAAAATAATAATAATAATAATATAAATATATAATTATAAATAATAATAATATAATTAATAAAAATATTAATTACCTAATTAAGCAATGAAAATGTATATAATTTTTTTGATAGTTCTTTACGTTTGGAAACTAAAATCATATTATCGATTAGGTATCTATCACCCATTTCCTATGAAATAAAGTATTGCTTTCTTTAGTGATGGTAATAAAAAAATCAAAATTTTTGTTACTGTTCATGAAGAGATTGAATACATATGTACTAGTAGGTTTGCCCCCCCCCCCCCGCTATGCGCCGGTAACTCAGTTATTATCAGTTCGGTTGGGTTCGTTTCAATACCGACACTCGCTATAGTAACTGAAAGAGAAAATTAAAGAAATAAAGTCGCGATATGCTCAGAAGGATATCGACACATCTTTTATATCAATCAAAAACCTTAAAAACGAATACTGGTTCCTAATATTGCCGATATCGGTACCAATATTATTTGGTCGAAATCGATTAGATGCGTCACATATCGAGACTCGTATAGTTTACAATAAAAATACATTTTTAATATTGTTATCGGCACTCGTATAATATACAATACAAAAAAATATGTTGTTTTGAATAAAAAAAAGTAAATACTATACATCGTCGGTTCCGGTTCTATTTAGTACTATAATAGCGGCAGGATATCCATTTTCATGAAAAACTGTACCACAATGTTTAAAAAGTATAGTTATATAGTTTGATTAAAAAAACTAACATGAGCAAGGTATTAAAAAAATAAACTAAATAGTAAATAATCTTTCATAAAAAAACTCAAAAAGAATATTTAAAAAATTCAAAATACTATTCGTCACCAAATTAAATTAATATGTACTAGTTTTTTTATATCGCGCCTTGCGCTGAAATCGAGCAAATGATAATGTAAAACAAACGTGATTTGAAAATAAAGCTTGTTGTTTGAAAAGTCGAACCATTAAAACGATTTAGTTTATCATCGTACCGTTTTATAATACCAAATAAATACTTTATTTTGAGTATAACCTCGTTTTTAACAAAACTTATAACGGAATGTCAGGGAAAGAAATCAAGCACAACTACGCACTTGAGTTTTTAGAAAAAAGTTATAAACGTAACTTATTAAAAAATATCAAATTAATCGATAAATTAATGTATGTTCAAAAAAAGAAAAAAAAACAATTATTAAAAAATGGTAAAGGAAATATATGTTTAAAAAAAGAAAAATACGTTACTAAAAGTAAATATAATACTAAACTATTATATTATAATATATTAAATAATAAAATAATAAAAAATATATATTATTATAAAAATAAATTTACTATTCATCATCCCTCGAAAACAATATATATAATTCTCGCAGGTATAATTCAATTTAATTATATATTTATGTTAAAAATTTGTTATTTTTTAAAAACCTCATTTCCTTTTTAAGTAACTGAAAGGAAGGAGCGACTCCATTGGGGTTTCTGAGGGTGGCCGGGGCACTCAACAGGTAGGGGTCTGTGGGTAAGGTATCCGTACGGTAACATCACTAGCACTCCCTAGGGTAGGCCATGCGGGTTCCGGTTACGGGTTTACCTACTAGCGTTATGGTCGTGTAAAGGTTTGAGGCTTGGGGCGTTTAAGGTTGTGTGGAGTAAAAAAGTGGGGTTTAATTATGGTTTTAGAGTACTTGTAGATAGACGCTGCCAGTGTTTGTAATTCTAGGGTTCCTTGGGTGGAGAATTGACAAGGCTATACAGAATTAATCAGGGCTAGGGTAATACCCTTAAGACCATGTGTAGTGATAGGTGAGTTTCAAGCCCCTCCCTTGTGCATGATCCGACATGTAGCAACCAAAGGGCATTATTGGGCTTGAAGTTAAAAAGGGTGTAGTGGCATAATGCCTCATGCAATGATTATCCAATTATTTTTTTAATTTTTTAAAATTAAAAAAAATATTATTTTATTAAATAAATAAAAATTATATTACCACTAATTAAAATGCTAAAAATTAAAGAAAAAAAAATGCAAAATCCATATCTGAAGTCCGTATTTGTTGCCTACACATTTGAGCTAAGAGTAACGCATCTCCTTGAAGGTGATCGATTGGTTTGGATAGAAACTCGATATCTTTCTCCATTTGCCTCGCCTCTTGTAATGCGAAAAACTTTTTGTTTTCGGCGTTTCTTTGTTGCATTGTTTCCAAACGCCTATGGCCAAGGTATCGTATGTCTTGAAGTCATCGAATCATCTCTTGAAAATCTTGTTTCATTTCGACCCCCGCCGAAGATGACTCCGCCCTATCCCCCCCCCTTTTCCTACTTCTTCTATCGGGCAGTCGGGGCAACTCCACTTCCTTATCTTCGTCATCCTCATTAATATTAATAGGACTATTTAAATTGACCTTTCAATCATCGGATGTGGGTGTTTCCGAATCAAAAGAAGATGAGGTTTGGACCGTTTTGCCTTACGCCTACTACTAGACGTCATGGTCAGTACGTTCAACCATTTAGGACTTCCACGTAGAAGCTCCCAACACTTCATGTACGTGAATACCCCTCTCATTACGTTGAACTCCTCCAACGCTTTATTTAATATATCCGCATCGCTTCGATCGCTACCCCAATTATCCTTCGTGTGTTGGAAAACTTCCTGAAAAGCATGGACTTTAGAATTTATATCGCTCCATTTCTTGATAATGAATCTTTGTCCCGATATTCACCTTTACCCATCTCCTTAAATAAAGTTTCTCAAATTTTTATCCAAAATACAGGTAGCGTTTGATAGTTGGCTAATAAAAAATACCACATATATATTATTATACTTTTAAAAAAAATAGTCCAAAAATAAAAATAAAAACTACTTTAAAAATGAATACAACTTATAAAAATAAATACTACTAAAAAAATAACGCTTACCAACATCCGGATCCTCAGAGATGTCGAGCCACGCCCGTGCTAACATATAACCCTCGTCTTTGTTCCAAGCTAGATAGCTTCTTTTCGCACGTAGAGCTTTAGTATATTTTTTATGGGAGCGTTTTCACGTTGAGAACCACCTTTGGCTTTGGGCACCGGTTATGTCTCTAGCACCGTGTCGATCTCGGGCTCGCCTTCTTTTTGAGAACCGCTCATGGTTATGTTCACATTCGATGCGAAACTGTGTGGACCTTGAAAGTATTGGGGGGCATGTTAAGTAGTTGCGTGTACGCCATCATATTCGGGTCCATATCTTGGTAATTGTATGATGGTAGCGGTTGGTTGGTTTTCGGACGATATGAATTTGGGTTGTTAGGTCGAGACAAAACACCGAAAGGAGGGGTGGAATGTATGCATATTTTTTTTTTTTTTATAAAAAGTAATAAAGATGGTTAAAAGATTGAGAGAAAGGTGTATAAAACAGGGTTGAGGTGGGGCTTTTATAAGTAAAAAATGAAATGTAAAAAATGAATTTTTTTTTATTGAACACTGAGTAATGGTCGAAAATCTCGAACATATCAAATTTTCCAACGCGTTTTGGAGAAAAAAAAAGTTCAAGTCAAGCCCAACAACGGGTGGTGTAACTGTCTCTTCCTCCCTCCATAAGTGTTCTAACATTTTTTTTTTAACGGCTAACTGCTTTTCACGTGTAAACCCACCCTTTCGGAGCTATGTCCAAAGACCGACTACTCGACCATCGCAAGAAAGCGTAGCACACCCCTGATGCGCGGGAACCCCGTGGAATGGGAAAACCCTCAACCCCCGTTAGACTCGAACCCGGGATGAATCCCGGACCAAGCCTTCACCCGAATGTCTTACCCTGCAGCAGCCAGGAATCGAACCGACGCCTCTAATAGAGACAACCAGCCGACCCACCAGCTAAGATAGAGATTGTTGACATAAGTGTTCTAACATAAGTATTTGTGAATTGGGTTTGAGAATTATGAATAAAATAGTTTTTTTCTCGAAAGAAAATAACCACAATTGTCTTTTTCGGTATTAAATAGGTGGTTGGGAGTTTGTTAGGTGTCATGCTAATGTAAATTATTACTTTACTAGTGCTAATACCCGCGAATTTCGCGGTGTTGAGAAATGATATGTTTCAATCTAAAACTGACATGAACCCATTTAGCGTAAATCCAAACCCAAAAATTACATGTTCGGTTCGTATCGTGTCGAAAATTTGTGACATGAATGTACCAAAATTTGTGACATATTTCAACTTCAATAAATATATAAATTTCATTTTCATAACTTCTGATTTTAACAATCTCATTCAATGTTGGTATTCAACTCTAACCACTACAAATTAAAGCAGATAAAATAAATCCCAAAATGTCTGTTGTTTGTTACATCCATCAAATTACTTCCATTTCTAGAGTTTTGATACAAACTCGTACACATTAAAACCTTCATTACCGCCATGCTTCAACCTCCCACCACTATCCAACCCTAAACCCATCCAAAACATGAACATAGCAAAAACAAAGCTTCTAGCTTCCTGGTGCTAAAATTTTGTCTTTTCCTCCAAGATCTGGAAACCTTACCAAGCTATCTACGGCAATTCCATTTCTAAGAACAATGACCCTGGATGAAAACCAATACTCAAACAAATAGTCTTATAATAAAGCTGACCAGAATAATACTAATACGACACATGTCAGTGTTTTGATTCCTAGTTTTGTGACAAAAACAGATTGTTTTGCATGACAGTCGAAATTTATAAAACCATATTGCAAGGATAGTTAAATACAACATATGCCAGTGTTTTATATATAAATAGACCTCTGCATCTATTTCAGTAAAGTTGACATCTAGATGATTGATGCAAGAGACTTTGAATGCTTGTCAATTTTGACCCATTACTTGATCCACCTATTTATTATGTTGGCCAGTGAGTACCTCAATGAAATACAGGACAATTATTGAAATGAATTAAAACATAACTGAAAAAAGAGAGTTGAACTTACAGTAGCTCCATTTCTTTGCTTCACCAACTTCCTACAACAGCTTCAGCAATGATAGTACCTATTGTCATTGGTTCAAAGTGAAGATTTAAACAAATAGTTTATCAAAAACTTATGTATATATGTAATGAAAGCAAATCTCACATCACAATCCAATAATAATTAACGCTTCAAAACGCGTGAAGTTGAAACTCATATTACCTTAACCATTCAAGAGCCATTAAAATCACCAATTAGATGATGACAAATTGACAATGGCTAGTTAACAAAACCAATAAATTGATTATAGTTCAATCTAATCTTCAAATACCTCCTTAAAAAAATAACATGTTTTAGTAGCATAAGATTTCTTTAAAAACAAACTATAATAAAGTTGACCTAGTTCAGTATAGCCAAGGTCTTTAGCAGATTTAACAACTTCACTGAATGGTTTTCCATTTTCTACCTCACTCATTACATAGCCCAAAGTAGCAATATTTGGCTCCAAAAAGAGATGTTAAAATATTCATTCATTTTGTCGGTAATCACAGCTAGAGCAATCCTAACAAATGTAAGTTATTAGTTGTTTAAGTTTCATTACCACTCAAGTCCACAACTATTTGAGTAACTTCATCTTTGGATGAAATAAATACGGTTTAATGATGCTATAACAGGGAGGCCAGCACCAACCTAATTACCATATAAAAGAGAAAATGCAGGTAAAGGATAGGAGATGTTTATCAACAGTCAGCCACATTAGGGGTACAGGTTGAAACAGGTCAATTTTTAGTATGGTTGGAACAGGTTGTGCTGGTTGACCCGCAAACCTTTTTCTTAATCTATTTTATATATATATTTTATTTTTAAAATCAGTGTGTTATTTATGATTATAAAAGAAATATTATAAAAATAATAATATCATGTTTGAAGAAACTATTAGGGGGTTGTATGCGTGAGAATTTACTGGGTATATTTGTTTTTTTGTATAAATTAAAAATATATACACCGGACGAATTTCAACATGTTTGATTCATTTAACCCATTTAATCCCTTCTAGCTTAAAATGTTATTGACCCGTTTAAGCTAAAACATAACCTAAATAGATACATTCATAAGTAAACGGGTCAACATTGCCAAGACTAATTATGAAGGATAATCAGTTATAGGACACAAAATAGCACTACTTACAGTTGATTCATGCCTAATGCGACGTGGATGTAAGAACAAATGCTCTAATTCTACTTGCAAAAGACAAAATTCAATAGCCAGCTGGTTGCTTTGACCAGTTCTCATTTCATACTCGTTGGTCAATGTCAAGGGGCAATATATTAATGAACAAAAAAGTTCAAAATGCTAATAGACCCATTCCCATTGAAGCATTAAGAGGTTTCTTATTGGCAAGCACAGTGTAGCATCCCAATTTTACTATAACTTTGTTATTTGGGAGTAACTTGTCTATAGAAAAACAAACCAAAACCGCCCTTCTGTTATGTAGGCAAGTAAGAGAAACCTCAAACATTCAACATTAGGGATGAGCTCGGTACTAACTGGTACCGAAAATCCCCAAAAACCGGTACCGGTACTGAAAAGGTCAAAAGTTACCAAATGGGTATCGAAAATGTATCGGTTCAGTAAAATCGGTACCGGTACACGGTACCATTTGCACATCCCTATTCTACATGGGCAAACAAAGCTTACCTGTGTCTGGTTTTTAAAAACGTCGTCTCTCCAATAGGGTTTGGCTGTAAAAAACTCCAACAGGGCTAGGCTGTAAAAAAATCCAAAAATTATGTTTCAAATTCTATAAAAACAAAATTGAAAATAATGAACATACTTTCTAGCATTGTGTCCTTTTGGATAAGTTTCTAGATTTTTAGATTGCCGCAGGGTCTTTGGTGCAATGCTGCTTCCATGTTCAGATAAAGAAGCCTCTTCTAGTCCAGAAAATATGATATCAGCAACAACAATTGACACATCCGCAGCAGTAAAATCACGACCCATACGGTCAGAAACACCACCTGGAAGAAACAAAATCAATATTTCAAACTTAATTACAAAAGAAATGAACAAAATAGTTGAGTCACGAATAATTAATCTTGTAGACGACGATAACTTCTTTGTACATGGGAAACGAGTGGTGATCTCACCCATTATATAATAAGGGAGAGACTATACGGTGATCTCTATAGAGCTTTTGAAATCACTCCATCAAAATCTTAGTTAAACTTACAATAACTAAATGAAATAAGTATCCCAGTTACAGATAAACATGTGTATTGCATCTTCAACATCGACATTGCAAGATCCCACCTTCAAACATCTCATTTTTGGCAATATCTTAATCTTCTTGGTTTGCATAACTCCTGAAAACAATAGAACCATTTCATCGAACTTGAAGAGAATCATGTGATTGTAATTACATTTGGTTATGAATACCAGGTAGTTTCCTGCCAAATAGAGCTCTGCAACTGCTACCAAAACCTACGAAACATGAAGAAATTTAAAACAAAACATCCAAAATTAGGGTTCCGATAAATGAGGTAAACGAAGCACTACCCATCAAAGCTAGAATTTTATACCCAAATCTTTCAGGAAACAAAGCAATACCCATCAAGCTGGATTTACAAACACAAATCTTACAGCAAACAAAGCAAATACCCATCAAAGCTGGATTATTACAACCCAGTTCAAAATATTTAACTAAACCCTAAATGTGATTGAAGATGAAGACATACATGCTATGCACCGAAGTGACGATTGAAGCAACATGGAGTCGAGCAGTGATGACGGGTCGTCTATGGGTTGTTTGGTGGTTCGTCGATCACTAATCAGTCCTTACCCACTGGTTACTAATATTAAACATATTAAATATTAAACATGAACATACTGATTCAAATCACAAAAAGGATCAAACATGTTTAAAATTAATAGAATAAAACAACAACCATGTACACTGATTCGAAAATACAACACCCTGTTAAAAGTTTTAGATTAATAGACCTTTCACAAACTGGCACGCAAGAAACAATGATATTTATGGTGATATCAGCGTCTCTTTCGATGTGATTTTGTTTGTAATTTTTAAAAGCATAGTAAAACTAAGACAAATTTTCATGTTTTTCACTTCATGATGTTGAAAATGAAATGCTACATGCCTACAGAAGTAAAGATAATCACCCTAGAAGATTAGTATATTCTCAATATCCTTGTTCTTGGCATCATACATTGACCAAAAAAGTCAACACAATAAACCATAAATTAGAAGTTGATAAATATATAATGTTGAAGATTTTTTTTAGCCCATATAAAATCAATATAATAATGAAATAAGCGTACAAACGAACCTCGGATCTGAAACTTTAACAAAATCTGAGGTTTTTGCAAGCTCCAAACCATTGCCTCTGCCCTTCAAAGTCATAAAAGAAGCTGGAACAGCTCCGGTTGCCATTGTTGCAAATAAAATCCCACAATCTCTACAATCATGAATAGTAAACCGAGAAAGGTTCTTTAATGTAGCTTCAGTGGGGTGGAATAGTAAGCAAGTGTATATCATATATATTTATCACTATTAACATAAAGAAAAAAGGATGTGCTCACCATTATAGGTACCCAAGCATTTAAAATCAGTTTTTTATTAGATAGCATAGATAAATTATCTCACTTGTGATAAACCGGCACAAGTTGACCAGATTCATTTTGAATTAATGCTCACCATAGTTATATCTAACCCGGTATACCAATATCAACCCCTAGAAGAGTGAACCTTGCCCTAGTCAAATAAATTGCTTACAACTCGCACCTGTGAAAGGAACCAAAATTGTAAACCTGGAGAAAGTGTCACTCTAATAAATACATACTACAAATTACAAACTTGATAAAGTAATAAAAAGTACCCATACATAGCTGCCACCATGATTGATGAAAGCATACCAAATGATCTATAAAAAAGAAAATAATCATGATAAAATAAAAAACTAACTTATATTCGAATCAGAAGACTATAAATCAAAATAACACAACGCATCAACAACTAATCAACCAAAAAAAAACCTAAATCGCACATCAAATCGGATGGACCAAAAAACCCTAAATCGTACATCAAAATCATTAGCTGAACAAAACTAACCATAAACATTAGGAATGTACCTTATGAGAATCATGGTGGCAGGGTTTGAATGCAGATTTGTGCTTTAAAGTTTTGAGATTTAGGGTGGGTTTGCCTTCATCTTATTGATGGCTAATTGAGAAACCATGGCGGCTCTGCATAAGGAAAATGGCAAAGTTGAGCAACTGTGGTGTAGAGATGGCGAGGCCAGATCGTTGCACCCTCGATTGGAGAGGATGACATATGAATAAGGCGAAACTATTAGATTGTAGTAATACCTGCAGATAGGAGATTTCAATACTATCAGATGCTGAAGATGCACCATAAATGATGTCTTCCAGAGCCCGAAGCAAAATCCACTCTTAGATGCATCATCCTTGACTAACTTGCCAAGCGTATACGTTTTTCCGGTTCCTGTTTGACCATAAGCCATAATCGTTCCGTTATACCCATTTAACACACCCTGCAGAAATCAATTCACAATAGTGTAAGAACGAATTAGATATAGTACTGCAATTTCCAAACATGAAGTATGCAAAAGTCAAGCGATTCCCACTTACCTCAACTACAGGTTTTGCTACTACCTCATAAACTCGTTTTTGAGAAGCATATTCTGTAAATACTTCATCAAATCTGTAAGACTCAGAAATCAAGTTATCTTTCCTAAGTTTCAACTTCTTAAGCTGCATGAGGGAACTTATCTAAGACGTTAATCACAATTCAGATAAGCAGGTGTGTTATGGTCTTTGATAAAGAAAATTGGGGAAATGGTCTATTATTCTAGATTATATCGTGTTCGCCTCTGGTTGAGGTTCAACTCAATAAAAAAATAAGCATCAACAGAATCTCCTCTGTGTTTTTTTGGTCTCAGTCTGATATCAACTCTAACTACTGATATGCTTCTTCGAATCAATCAGCCCGTTCAAGTATATAATAGTCGGATTAAGGCATAATAATCGAAAAAAATATCCAAATTAATAATCTTTTTTTTTAATGGCAACAATCAGGTACATAAGATCAACTCAAACGATTTGAAAGAAACAAATCCCTAAATACGTTCTGTTTAGATTTTTTGATTTTCCATAGAATAAAAAAGAAAATCTCAAATATCAAATTCAAAATCGGAATAATAGATAAATCCGTACCTTGGTGTCGACCACATTTAACTGTTAGAAAAGAAAAGCGATCGAAGATCAAGAAACCCTGGGCTATAACAAATAAAAATCCAATAAATCAAAGGTTAAAAGGAAGACTGAATGTTAAAAGAATGATAAAATCATCATGGTTAATTCGAGATCTAACCTTGATTTGAAGACGTCTGAAGATCCCAGTGCGAATCGAGATGGAGCGTCGATGGAGGAGCAGGGAATCTAGGGTTTGATCCTGGATCGTAGCAAAGAAGAGGAGGTATCGCACATGGACCCTAGATTGTGAAGGACGTAATCGCCGTTTGGGGAGAACGTGAGGTATATGAAAGAAAAGAGCCGGGTTATAACATTATATATGCTGCGAATTCTGACCCGTTTTATGAGATGGATAGTCCATAGCGGATACATCAAAGGGAATTGTTGTGAGTTTTGGCGGGAAAATAGAGAATTGAGGCCCTAGATGGATGCCATGTGTCCCCTAATTAAGGCTTTTATTAGGTTGTATAGATGAATGGTTTATTTCAAAGAATTAATGCCGTATACTAAGGTCACTGGGGGTGAAGCGTTGAACTTCTGTGATGGTCTTTTTTCACGAGTGATGTACCACCGACACCATAATGTATAGCGCGTGCAATATTCCACACGTGGATTTTATCACGCCGTGGAAAATGGAAATTGTGAGGGAATATGGGGGTTTATTTTTGGGTGTTGTGAGTGATAGACAATGCCACTAAAAAGGTTGTGAGTGATGGAAAAATTGTTGATGACATAGTCGAACTTAATTGGGTGCTTGTGAGTGATGGAATTCTATCACTAGTGACCACCCTCACCCCCTAATACTTTGTGAAAGGTTTATTGCAGATAGTTAATACCTTTTTATTATATAGAGAAAAGTTTAGATAAAATTGTGAACGGCTCATTTCAAATATTTTTTTGAACGGCTGATTTTTAGAAGAGTAAGGTATTATAAAAATCGATTTTAATATATAAATTGACTTAGTGTAATAGTGAAGGAGAGAAACCTTTTTTTAATATTTTTTTCTCATCTTATTAAGCATGCATTCTTATTGCAAAATTTAAAAAAAATTGTGTAAATAACACTAGTAGAGTAACTTATAAGTATCCTAGAGTAATAATACATGAATTTTTTCTTTTTTTTTTGTTCTTTACATTTTGTAACTAAACATCTTAAGTAGATTGGGAAAAATTAAATATATGTATATATATACATAGGAATTGGGTAAAATAAGAACCATCTAAAGTTGTGAGAACCGTAGGAACCAATATAAGTCATTGATCAAAAGTCTTTTAATGGATGAGATTAAAAGACAATAGAGTAGTTGTAATCATTGTGCTTTAATTAATGAGTTTTTGTTTTTAGTGGGATAAAGGTAAATTGGTATTTTTACTATGGTTTTCAATGATTGGTATCATTAATGTTTGCGATTTAATTATATATTATTATTATTTTGTAACATGTTGGTGCATTAGGTTGTTGTAACATGTGCTTATATTGTGTTTTAGGTTTTGGCTTTTGTACTTTCATTATATATATATATATATATATATATATATATATATATATATATATATATAAAATTTGCAACATATCTATGCATTATGGTTTGTAACATAATGCTTAGTGGGTTGTACCCCTAAAGACAAATTCATATCTATGTATTATTGTTTGTAGCATAATTCTTAGTGGGTTGTACCACTAAATACAAATTTGTATTTCATTTAAATGTATTATGGTTTATAATATAATTCTTAGTGGGTTGTACCACTAAATACAAATTTGTATTTCATTTAAAACTATAAATAATTTTACGAGTTAACACGGCGTAACGTGCGTGTGTGGTTAAACGTTTTTACGTCGTCTATTGTTTCCCGTTTCACAGGTTCATCGTAACGCTCGGGTCCTAGATCGACTTAGTTATTTTTTATATGTTTTACGTTTCGGTTTAATTTTTCGCATTAACACGCTGCAACTTCAGTGTGGATGGTCGCTGGTAGTAGTGTGGCATTGATGTTCGCCCCCGCCGCAACGCGGGGGTACTTAATACTAGTTAATGTTATTTTTTAAACATGCAGTAAGAAAATTTTATAGTGAACTAGTTGGTTGCACCCGCACTCCGCTGCTGGGGCTTCCCAACTTTGAACAAATTTTAAATGGAAACGTAGATGCAATCATAACGTGAATGGTGTGAATTTGGTTGATATTTGTTTGGTTCGTTACGGTATCAACATTTGCTGTCACAACCAAAAGAGAGAAAAAAACAAAGTCATGATATGACCAAAAGGATATCGACACGTATTTTACATTCATTGAAACAATAAAAATGAATATCGATAACGGTACCCAACTTGTGATATGACTAAAAGGATATCAACACGTATTTTATATACTCAAAAACTATAAAAACCGAATACCAGTATCGATACCGACGTTGTTCAATCGATATCAACGCGGTTCATTTCGTTACCCGTAGAATACCAGGAATTTATAAAATAAACGAACGTAAGTTATTTAAAGTATAAAATTGCGATTAAAACAAAAAAAAAACAAAAGGACAACAAATTAAAAGAAAAAAAAAGAAAAGGACAAAATAAAAACACTGTAGCAAACAAAAACATAAACAATAAAACCGAATACCAATATCGATACTAACGTTGTTCGGTCAATATCAACATGGTTCATTTCGTTACCCATACACTATCAGGAATTTATAAAATACGTAAATTATTTAAAGTGTAAAGTTATGATTAAAAAAACAAAAGGACAACAAATTAAAAGAAAAGAAAAGAAAAAAAGGACAAAATAAAAACACTAGGATATCGACACGTGTTTTATATCATCAAAAACTATAAAAACCGAATACCAATATCGATACCGACGTTGTTCAATCGATATCAACGCGGTTCATTTCGTTACCCGTACAATACCAGGAATTTATAAAATAAACGAACGTAAGTTATTTAAAGTATAAAGTTGCGATTAAAACAAAAAAAAAAAAAAACAAAAGGACAACAAATCAAAAGAAAAAAAAAAGAAAAGGACAAAATAAAAACACTGTAGCAAACAAAAACAATAAAAACCGAATACCTGTATCGATACCGACGTTGTTCGGTCGATATCAACACGGTTCATTTTGTTACCCATATAATATCAGGAATTTATAAAATACGTAAATTATTTAAAGTATAAAGTTATGATTAAAAAAAAACAAAAGGACAACAATTTAAAAGAAAAAAAAAGACAAAATAAAAACACTGTAGCAAACATGGTATAACATTTGATATATATAGTAATCAGAAAAAATTAATGTGATTTAGTTTTGTACTGTATATTTTTTTTTTTTTTGAGCTTCTTGCTCAGTCTGAGAATCAAGAGATTTGAAATATAAATAAATTACAAATAACATTGTCAGTAAATCACCAAAAAAATAAACTAAAATAAATTATAAAATAAACTAAAATAAATAAAGCGAAGTCATATTTTTCGTTTCTTATAAATGATAGTTTACACCTCCATCGTATGAGATCTGTATGGACACAACACAAAAGTTATAAAAATCGCAAAATTTTTACGCCCCCCATTGCAATTTTTTTACGCCCCGGTTGCGAAAAGATTTTCACACCGCTGTTAAAAAAAGTTAAACCTTTTTTATACCACGGTTGTAAACTTTTTTTAAACCGCGGTTGTAAACTTTTCTAAGCCGTGGCTGTAAACTTTTTTTGGCACCCCGGTTGTAAATTTTTTACGCCACTTTTAAAAAAAATTAAACCTTTTTTTACACCGTGGTCGTAAACTTTTCATACACAGTTTTTTCGTGTATAGTTTTTTACGGGTGACGTAAAGTTTTTAAGTAAAGTTTAAAAAAAATTTACAGGTTTTTTTTAGCCTTTCATACACAGTTTTTTACTTGTATAGTTTTTACGGGTAGCGTAAAGTTTTTAAGTAAAGTTTTAAAAAAGTTTTTTACAGGTTTTTTAGCTTTTCATCACAGTTTTTTCGTACGTGAACCATCTAAAAAATAGTTTTTCGCACGGTGTCGTGTTTTAAAACGTTGCTATTTTTACATGGGGCGTAAAAAAATTTGAGTAAAGTTTTAAAGTTTTTAAGTAAAAACATTTTAAACTTTTTTACGCCTTAGCTGTAAACTTTTTTTTACGTCCCCGGTTGAAACCTTTTTTACATCCCGATTAAAAACTTTTTTACGCAACTGTTAAAAAAATTTAAACATTTTTTACACCACGGTTGTAACTCATACGTAAAAAATATTTTTTTACGTGTCGGTGTAAATATTTTTTACACGCGTTGTAAAAAAACATTCACAGGTGTAAAAATAAGGTTTCTTTTTTTTTTTTTTGCAATGACGTAAAAAAACATTTACAAGCGTAAAAATCCAGAATTTTTTTTACGGTTGTGAAAAAACATTCACAAGTGTAACAATCCGGAATTTACATGTGGTTTGCAACAAGTTTTTGCGCACGGTGTCGCGTGTGAACTTTTTACGGATGTAAACTTTTTACATCCCCGTTGTAAAAATCTTACAGGTGGCGTAAAAGGTTTGCAACAATGTTTTTACGGGTGGCGTAAAAGGTTTCGACAAACTTTTTACACCCCCGCTGCAAAATTTTTACGCACGTGTTAAAAAAAATTAAACCTTTTTTACGTCCCCAGTTGTAAACTTTTTTTAAGCCGCGATTGTTTAACTAGGCGTATGTATCTAAGTTTTGAAAAAAATTTACGTAAGGCGTCACTTGTTTTAGTAGGCGTCGATTGCGAAAATTTTGCACATGGCGTAAATGTTGCAAATTATTTACATACTGGTTGAAAACTATGTTATAGACTAACTTTACGCCCCTGTTAAAAGAATTTTTAACTTTTTTTACGCCCCAGTTGTAATTTTTTTTACGCCCCGGTTGTAAATTTTTTTTACGTGCGATGTAAAAAAAATTCACAAGTGTGTTTATTACAAAAAAATGAGATTTGAACCGAAAATTACCAATTGGATTGCCCCCGTTTCTTATTCCTCCAAACTAGCACCACCACCGGTTGATATGTGACTCATCTTGTCAGCTAGTCCAACTTTCTCAACCGTTGCAACCGAATCACCGCCTCCAATGATGGTTGTAACATACTTCCTACTAAGCTCTGTTAGCTTCTTTGCAATAGCCTTAATCACATTAACTACCTCAAATTTCAGTCATTAACATGTGAAAAGAACTGATTTATAATTTTACATATGTATATATGTGTTTATGTACGTACCTCTGTGCCTACGGCAAATTTGCCAAACTCGAACACACCTATGATCCGATATCCAATCCCATCCATCCATCCATCTGGAATACTAGATGCTGGAACAACTTGTATACATATTGAACATACAAACATATAGTCGTATATTAAATATTATCTTGACTGTAGGCCAAGTTCCGATAAAAGGCGGTAGGATATAATAGAAAAATCAGTACACGAGTAAAACTAACCTATGAAAAGGATCTCTGTCACACTCCAACCGATGGTGGAAACATCAGGATGTGACACTAAGCGACGAGATTGCTCGAGAGAATCCATAACACTAAGATTGCGACAATAATAATTAATTTCTTTTCATGGCAAAACTAATGTCATATAAAGTTAATTACAAATAGTTCAAATGAGAGATGAAATAGATTGATAATAGTTTAGGCGTGTATCTAAAGTAGCCTAATCTTGATTCGAGATAACCTCCGTCCCGTGAATAGATGTCCACGAGAGTTTGTTAGTATGGCAAAACACTTATATATAGGAAGTACCAGCGACGTATCCACCATGCTTTGACCACACCACCTCCGTCTTGTGAATAGATGTCCCACTTTGTTGACATGGTTAAGACGCTTATATATAGGATCTGCATGCACCTACCAAAATAATCTCGTGTGCACCCGTGATTAGTTTGGTCCTTGCATGATTATCGTAACTTATTCTAAAGGTGCATAGTCAGGGCAAAACACATTATATCGTGATATACTATATAGTGCTTAGTAATAGAATCTGTGTGTGAGCCTAGGCTAAGTGTGAGGATAAGAGAGGGAGAGAGAGAGTCGGGGATCATACCATTAACTACGTCGTTTTGCACCTGGTCGGTGTTGATGTTGAAGACTCTTGCCTGGGCTATGGTTGCTGTTGGAGCTTCTGCTGCTGGTGCTACGGGTTGTGTCAGCGGTGCTGGAAGTGCTAGTATGCCTTGTTGTCGCGGCCCTGTGCGGCAGTGGTTGGTGAAGTGACCAAACAGTTGCAATTTGTGCAATAGCAGTAGTTGGCTCCAGCCTGGTGGTGATAAGTACATCTCTGACATAGGGGAAGAGTTCCAGTGTAATTACGCCTTGGGTAAGGTGCAACTGTTTGGAGTGGTTCAGGGTTTAAAACTGTTTGGAGTGGTGCTGTTACTGAGCAATTAAAACTCGAGCGCTTCCTCTTGCGGCTAGTGTTGTCGGTGTCTTGTGGTAGTGCGGCGTCATCGGATGATTCGGTGGTGGCTTGGTTAGCCTTCTTGGTTGAATTCTTGGAGAAGAATCCAACCAAGATTCGCTTGTCGTTGATCTCTGCGGCCAAGAGATAGGCTTCTTTGATGGTAGCCGGTCTTGCAGCTTCGACAAAATCGCCTACACACTCAGGCAAGGCATGTATGTACTTCTTTATGGCCTTTTCGGGAGTGTCGACTTGGCTTGGGCAAATGATGCTAAGCTATTTGAACCTTGCTGTAAGGCCGGCGTTGTCTCCTTCAACTTTCTTGATATCCCAAAATTCGTTTTCTAGCTTCTGGACCTCGTAGGGAGGGCAGTACTCTTTCTTCCTGAGCTCCTTCAGCTCATCCCAGGAGAGCACGTAGGATGCATCGTTCCCACGTTTGTTACGCTCGGCTGTCCACCAGTTGAGGGCTCTTGAGTGAAATACTCCTGTAGCGCATGTGGTACGAAAATGCTCGGGGCACCCACTCTGACGGAGGGTAACCTCGATAGCATCGAACCACTGAAGCATTTGAGATACACCTTTGTCGCCGGTGAAGACCATCGGGCCACAAGCTTTGAACTGTTTGTAGGAGAAAGTAGACTTTGGTGCATCGATCTTAGAGTCTTCCGATGTATGAGAATTGCTGAGAGATTGAACCTGCGTGACGATTTGAGGAATAACCTTGGCCACGAGCGAGGAGATCCTGTTATCGGCGTTTCTTCTGGCTTGATGTCGCGAGTTGGAAGCGTTCGAAGACATCTAGATAAAGAGATTGGAATGAGATTCGTTCATAATGATTTTGAAATTGCGATGCAATTTAGCGCGTTAAAACTTGTCATAGTTGATATAGTAATATGTATTCACATAGGAGACACGAAATTCCTAGGTTCTCACGCATTCACGTAAGCACATGTAATCACATACTATATATGTATATATATAGCGTGAGGACGCATTTAAGAGAGAGTTGTTAGAATTAAGTTTTGGTGCGGATATTTAGCTCTTGTTTTAGATTGCGATGGCTGTGCGAGTTGTGCATATATTTGGAAAGCGAAAAACGGTAAAACGAGAAATTGATAAAGCGTAAAATCTCCAATTCGAAAACACATAACATGACAAAATTCGATGATGCGTAAAATCGGCGATTGCAGGCTTAAAATTGATAGAGCGTCCTGGGATTTGAGACAGCGACTACCTAAAGTGATTCGACCATTCGCATGAGTACGGGTGCACGCTTTGGCCTAATACGTAAATGCTCTTACCGCATTGCGGCTAACGACACTACCCTTCTGGTTACTACGCGTCCCGCGTCATTGAAACAACCAAGATTTTGGTGAGATTTGTAAAACGTTGAGTGGGTCGAGTTATCAAGATTCAGGTTTCACCCCTAACTCAATAACTTCGAATCCCTGATCATGGTTTCCCTCCCGAACCTATCAGGAGGTTTCCACCGGATAGAATGGGAAATCGTTCATTAAGATGTGGATATCACTCCTAACTTAACGGAGAATTTCATGCTTAGACGAAATACGCGGATTGAGTGGCCTTATCGAGAGTTCTTGGTTTTCACACCTAATCTCGACACATCCACTCGTTTGTGTTGTATGAGTATCTTCGCAGCTTCGTGGGTTGTGTCCAAGTCTTAGGAAAGACTTTGTATTGTATTTTAAGTCCAAAGAAACGAGAAGAGAAAGCAAGGCAGGGAGAATAAAGTTTTAATCGGATAACAAGGATAAGCACATAGTTTCCTACTATAGACTAGGCAATTTACTTAATTCCCTATAGTTATGGCTCTGATACCAATCTGTCACACCCCAACCGATGGCGGAAACATCGAGATGTGACACTAAGCGACGAGATTACTCGAGAGAATCCATAACATTAAGATTGCGACAATAATAATTAATTTCTTTTCATGGCAAAACTAATGTCATACAAAGTCAATTACAAATAGTTCAAATGAGAGATACAATAGATTGATAATAGTCTAGGCGTGTATCTAAAGTAGCCTAATCTTGATTCGAGATAACCGACGATTAACCTGCAACATACGTTAAAATAATGTCAATACAAAAAAAATGTATTGGCGAGTATACAGGTTTGACATAGTAGTAAAATAGGTAAAAGCGTTGCGAACTTCTACATACATAAACGAGTTGAAAGTGTTGTTGAACCGCTTGTTTGATTGTGTGGCTTTCGCCTCCGGATCAAGGGCACGTAGGCGGTGAATCGGGTTGAAAGTGAAAGTTGCCAAAAAGTGGTGGAATGCTCTCGAAACCAATTCACTTGAGTGAGACAGAGGAGAGTGGAATTTCGTGTGTAGGGGTGAAATCCGTAAATATACGAAGGAACGCCAAAAGCGAAGGTAGCTCTTTGGGTCCCTACCGACGCTGGGGTGCGAAAGCATGGGGAGCGAACAGGATTAGATACCCTGGTAGTCCATGCCGTAAAAATATACTAACTAGACAATCACTCAAGCTAAGTCCCGAGATGACTGCGAAGGAGAGGTGTGAAGCCCTTAACTAGACCCCGTCGGGTGTGAGTCGAACTATAGTACCATACTAGCTAAGGGGGAATGTCACACCCCCAAAATCCACTCGCGGAGTATCACCGCTTGGAGGCGTGACTGACCAGGATCAAGCCACCAATCATATTGAACAATATATATATAAATGTAATTCAATCAAACCAATATGAAAGGTGTTCAAAACATAAGTATAATATTAACGTTTAGCGGAAGCATCAAAATAAACCCAACATAAGTATAAGTATGTAATGTCATAAGCGTTTAACAAAACATTCACGATTCACGATTCTTGTCCACAACGAACGCGCCTCCCAGTGCAAGCTCCAAGTGTACCTAACGACCTACAAGGCATGTAACAGAGAGTCAACAACTAGTTGAGCGAGTTCACAGTGGGTTGTTTAGTAATAGTGTTCATCTCGTAAAACGTTTGCTTGTTTAGTAACCCATATATCGTTTATGATTTCATCGCGGCCCTCCAGGCATGTTTGCGAAGATTAGTGGGGGTTTCCCATGTGTTGTAGACTAGTTTTATTTGTATCGCGGCCCTCCAGGCATGTGTGCGAAGTTTAGTATCAGTATCGCGGCCATTCCAGGCATGTGTGCGAAGATCAGTATCAGTATCGTGGCCATACAGGCATGTGCGAAGAGTAGTGGGGGCTTCCCCATGTATTACTAGTCTAGCAGTATCTATAAGTGACCTTTCCCCACCGAGGTCAGTAATCCATAATTCCCAATAACAACGTAAGTACAGATAATCATCCAATCCCATTCCCTACCCCGGGAATCCCATGCCTTGGTAAGAGTGTGAACTCACCTTGGTTTGCTCGGTATGCTAAGGTATGTGCTCACAGTTAATCAATCACATCCTAAAGTACGCACGTATACATAATCAGTTTGTATGTCACGAAGTTCACGTACAAGCACAATCATAATGGACATCATATCAAAGATCACCAAGTAGCACATAACACGTGTTCAAGTTCATTCAAGTTATGTTTAACATTTAACGGCAGTTAACTAACTGGGTTAATTCTTAACAGAATTAAGTTAAGTTATTGTGCAGTTTGATCACTCGACGAAACACCCCTTGTTTCGTCGTATTTACCCTTGGCGAAACACATCTGTTTCGCCGTATTAGCCCATGACGAAATTCATCTGTTCCGCCATAACTACCCTCGGCGAAACACCCTCTGTTTCGCCGTGTCTGATTCGTGGTGACCTATGTTGACGAAACACATCCGTGTTTCGTTGACATCTGCGTTTCGTAAATACACATGTTTCCTAGTATAACAGTTACATGCAGAAAACCCTAACTGCCGTCATCATTCACAACCGTCACCTACTATCATCAAGCATCATTGTACAGCAACCATTACACAGAAATCATACGGTGTTCAGCAAATCATCGGTTTTCATTGATTACTAATCATTGCATAATCATAATCATGTGCTAATCCTAAACCATCTAGCATGTATGTTGGCCTTTACCATAAAGCATAATCATAGGTTTATCAACAGCAAGCAATCCAAATCTCGATGCACAGGAATTGTAATCGATGGAACATATTCAAGTAATATCAATTAATCATCAATATGAACACAAACGCTATATAATATCAAACCTCATCGTTTTCCAGCAAAACAGTTAGCAACGGATATAAATCAAACAATTACGCAAAGCTTAAACACTAACTGATGTGCATTAGGTGTAATATATTTTTGATGTATATTTTAAGCCCTTTTTACACTTTTAGCCAAGTTTTAAATTTATAAAACACGATATTTACCAACACTAAACACACATATAGGCAAGTGCACCCATCATGGACGTAGTATAGTGTTGGTAAGATACCGAGGTCGTCCAAGGACACAAGAGCTTTTAGTACCGGTTTATCCTCAACGTCTAATCAAATCAAAAAGTTAGAAAAGATTTTTAAACTAAGAAAATAAAAACTAACTAAATGCTGAAAAATAAAAATAAAATAAAAACAGATAGACAAGATGAATCACTTGGATCCGACTCGTGTATTAGTATAACCTTGATTATTTTCGCACTTTTGCATTTGTTTAAGAGATTATTTTAGTTATTGTAGTAGGCCCCTCTTTTGAAGGCGACGTTACCCTCAACCCAGTAGTTTGAGTCAGCAAGGATACAATCCTAAAGGGTTGGATTATTGGAAGATAATGAATTAAGTTATTAATGCAAATTATGGTAGGCCCCGCTTTTGGCGGTGACGTTACCCTCGACTAAGTAGTCTGAGTCAGCAGGGATACAGTCCTAAATAGCCGGGTTATAGTATTAATAGTAGTTAACTTATGAGGGGGTCAAAGAGTTTGGATCCCCGCCATCCAATACCTATGGGTATTGAAGGAGATCCTACTAAATTTGACCCAGGTCCCTTGCAGGACCTCTAAACGCTGAACAAGGGCAAGACCCTTACCAAACCGTTCCCTTAACCCCCGACCAGGTAGCCAACATACCTCCATATAGACCGTGGAGATATGAATGGTGAAAATCTTTTATTTTATATAGACAGTAAAATAATGCCAAGACACCACGGAAAAACGATAAGGAAAGATCACCTTCAACATAAGTAACTAGTTATTAAAGTCATTAATACAAAACCAAATAAAAAGTGCAAAAGATTAAAAATAAAAAGTATTATACCAAACACTTGTCTTCACCAAGTGATGTAAGAGACTTAGGCAAACATGGCCTTGATTGTCAAGAACTCTTACGATCAATCTTGGATCCCGAGACGACTCACACACTCTATGATGGACAATGGATGATGGTGGTGGATGATGGTGTTGTGATGGTGGTGGGTGGTGGATGAAGTGTGAGAGAGGTGGTGTGCCAAGGGATGAGTTGAAATGAAGCCAAGCACTCCTATTTATAGGCTGAACAGAAGGCTGGGCACGGCCCCGTGTCCGCTGGACACGCCCCCGTGCCTGTCTGACACTCTCTCTCTTCATTAATTGTAATTCGCAATTACAATTAATGCGCCTGCTGTACTTTTGCCACACCCTCGTGCTCACTGGACACGACCCCGTGGTGGGCAATAGAAGCTTCTATAGGTTTGTCTTTTCGTCTTTTCTGCTGCTTCTTGGGCACGGCCTCGTGCTGGCTGAGCACGGGGCGTGTTCAGTCTTCTGACTTCTCTATTTTGCTTGGGAGGATGCCGTTGAGGGGTAGGGCAATCCACTTTTGTTCCTTTTCTTGTATTTATGTTAGATTTAGCTGTCTTTTTGCTTCTTTTGTGAATTTGAGCTCATTTCATCCTGAAAATACAAAAGGAAGACAAAAACACTCTTTTTCCAACATTAGTACTCAAAAAGGGTTAGTTTTATGCCTCATTTGATGTAATTTATATGTTGCATTTTACACACATCAAATACCCCCACACTTGAACTTTTGCTTGTCCTCAAGCAAAACTCTTTAATATGTGGCTTACACTCCCAAATGGAATGGGTAGAAGAGAAGGTTTTGGCTTGTCATAGAGTGTTGTGAATCCAAGATTTTTTTGGGTTTTGTTTTTATTTATTTACAATCCTATACGTTATGATTTATTTAGAACGTTTCATAGGATAAATTACTTATTTGGGCATAACATGCCTTTTTAAAATTCCATTTATATACAAGTTCACATACCTCACGGGAGAAATCACTCACACTCGGCCGAAGGTGTATTTTTAGTGAATCACTCGAGAGCGGCATGGAACTTATTCCTACCATAAGCTTGCCAAGCAATCAATCCTCCTCCTTTTTAACTTGTTACCTTTGTAAATATCAAGAGGACTTTTCGAGTATAGGCTTGGGCTAAAGGTGGGTGAATGGGTTTGTAGAAAAGGGCGAAAAGCGTAAAAAGCATCGGTTTTCATAAAACACTTTGTTTTAGTGACTTTTTATTTTGAAGTATTTTTCCAAACAAGTTTTTTGTTTTGAGAGCTTTGTTTGTTTATTTATAACTTCATCATTCATTTTTTTTTTCGATCGTCACACGAAAACCGAGCTTGTTACTAAAATAAAGGGTAAAAATAAAAAGGGTTTTTGGTGGATAAAAAGGTTTTAGGGTAAAGAAATGAAAGGTTTAGGCTCAAAGGGGTTAACTAGGGGGATTTTTGGGTAGGTGGTAAAAAAAATGAAAAATAATGGTGTAGAAAGAAAAATGGTTAGTCCTAATGCCTCCATCATTTACTTACTTGGGTTTAAGTTGGTAAGGACCGGAATGAATCGTCGTGGCAAGTTCTAGAGTCGTAAGAACCAAGCGGCTATTCACACAAGAAACGAAAAATGAGCATTTAGTCTAAAGATGTAAATTTGTATGCTCAATAAAGGCTCAAAACTCACTTTTGTGGGAATGGGTTTTTCTATGTGATCAAGTATATATAATCAAATTTTAACCAAGCTTGTCATGCCTTTTCATAATTTTCTTATGTCGGTTCTTATTATCACGACGCTCTCGGTTGTAAATTTGTAAAAATATAACCTTGTTAATCTTAGGATTCCTAACTTAAACTTTAGACAAGTAAAAAAAATGAAAATTTTTGAAAAAAATTTGGGGTGTTTAGCGGTTCCAATAGAGTTTTGTGTAAGGCTTGTTATTAGGACTTGCAAATTTCAAGATTTTAGCATCCCCCCACACTTAATTTACACATTGTCCTCAATGTGTCCCAAAAATAAATTTTTAGGTTGATTGGATGTGTAATATGGTGTTAAAAGCAAAGATTTATGTTACTGGCAGTCTGGACATGGCCCCGTGGGGACCAGACACGGCCCCGTGTTCAGGTGCCAGTAATGAAAATTAAAGAAAAGAAACAGAAGCCTGGACACGGGGGGCGTGTCTGGTGAACACGGCCCATGTCCAGTTACCTGAACTGGGCATTTTTCTGCAGGGGGTTCAGCACGGGGCCGTGTTGGTTGGACACGACCCGTGTTGAACCTTCTGTAATGGAGAAATTGATGTCGTGTTGCCTTGTTCTTGTGTATGGGGTCATTTTTCTCGTTCCCCTTTTCATCCCTTACCACCACGAGTGTGTTTTATTTATTATGAACCATCCAATCCTTAAAACCATCGTTCCATTTAGTCAATAGAGAAATACATATAATTCCTAAATAAAATAAAATTAAAACTTAACTAACTAGGTCAAGAGGTACAGGAGGTTATCATAAAGGGTTCTACTTTTTAAGAAAATTTCGAGAATAGTCTCCCGATATAGTAGGACCTTCGGCCGATGGTTCCCTAGATGTCGTTTAAAGCCATTCTTCTATCTCCCTTGGAAGGAAGAAGGCGGCTTCATTTTCCTCAGCAACTTGTGGCTGAGGGGGAACATTCACCGGGATTCCTTGCACCACCCTTTGCGGACTCTCAGGGTGCATGGCGTACCATTCGGCCGGAATGATGACTTCGGGCACCACGTTCCACGCCCTTTGGGTTATCACAGGCACTAAGGGCGGGGAGGCGAGAAGGTTTAACCTCTGGTGCAAGAGGTTCACCTCTCGGAGACAACCCTCCAGTCCCACCGTCAGATGGTTGATACGGTCCACCAACGCTTCCTCCTCTCCCGTCATTTCGTCAATAGCCTCCCTTAGGGCGTAAACATAGTTTACACGAGAGTCTTCTGCTGTTGATGATCTCCTCCCTTGTCGGTTACTTCTTGAAGATGATCCGCTTGTTTTGCTTGCCATTTTCAGTGAAAGAAACCGAAGAAAGCTAAATTTTCACAAAACAGTGCCTCGGACACGGCCCCGTGCTGGCTGAGCACGGCCCTGTGTCCATTTGTCTGCAGGATTTTAGGCTAAGGAGTTTTGGAGTTTTAAATTATTTTCATGGTTTTTAACTGTGTTTTAAGCTTAGATAATTTAAAACAAAGTTATACAACTAACTTTAAACAAGAATCCTTAGCAAATAATCTTACAAACTTCACATAGAGGGTTGGAATCATGGAGTTTCCAAGCTTCCATGGAGGAAATGTTGAAAAAATTTTGAAAGAAGAGGAAATGAATAAAAGAGGAAGGGACAAGATGGTCCTTGGGAACCTTCTTTTAGCACTTACCTAGGATGGTATGAGTGAAGATCACAGGAATCTCTGTCTATTGAAGTGGTAAAAAATGGGCAGGAATCAGGCTGCATTTAAAGAAAACAACAGCGCACTGGACACGACCCCGTGTTCGCTGGACACGGCCCCGTGTGCAGAGGAAATCCTGACACATTTTGTCCGTATTCTGACAAAATCAGCAGAGAATCTTTTAGGTGAGCATGGGGGCGTGTTGACCTGGACACGGCCCCGTGTCTGGCGGCTGTCTTATGGAGTTTTGTTACTTCTAAGGATTTCGTTGATATTGGGTGGTTCCTTACTGGTTGGGACAACCCCAAAGTGCCTAAGATACCTTAATTATCCTAGACTAAGGCGAGAACGCAAGAGGTTGTCGGTGAGGGTAATTCCTATTTTCATTCTAGGTGGACAAGTCCAACCCTTTCCCGGGCTCTCGTTAAAGAAGGTGTATGCCGAATCGCTCAGGTCTATGTATGCACCGAACGAAGTCGATGGAGAGTCCTTCACGGCACAATCGACACAGGGACGACTATCATCCAAGTCTTCGCTAGGTATGAAGGTATTTTTTGGAGCAACGAGGTTGTCGGAATGCGGTTCCAACATTTCTTCATGGTCATCGTCTTGGGGCGGATCAATAAAGTCCTTCCTAAGCTCTTTTGACCAATTTAGAATTAGCTCTTCTAGTTGAAATAACTCGTCAAGGAGCATTTCCCCTAGAATATCTGGCTGGGCGCATTCGAGGGAGAGATAGTGCTTATTTTTACTTTCGCCCATCTTAAGGTTATAAGGAATCGGTGGGTCTATGTAGTGGGGCCTATAATTTAGAAAGTAACATTCTAATTCTTTATGTTCGCCTCCACATAATTGACACCACGTACCATAAGAATGCCGAAAGTAAAAAGAATTACTATCACTCATGTGTATGTTAGAAATTACCAACCGCCGGGATCTAACGGTTCTGTTTTCAGTAAGTGAATCTTGGGCATGGGGGCGTGTTGAGTGAGCACGGCCCCGTGTTCAGCTTACTGTCTGACTTAAAACAGGATTGCCAGTTCCAATGATTGAGCACGGGGGCGTGTTCAGCGGGCACGGCCCGTGCTGAGCTCCGCATAAGCTGAAAAACTATGAAAATCCTAAAAAAATAAAAAGAAAAATAAAAAAAAACTGAATTTTAGTCTAACGTTTTCTTTTTAACTTATGTCAATTACTTCAAATCAAGGAATTGACAACAAGGAATTTATCCTTTTACAATCTTTGTTTTACGCGGGGATTCTCAACTGGTTCCCTTGCTTTGTCTAATTAACTCGTAGGTTCTATCACTTAGCCTCGTGGGCTATTTCACTAAGCTTTCACCCCTTTAAGGCGAGGTCTTTATAATCTATTTCTTTCTATTCATGACCCGTGGGTCATTTTAGTCCTGTAGACCTTTATGCTATTTATAACCCGAAGGTTATGATGATCCCGTAGATCATTCCTTACTCATGTCATTCTTAAATTACATGTTTGGTGTCAAGGCACCCTGTTTATGTTTGAAAATCATTTGGTTTCAAATTTAAGATCTGTTTACTTTGACTGTAGTTTGTGACTACAATTGTTTTATTTCGGACCTTTCTCCCGACTCTATGACTTCTCATGTCATTTATGCGTCGGTTTGTATCTTGCTCACCGTTATCCGGTTTACATATATTCATATTTAATCATGTCCCATTACCGGGCTCCTTGGTCTTTTGCATTTAACGATACCGTTATCCGGCTTGCGCTTACTTACGCCATCCGGCATTATATTGTGTTTAACCCGTTTGACTTGTTAATGTGAAATCCATCACTTATAAACAATCAAACTTTATTCTTTATTCAACCCGTTCAACCTCAAAATAGTTGAACATATTTATTCAAAATTTCTATTTACGAAATTTTGTAGTCCTTTAGTCATAACTCATAATTCGAGTCCCTTGACTTTCAATCCGCGTTCCCGTCTCTTGGTTTACGCATGTGTTTAAATTCTTACCCATCAACCGAGTAATTTACCAAAGTCATATTAATGCAACCCTTGAGGTATGCATTAAGACTTTGTTTTGACTTGTTTGGTTGTCTTAGCGAAATCCATCGCTTTATTTTGTTAGGACCGGCTTTTACTCCGTAACGATTGCGAACCGAACGTGTGACGTGCGGAATCCGTACACGAACGTGACCGAACACACGAGACATAATATAATCGTTATTCTATAATCAGATCTGAAATTGTACATGAACCTGAATCACGTGCACAAGCTTTCTCTCTCTAGCTCTAGATCTCCTAAGCTCCAAATGTGCAAAAGTGGCAAAAAGTCTATAATGCTAACCCTAACACATCTATTTATAGGCCAAGGAATAAGGAGGTTCTCCTTATTTACAATTATGCCACCTTTCCTTTTAGTAACTAGATATTACACTATAAGCACTAAACTTCTTTTGTTTCTGCTACGAACGGAATTGACGGAGGCGATAGACATTACTGCACTAACAGACTCCCCCTTGGATATTGCCGTAGTCAATCCGTAGACAAACTTGTAGCATCTTGTCTTTCTCTCTCTCTCTAAGTCTTCTTGAAGCTTTATCATCTATAGTAACACAGACTCCCTCTTGCTTGAACAGAATCCCTGTGGATCTGTCTTCAGCTTCAGCTCCCCCTTTCAGAAGACTCTTTTCTTCAGGCTCCCCCTTTCATCAAGCTTCCGTGCTTTAGGATCAACACCTGCTTTCCGAGTACAAGCTCCTTCAGGATAGTTTCCTGGCACTTTGAATCCACGCTTCCTCTTGCTTTGAGCTCGTCTTCAGACTCCCCCTTAGACTCGGTTGTCGGGATCGTAGTCTGGTATCTGCAATTTTCAAACATTTATAACTACAAACATTTTGATATTGTCCAGAAATCATAATCTGGCTCTATTAAACTTTCTAAATCAAGATCCTGGCTTTAAGATATAATAATATGGATATATCCAGGAATAACTTGATTCTCTCCCCCTATCAACAATCTTCAAAAATTTTGCAATTTTAACAAACAAAATCGGAAACTGGCTCTTTTACAGATTTTAACAATATAAGCAACCAAATCCTTCACGGTTAATCATCTAAGTCCAACTTAATGACCTTGGAGATATCACAAACTGTTTTTTATTTTTAATTTTAAAATTTCAAGTTTCAAATTAATGAACTTGTTTATTTTCAGATACACGATCAGCATACTTAGATTTTGAAACTTAGCACTCAGACATCGGTTGTCGAAACTAAAGCAGAATCAAAAATCTTTTTGTATTTTTCTGAAAATATAAAGCAGTAAAGAAATATGTACAACAATATTTTTGTTTGAGTATGCGTCAGAGGATCATATCAGTTTTTGACAAGTCACAAGTACCGTTGAGCTTAGTTACACATTAAGAATTAAACAATTCACTTAGATTGTCGATATACTGATCCACTTAAATTTTCACACAAATTTCAACTGATTCAGGATACGAATTAGGTGTTTTAAGAACTTAAACTCATTCATGTGTCCCACCTCTTGAATATACTCCCGTATCCAGATCCCAATATTCAGTCTTACAGGTGAATATACCTAGATGATATCTGTAAGGGGTTAGATGCGAAACTGTGAGAGCTCAGGTCAGAACTTCCGTTCAGCAAAGAGATAACGGTTCGACTTTAGGTGTGTCCCCTTTAGAGTATCTTTTTAGCAATGATTATCAATTTTATTGTTTCATCAATTTGCTGAGGGCAATGCTATGTTTCAAGCAATGCGGAAAGTATTATTCGGGGACTAGGTTAGAACTTCCATTCAGCAGAAGTCCCGGAATAATACCCCAGATATCACTGAGTATAAAGACCTAGTATTTCAGAAAGAGGGACCTTTCAAACGAGATTTCAGGGGTTACCTATATAACCAAGTAGTGTTCACCACGAAATAAGCAAGTTTGAATTTATGTTTATATCCCGAAAAAGTTTACTAAATGTATAAAAACCTATCGTCATATCATCAGTGAGACTGTTTAACGCTATTTAATCATTACATTTCTTTAGCATACTGTAACTGTCTACTAATGTACTATCATTTCCTCTTTTTACACAAAACTCAAATTTTGAATTTTATCATGTTTTTGGCTTTTTCAAATTTTCTAATGTTTTTGGATTTTCTGACAATTTCTCTTACTCCCCCTAAAATTTAAAACCATTTAAAGAAAATTTGACAAACCGATACTGATAGCTTAGTCTCGCCATCCATTTTCTGCTTCTCATGCACTGATTTGCAGAAAATATAATGTACCCCCATGATTTACAACACATTGATCTTTTACAGTTTGAAAACCGTTTTTCAATCTTGTGAAATTAATCATGTTTGTTCCGCCGTGAGGGTTTCGGCATATTCAATCAGAACTCCCCCTGACAACAAACTATTTTCCCATTATGATTTCAAAACACTTATGTTTGTTTTAATCAAAATGGTTTTTCCGGAAAATAAGTTTTGTTTAATTCACACACGGGGTGTATTCATCACCTTGTTCTTTCATCAACTAGTACGAAAGTTAAATCATGTACAACTTAATGTCCTTGATAAATCATTTCTCAAGAAAGATGCCGATTCCTACTCCCCAATTACCAACCTGGGGGTTCCGGCAAATTCAATCAACAAATTTTGAAATTTTTGAATTTTTGACAAATTTAAAAGTAAACATATTTTTGATTTTTCAAATTTTGACAAAATGAAAACATATTTTTGTTTTTTTTTAAATTTTTCAATTTTTAGGGTTTTTGAAATATTATTTATTTATGTACAGAAAACAACTAAACTCCCTGTTTCAACCAATACAGGGTTCAGCAGCCTTCTCCTCCTGTGCTAGGCTGCTCCGACACTCCTCTGGTTGACATTCAGTTGTCTTGAGCACCTGCACATTCAAAGTATTCAATCACTTGAACAATTTAGCCCAGGTCTGTTGGACCTTAGGCATTTCAACACAATATGCTTCATTCAACTTCGGAAAATCTTTGTCGTTTTGAACAAAGACTTTTTCAACTTTAGCATCGTCTACCGAAGTCACTTGTTTCTTAACACTCCATGTTTGACCTTTTGGAGTCCCTCTTTTGTAAAAATGTGTCTCTTTTTGAACATTTTGATCCTGAACAACAACTTTTGGTTTCCAAAACTGGTTTGGTTTTGTTGCATCAACAATTGTTTTCCAACTTTGTGTTGTTCTAAGTCTGGGTGTCACTGGTTTCCATGTTTGTTGTGAGTCAGTCTTTGACATTTTAGGCTTCCAAGTTTGCTTTGAGTCAAACTTGGTTGACTTTTGATTCACAACTTCAGATTTCTGTTTTTGAACATAAACAAACTTCTTTTTCGTCTCAACACCAACAGGTTTCAGATTTGGACACTTGCGTGCAAGATGTCCTGTTTGATCACATTTAAAGCATGTTCTCTTTGAGACATCTTTGACCTGTTGTTGTTGCTTTTTCTGAGCATGAAACTCTTCATTAGACTGTTGTCTAAATTGGAGTTCTTTCTCTTCTTCTGAACTTGTTCCGTGAACAAAGTTCATTTTTGCCTGAAAATTCAGAGTTTCATTTTTATTCCTACTTTGTTTCTTCTTATAACCCAACCCAGCCTTCATGTTTTTCTTCTTGTAACCAGGTTTGTTATAAAAAATTTTGTGACCTTTTCCAGCAAACTTTGAAATCTCAGACTTTTCAGTTTCAACCATCTTGAAAACTTTATCAACCTTTTCTGAAATCACATTCTGAATCGGGAAAACAACATCTAAGAATAATTTGTCCGATCCAATCATGGTATAAACCAATCCTTTTGAATCTTCATTCAAATTTTTCTCGGATTTTGTGTTTTTCAGATATCCATCATGAAAATTACCTTCATTTTCATCCTGTGATTCAGAATTACCTGTATCAGCTGACTCTTCTTTCAAGACGCTTTCAACGACTTTACCTACCACCTCTGAATCATGAGAATCATCAGATTTGGAATAGGTTACGTCAATGTTGTCTGGCAATTGATCTACCAGGTTGAAAGCTTTTTCGACCTTTTCTTCATCATAAAATGCAAACTTTTCCGGTGGTAGAACTTGATGAAACTCTGAGCCAATGCCTTTCTTGTTTTGCTCAGACTCACCATCTCCCGGTTTTATATTGAAAATACGTTCAAGCACATATGATGACACGTGATAACTTTTTAACTTGTTGTTGTCCTGTTCTAAATCAGCAATCTGTCGCTTTAGCTTAGCAACATCCTCAATATAGGAATTAACAACACCTTGTTTTATTTCATACATTCGTTTAAGCTCTTTAGTTGTTTCTGAAAGATAATTTGTGACAACTCGAGTTTCCGACTTTCACTTTCGCGTTTAATGCACGTTGACTTTGACTGTTGACTGTGACTATTAGTCGTTTGTTTATTTGACTTATAACTGAAA
This sequence comes from Helianthus annuus, assembly GCF_002127325.2. Taxonomy (NCBI): domain Eukaryota; kingdom Viridiplantae; phylum Streptophyta; class Magnoliopsida; order Asterales; family Asteraceae; genus Helianthus; species Helianthus annuus. The sequence continues at coordinate 203,410,940 of NC_035448.2, read as the reverse complement.
CCGTTGTAATGAGATAAAGTGCATTGTGTTTGCATGAGTATGTGTTATTGTGTTGCATGGTTATGTGTTTGTTTGTGGCATGAGAACTTAACTGATTAGATCATTACGGACCTAAAAGCCCATTAAGGACCCGACGAATCAAATGTGATTCGCCATACAACCTCTCGACGAAACAGGTCTTTGATTCGTCAAGAGTATGTCGACGAAACAAACTGTTTCGCCAAGCCCAGTTTCGCCAAAGCCCAGTTCGGGCCCAGTATACTTTTGCACGTATAAGTCATACGGAACCACCCCATTCGTCACACTTTAGCAAAATAGAAAACCCTAGAACTCTCTTGCGTGTGACGGCAGCACTGTGTTCCTCCAGTTCTCTCTCTAGCGAATCAAAACCATTACCTTTGATATTTCGGTTAGTTGATTTCTGAATACATACTTGCATGTGTTGGTGCAGTTGTCTGTCGACTACATCTTAGTTCGAGTCTTAGAGTGTTCTAAAGCCTAAGAGATAGAAGCCCAAAGACTGATCAAGACAGAAGATCTGAAGATGCAGCATTGGTGTGACTCGATAATAGACTCCATCAACATCTGAGGGGGAGTCTGTTGGTGCACTACATCTGCTGATTCCGTCTTGTATCGAGTCATAGTCTTAGAATGATAGATCTGGGCACGTAATACCAAAAATTGAGTAATTGTATAGAGTTAGACATGTTAGATCGCTTATAGAGTCAAATTAGATGTTAGGGTCGCTCGGATGGACGTGTACGGACCGCTCGAGTGGTAACTTGTATGGACCGCTCGAACTACATGTGTGGGCCGCTTATTGGGCCTGTCCAATAAGCGGTTCCAACTGTCTATATATACCTCAAGAGCGATCTTAGTTGTAACAGTGAGGAAAATCGTGCCGAAGTGCTGCCGGTGCGAGATTTGAAGTGTAATCAGCGTCAAATCAGTAAAACAAGTAGTTAAAGTGATCTGTGTGCTATTTCTACCTTAGTTTCTTGTTATTCCGCACCTGAAACCAAGGAGAAAGCCTCTGAACGACTCGTTTGGGTCAGAATACGATCCTACAAGTGGTATCAGAGCTTCAGGAGGAGGTTCTCTACAGAAATTAGCCGGATTTCGTCACTTTTTCTTACTTCTACACCTTCTTTTTCTGATTCAGGAAGATTTCACGGTCGAAATTCGCTAAATTTTTCACAGATTGTGCGCAATAGCATCGAGATAAACCCTAGAAAGTTTCGGATTAAAATTCAAAGTTTAAGTGGGTCAAAATTGGATTTGAATGTGGTCCGCTCGATCGGACTGCTCTTGAACCGCTTATTCGGACGGTCGGGAACCGCTCATTCGGATGGTTGAGGATCGCTTATACGGACATTCTTTGAACCGCTCGAACGAATTAGTTCTGAACCGCTTATTGGACAATTAGACTGGATCGCTTATTTGGATCATCTGGAATCGCTCGAACAGACATTTCTAAACCGCTTATTCGAACTTATTTGGACCACTCATTCAGACAAGTGATTGGACCGCTTATTTGGCATATTATTGGACCGCTTATTTGGACAAATCCTAGTTCGCTTATTTGGCCCAATTAGTTTGCTCTTGTGTTCAATTGCTGTTTGGTCTGCTTTTCAATCACACTTAGCTTGCTTATTTGTCAACAAACACGTGTCGGGTTTTTGCGAAACATGGCAATGATGTTTGACGAACAGGAGAACTATTATTTCGAAAGATTTAATGATTGGAATCACGGATTTCTAGATGAGGGGTATAGAAAAGTGAGCAAAGATGGTTGGGCAAAAAGGTTCAAATATTTTGTGTGTCTGAAAGACGAAACGTTGGATGATCTTAAAGACCGATATAGTGTTTTACTGAATTATATGAAAGATCATGAGATATATCCGTCAAATGTTGAAAAATTAGAGAAATTTGCAGATGCATTACCAATTGAATGGGATGAATGTTTGAAGAATTTAAGGGAGAACTCAAATTTTTCAAAACTATCTCTAAATCAATTCATCAGCAAACTTAAAGCTCATGAACTTGAAGTTAGAAAGAAAAAGAAAGATTTGATCAAGGTTTTGGAGTATAATGTGCTAGATCTAAGTTCAGATGTGATTGAAGAAATGCACAAAAGAGTTACTAAATGTATCAGGACAAAACATGTGCTGAAATACGATTTCAAACGAGGTTGTTATATTGATAATAATGGAAATCCTTTTGATTTCGTTAAAATGTTCTGTGCAGGTACATTCATAGCAAAAGAAGAAGAAATTTCAAAAGCTGAAGAATCGGTGGAGAATGAAACAATGTGCTCAACATGTGACAACCTTAAGACAGACAATGACAAACTCGTGAAAGATATGGCAAGTTTGGCATCTGAAGTCAAAAAGTTGAAAGACGAGAAGCACGTTGTTGAAAATCAGATTCTTATTTTGAAAGAAAATTGTGAGAAGTTGAAAGCTGAAAATGACAAACTGTTGGTTGATTTTAACAGTTTGGCATTGAAAAATCAAGAATTTGAAGGGCAAATGAAAATTCTTGAAGATGGGAGAAATGTGTTCAGTAAAAACAACATTGAAAAACAGAAAATGATAAATTCCCATCTTCAGAAGATTGTCGAACTTGAAAAAGAAGGTGAAAGCGCTCAAAAGAAAATCGAAGAGTTGGTAAAAGAGCTTGAAAGCAAACATAAATCTTTAGAAGATTTAGATTTCTGGATTAAGCTTGAAAACAAGAATCTGAAAGCGAATGAATCAAAATTTCAGGAACAGATAAAAGTTTTGATGAATGAAAAATCTGTTCTTGAAAATTTGAAGAATGATAATGAAAAAACTATCAAGTCTCATTTTGGGAGAATATCTCAGCTTGAAAGTGAAGCTGAGAATTCGAGGAACAAAATTGATAAACTTGAGAAGAAATTGATAGGTTTTGTGACTAAATCTGACAGTTTGAATTTTCCCTGTCCAAAACCAATCAATTCAGTCCCGATAAGTGAAAAGGTTACAAACTTTGACAAAGTCAAAGTCGAAGATTGTGATGAGAAAACTGATGAGGAAAATGAGAAATTTTATTCAGCAGATGAGTCTGAGACAGAGTCTGATGCTGAAATTAAGAAAAAGAAAACAATTTCAAAATTAAGAGAAAAATTTCAGAAAACTGTTTTGAAATCGACTGAAAAGGGAGAATGCTCTAAGCAAAAACCTGTGAAGAAGATTGTAGAACAGAAACAAATATTTAAAAATGAAAGAAAAAACTCATCAGTACAATCATCGAATCAAAAGAAAAAATTACAAAAAGTAGAAAATGAAAATTCAAAAATTATTGTGTGCAGGAGGAACTACAGTGCTAAAGCGTCAAAACCAGCAAATTTGAGGAATGAGTACCACCAGGCCAAACAATGTTACGATTTGAATATTTGGTATAATGGTGATAACTGGTATGATAACAGGGTGTGCTACAGCTGCGGATATCAGGGGCATATTGCTGTTAACTGCCAGTATTGGAGTTATGAGACCAGGAGGTTCTATAATTGCAATTTCAAAGGTCACATTGCTAGAGATTGCCCAAGAAAATCGAATGACAGGTTAAGGGCCAATTCTCAGAAAATGGCAAAGAAGAAACCAGTCGTTGTCAAACCCAAAGAACTGAAAGTTCAAGAACCAAAAGTTCAAAAACCAAAAGTTCAAGAACAGAAAGTTCAAGAGACGAAAGTGAAACTTTCGCAGGGGCAGAAAGACCGACTGAGGAAAAAGAGAAAGAAAGCGAGAGAATATCTCGAGAAGATTTTGTCCTCGGGTTCATCCGACAGATCGAAGAAGAGTGCTGATGAATCAACTCCCTCAACTGCAAAGTTAAGCAAGTCGAATTCATCAGATGCAAATCTGAGGACAAAAGAGGAGAAAAAGAAGAAAGTGAAGTTTTCACTTCCTGGCGATGAATCTGACTCATTAAAGTCAGACAAGCCACATTCAGGCAATGATTCTGGTATGGTAAAACTAGAGGAGCCATGTGTTGAGGTAAAAGTCGAGAATTCTAGTTTAACAATGGATGAGAAAAATTTTCCACCATTGTTGAACAAGAATTCAAAATCACCCAAGGCTGGTCAGGCTTGGGTGAAACTTTTCAAATAGAAAAACCTGACTTGCCGGAGCTCCCAGGTTGGTAAGCGTGGAGCATGAATCGGCATCTTTCTCAGAATTTAATTCGGTAACGTCAATCATAAAAAACGGTAAAGAGGTTTGTTTGTGAATGTTTTACAATTGGTACAGAGGATTCTGGACTGCATATGGTAAATCAAGGACATTAACTTGTACTTGGATTTTCCTACTTTTGTGTAGAAAACAAGATGATTAAGTAACCCCGTACCTAAACTGTTTGGTAAACAAACTAAGTTTTCCGGAAAAGCCATTTTGATTAAAACAAACTTAAGTGTTTTGAAATCACAATGGGAAAATCAGTTTTGTTGTGAAAAAGAGGAAATGATTGTAAATCAGTGGACTATCACAGCATGCTAAAGAAATGTAATGTAAAATGTGATAAACGGTCTCACTAATGATGTGACGATAGGTTTTTGTACATTTAGTAGATTTATTCGGGATATAAACCTAAAATTTCAAACTTATGAAATTCGTGGGGAACACTACTTGGATATATAGGTAACCCCTGAAATCTCGTTTGAAAGGTCTTGTATTCTGATATACTAGGTGTTTATAATCTATGATGTCTGGGGTATTATTCCGGGACTTCTGCTGAACGGTAGTTCTGACCTAGTCCTTGGCTAATACTTTCCACAAAATGCTTGAATTATAGCATAAAGCCCTCAGTTGATTAGACAATAAAATTGATAATCATCTGTTGTAGCTGAAAAGATCCTCTAAAGGGGACACACTGCTAAATCGAAGCTGATATCTCTCTGCTGAACGGAAGTTCTGACCTGAGATCCCTCAGTTCTCGCATTTAACCCCTAATTTATGTACAGATATCATTGTAGTATTCTTGCCTGTAAGACTGAATATTGGGATTCTGGATACGGGAGTATATTCAAGAGGTGGGACACATGAATCGAACTAAGTTCATAAAACACTTAAATAGTATCCTGAATAGATTGAAAATTGTATGAAAATTTAAGAGGACAACTATATCGTCAATCAACGTGAATCGTTTAGAACTTAAAATGTCTAAAAGCTTAACGGTGCTAGTGATGTGTCTCAAAAACTGATATGATCCTCTTGCACAAACTCACAAAAATATGTTTGTTTTGCATTTAAATTTCTGGCTTTGCATTTTACATTTTATATTTTGAAAAATCCAAAAAGATTTTCGACAACTGATGGTGAAGAGCTGATTTTCAAAATCTCAAAGGCTAAACTTGATGGACAGACAGGTTGGTTAAGTCATTTGAAATGTTTAAAATGATTCATTAGGTTGAATCAGAAATTGGAATGTTTCAAATTTGTGATCAGTGTTTAATTTGTAAAAATTCTCAAATAATTTGTTGATTCATTAAGTTGAATCACAACTTTATTTGTTTGTGATAGAGAATTTGAGATGTATGCAGATGATGCAGATGATGAGCTGAACAGAGAGAAGCCAGGAGATAATTTCTATGGTGGTAACAAATCCCAGACGACTATCCTAGCAGGGTGATAGGGGGAGTCTGATGAAAGTTATAGCCAAAGAAAGAATAGATCCAGGCAGAATTCTTGAAGAAGACCGAACAATATCCGAGAATGTCATGGTGAAGACTCTCACTGAAGATTCCGTCAACATTCAAGGGGGAGTCTGTTGGTGCAGTTGTCTGTCGACTACATCTTAGTTCGAGTCTTAGAGTGTTCTAAAGCCTAAGAGATAGAAGCCCAAAGACTGATCAAGACAGAAGATATGAAGATGCAGCATTGGTGTGACTCGATAATAGACTCCATCAACATCTGAGGGGGAGTCTGTTGGTGCACTACATCTGCTGATTCCGTCTTGTATCGAGTCATAGTCTTAGAATGATAGATCTGGGCACGTAATACCAAAAATTGAGTAATTGTATAGAGTTAGACATGTTGGATCGCTTATAGAGTCAAATTAGATGTTAGGGTCGCTCGGATGGACGTGTACGGACCGCTCGAGTGGTAACTTGTATGGACCGCTCGAACTACATGTGTGGGCCGCTTATTGGGCCTGTCCAATAAGCGGTTCCAGCTGTCTATATATACCTCAAGAGCGATCTTAGTTGTAACAGTGAGGAAAATCGTGCCGAAGTGCTGCCGGTGCGAGATTTGAAGTGTAATCAGCGTCAAATCAGTAAAACAAGTAGTTAAAGTGATCTGTGTGCTATTTCTACCTTAGTTTCTTGTTATTCCGCACCTGAAACCAAGGAGAAAGCCTCTGAACGACTCGTTTGGGTCAGAATACGATCCTACAGCATGATTACTTGGCCGATGAAATGACTGTGAATGTATGTCTTTGCATTTGTTTTGATTGATAGGTTCATTCTAGAAAGTCACGATCATATGATGAATACTTAGGGTTTCATGAACCTCTCAAGGATTATGCTTGATTAGCGGTTGTTAGTATAGGGTTGATTATGTATTTATCGGATAATCCTTGTGAGTCAACATAACCGAATGATTATCGATTGTGCATATGTATTGATATCGTGAACTGTATGATTTTCTAATAAACGGTTATGCAAAGGGTATGGATTACATGATATTGTTTTGTGATGGTTACATGATTTTACCATATGATGATTCTGTGATTGGTGATGATGATTGTATGAATTTTATGATTGTTGACGGCTGATAGCATGATTAGGGTTTTTGAAACTGTAACTGATTATTGACGTAACTGCTACTGGTTCACGAGACGGAATTTTTTGGCGAAACAGAAGGTTGTGTTTCGCCAAGGGGTAATCGACGAAATAGGATAGTGTTTCGCCAAGGGCAGTCAACGAGACAGAATCTTGTTTCGCCAAAAGGGTAGTTGGCGAAACACAATGTGTTTCGCCAACAAGTGTTTCGCCAACCTGTGTTTCGCCAATTTGGATAATTTGCACAGTAACCTGATTTAACTCTGTTAAATGTTAACTGGATAGACTAACTGCTGTTAAGTGTTATGTTTGACTTGTATGATATTGAATACATGTTTAGTACTCCTGTGATTATACTTATACGTGAACAACTTGGATACGAACTGATTATACCTACGTGCGTACTTTAGGACGTGATTGAATAACTGTGAGCACATACTTAGCATACCGAGCAAACCAAGGTGAGTTCACACAAGCCAAGGCATGGGATTCCCAGAGTGGGAATGGGGTTGGGTGATTTATTCGTACAGGCTCAGATGATAGAATTAAATGATATGGTCCTCAGGGTGAGGAAGGGTAATGATGAGATACGACTAGACTAGTATACGAATTGAACTGATCTTCGCACAAACGACAGGGGTTGTATAACAACCCTCGGTAAAACCGACACCCTCATAATAGATCTGACACCCTAATATATCTTTAAATGTCTCAACATGTCTTTATATGCACCCGTATGTGAAAACCGAGCCCAAAATACAATATAACATATAAAATAAATTAAAAACAATAATTATTAAGTTGAGGCGGGCCGCATTGACCTCACCTCAACTTAACGCGGGCCGCATTAGAACGCAACCAGAATCCGCTGAAATCATTAGTTGATGCGGGCCGCGTACAAGATCGCTTAAGTTCATGCGGGCCGCGAGCAACCTAGAATGTGGCGCAGCCCGGTGATGACACGTGTCATCACCGTGTCAAGTCTAGAGGGTGACCGGGCCAAGCTATACGTTGACCAGAGGTTGACGCGGGCCGCGTAAGGGTTAGCCTTACTTAACGCGGGCCGCGTGAAGACGCGATTACAGCCCTATAAATAGAGGCCATCAGCCTTCAGTCCGTCTCGCTCATTTCTTTCTTTCTTTCTTAAATTTCTATAGTGGCGTTACTATACCCGGGCATTATACCCCCTAAAATAGCGAGGTTCTGCTACGATGTAAGTATTATAACCCCTGGAGACGTATTAGATATGCTGCCCGATTGATCTAGGGTTCCGTAACGGCTGTCGTGGTTCTGCCCGACATAGTCGTTGGAATGCCGTCTCGTGGAGGGTATTACTAATGTTAAAATGGGTTATTATACTAACACACGTGCATTTGTGTAAATTATAGATATTCACCAGGAAACCCTAAAGAATAACCTAAGACAGCAATGTGAGTAATCCTCTTTTTGTTAACTGTTTTTACAAAACCTTAAATATCTTTCCATGCGAATAGCAGTTATTGAGTATTTGTAAGAATACAATTACAGTCGGTAAATTTGGGGTTTTGTATACAAAATTTGTTACCACCTGGTAAAGGAGTAACATGACTATAAGTCGGAACGACAGTACCGAGTGGTGGTAATTGATATAACTTGGAAACAAATGTAATTGCGGATGCGCCCTCAATACTGTTCACTGTGAAATTGTTTTTATATAAACTTGATTCAACTGGGATTCACTCACTAGTATTTCCCACTGACAAAATGTTTTTAAAACGCGTTTCAGGTAACAATATGTGAAAGCCAAATAGAAGCCAGCTGGACAGCACTGAAGGCTTGGAAAAGTGGCAATAAAGTTACCTAAGAATAAAAGAGATGTTTTTAATAAATAAATAGGATTTATTCCTATGAAACGTGTGTATTGAAAACTTGGGTTTTTCCCATATGTTTAATATTATTAAACGAGGTGGTTTACTCTGATTAAATATTTCCTAACTACGGTCCTGATGAAAATTTCCGCTGCCAAATTGAATAAATCAACGTGATACCACCGAAACTGGCTCACGGCCGCCCGTTCCCGGGAACTAGGAATCGGGGGCTGTGACAGAAGGTGGTATCAGAGCTATGCCACTGATTCAGCCACAGAAGTGTTCTGCTGACATCAAAATTCAAAGTGTTAGGAAATAAATTATGGAAATATGTGTATAATTGTATTTCTTGCTATGTGTTATCTGACTATTTGTTAGTTTACAGTATGAGCGACCAAGGACCTTCTGACGCCTATCGTCAACTGTCTGGTTCGCCTAGGAGCGAAGGCACCTCCTCTTCTCAGCCTGCCCTCTCAGGGTATTCTGCTGACACAGAAGAAGGAATCTTTGTGTTTAAGGCTTAGTCTGAAGAGCCATTTCCTCAGAAAAAGAGGGGATGGTTCAGTAGGGGAGCGCATGAACGTAGGAAAAGAATGAAAAAGTTGCAGGAGCAGCGAGTGTTAGCCGCAGCAAAAAGAGAGACTGATGCTTATAATCAGGATATGCTCAATAGGGGTATCGCTAATATCCATATTTTAGCAACCACTGCTGCTGACCCAAACCTGGAACAAATGCTAGCACCCCAACCACAAAATCCTGACCAACCCATGGAAGTAGAAAACCAGATAGAAATGCCTGATTACAACCCGGAGGAGATACCTAGGGTACCTGCACCAGATCCCCTAGACCCAAACAACTACGACCCCTGGTGGGACGATGTTAGGGACTACGTGCAACAAAACCCAATACAGGAAAATGTGCCAATACCCAACTTAGGAGCTTATCCAGGGTTAGATCCTCAAGATCCCTACAACATTAGTGATGCATATGTTAGGGAAATTTTAGAGAATCCATACCCGTACCAGGCCCCTATGCCTCCGTATCAGGAACCTGTACCACAAATTCCAAACCCAATCCTAGAACCTGCACCCCCAATGAGTGCAGAAAATGTCCAAGAACTTAGGACTTTTGGGGAGGAAATTTTAGAAAGCAGTGAGAGAATGCGACAGGTGGGAGAACGCCTCGTATGGAAATACGATGAGCGTAATATGGATTTTTGGATGAATCCATATCAGTGAATGTGATGGCAGAAACGGTAGTAGTAATAATAATAATATAATATAATAATATATGTGTGTATGAAAAAAAAACACTACGGATGCATACTATTAGTATTATAGCTTTAAATTTCAGTCGGTATTGTACTTTAAATTTCAGTACTAGTGTGTAATGATGCATACTATATAAATAGAGTAAAAGTCGCAATGCTCGACGCTTTTGGTTAAAAGTGCGTGTCATATGATTGGCTATATTCAAATATTAATTGTGATATTAATATTTGGTAATTGTGTAAAATTCAGATGGCCGACGAGGAAAATCCGGATAATCTGAATAACAATAACCAGAGTAACATTAACGTGGTTAATGAGAATCCGGACAACAATAACAATGGAAACCAAATGGATAATAGTGCCGTTCAACACATAGTGGCACAAGGAATTATAGATGCAATGCCATTTATTATTCAAACGGTTCAAGAAGCGAATAATAAAAGTAATCATAGTAGTAAACGACCAAGTGAACCGGAACACAGCGTGAACAATGGACCCGTACTTCAAGCGCCCATTCCCAAAAGAAGAAGAACCATGCCATATGGTTGTTCTTACAAAGAATTCTGGTCCTGTAAACCAATAGAATTCTCGGGCAATGAAGGACCCATTTTAGCCCTACGCTGGATAGAGAAAACTGAGGCCGTTCTAAAAATAAGCAAGTGTGCTGAAGAAGATAAGATAATGTTTGCTTCAAATCTGTTTAAAAACGCAGCCTTAGAATGGTGGAACACTATCCTCCAGTCAAGAGGAAGTGATAGGGTTTATAACATGGAATGGGAGGAATTTAAAAACATGGTAGAAAGAAAATTCTGCCCTCCCAATGAAAAGGAACAGATAGCAAATAACTTCTTAGAATGACCGGGGTAGACAGTAAGGGTTACACTACCACATTCTTTGAATATGCTAGAATAGTACCAACCCTTGCATCACCAGAACCAGTGTTAATCTCCTGGTACATCTGGGGATTAATTGGAGAGATTAGACATGTAGTCAAGGCAGCTAGACCGCAAACTGTAGAAGAAGCTGTAGAACTAGCTAATACCTTGACTGATGAACTAGTGAGAACTAGAGAAGAAGACCAGAGGAGAAACCTAACCCAAAGGCTTACTCAAGAATTCCATTCTGGGAATTCCAACCGTAGGAATATAGGTTCTACCTCTGCACCATACTGCAAAGCCTGCAAAAAGAAGCATTCTGGAAGATGCTCTACTTACTACAATTTCTGCAAAGCACCAGGACATAAGGAGGAGACATGCAGAAGAAAACCAACTAATGGAATGTGCATCAATTGTGGAGAAAAAGGTCATATCAAGCCAAACTGTCCAAAGTTAGCCCCAGCTGCAAACAACAAGAACACTAAAAATGATAGAGCATTCATTCTAACTACAGACGAAGCTAGACTAATTCCGGACGTCATTGCTGGTACGTTTTTAGTTAATGATATATTTGCTAAAGTATTATTTAACTCTGGTGCCAACCAAAGTTTTATTAATACTTCATTTTGCAAACTCCTAAATCAATCATTAACTAAACTACCACAAGAATGTCTAGTGGAGACAGCAAATGGAGAAACCGTTAAGATTTCTGAAATCTTGCAAGAAGCAAGAATAGAAATTTTTAATCAAAAATTTATTGCAAACCTTTACCCAATGAATCTGGTAGGATTTGATGTCGTGTTAGGAATTGATTGGTTAATAGCCAATAAAGCCAATATCTTATGTGATCAAAAGTCAATTCAAGTAAAATCACCAAGAGATGAAAAGATCACAATTAAAGGAGATAAACCATCTAGATCTACTAAATTCATCTCTGTGATGAAAACTGCAAGTTATATAACGAAAGGATCTATAGTATATATAATTTCTATAATCACTAACACTAAAGGAAAAGAGTTAAAAGACATTCCAGTAGTGTCCCAGTTTTCAGATGTCTTTCCTGAAGAATTGCCAGGACTACCGCCAGACAGGGAAGTTGAATTCAGAATTCACCTGTTACCAAGGACAGCACCGATTGCCAAAGCACCGTACCATTTGGCACCCGCGGAAATGCAAGAACTGAAGAACCAGCTAGATGAATTGTTGGAGAAAGGATTCATACAGCCAAGCTCATCGCCATGGGGAGCGCCGATTTTATTCGTTAAAAAGAAGGACAGATCAATGCGTATGTGCATTGACTACCGTGAATTAAACAAAGTCACGATTAAGAATCGGTATCCATTACCGAGGATCGATGATTTGTTTGATCAACTTCAAGGAGCTCGATTTTTCTCTAAAATTGATTTCAGATCAGGATATCATCAATTAAAGGTACAGGAAGAGGATATTCCTAAAACCGCATTCAGAACTAGGTATGGTCATTATGAATTTACTGTCATGCCATTTGGTTTAACCAATGCCCCAGCCGCATTCATGGACATGATGAACCGAATATGTAAGCCATATTTGGATAAATTCATAATTGTCTTCATAGATGATATTCTAATTTACTCTAAAAGTAAAGAAGAGCATGCAAAGCACTTGCACTTACTTTTAAGTTTATTGAGAAAGGAAAAGCTTTATGCTAAATTTTCAAAGTGTGAGTTCTAGTTAGAGCAAGTACAATTTCTCGGGCATCTAGTTAATCATAAAGGAATTCATGTGGATCCAACCAAGATAGAGGCAATTACCAAATGGAAAACCCCTGAGTCACCAACTAAGGTTAGAAGTTTCTTAGGATTGGCCGGTTATTATAGAAGATTTATCCGAGATTTTTCTAGAATAGCCATTCCTTTAACAAAGTTAACCTGTAAATCTGTTAAATTTGAATGGGGACCAAAACAAGAAGAAGCCTTTAGAATCCTTAAGCAAAAATTAACCCATACACCCATACTAGCGTTACCAGAAGGAACTGAAGACTTTGTAGTCTTTTGTGACGCTTCAAAGTTAGGATATGGATGTGTATTAATGCAACGTCAAAAGGTTATAGCTTACGCCTCTAGACAGCTTAAGAATCATGAAGAAAATTATTCAACCCATGATTTGGAACTAGGAGCTATAATTTTTGCCCTTAAAATTTGGAGACATTATCTTTATGGTAGTAAGTTTACTATTCTCACAGATCATAAAAGTTTAAGATATGTCTTCGGACAAAAAGAGTTGAATATGAGACAAAGACGCTAGATGGAATTACTTAGTGATTATGATTGTGATATCCAGTATCATGCAGGAAAAGCAAATGTAGTGGCAGATGCTTTAAGTCGAAAGTATCATGAAAAGCCAAAAAGGGTACGTTCTCTTAAATTAAATCTTCAAGTAGATTTAAATGATCAGATTAGGAAAGTTCAAGAATCAGTAATCAAGGAAGATACTGAAAAATTAAAAGGAATGATTAAAGAATTAGAACAAGGAACAGATGGAATTTGGAGGTTCCATAAAAAGGGAATGTGGATACCTAAATTAGGAAATTTACGTCACCGTATATTAGAAGAAGCCCATAAGTCTAAATATACGATGCATCCAGGAAGTGATAAAATGTACCAGGATTTAAGGAAAAATTTCTGGTGGATAGGAATTAAAAAAGATGTAGCAGCCTATGTTTCTAAATGTTTAACTTGCTCACAAGTTAAAGCTGAACATCAGAAACCCTCAGGTTTGTTTCAACAATTAGAAATGCCAGTCTGGAAATGGGAATTAATAACAATGGATTTTGTTACCAAATTACCCAAAACAAGAAAAGGTAATGATACAATCTGGGTGATTGTAGATAGGCTAACCAAGTCAGCTCATTTCTTACCAATGAAGGAAACCTTTAGTATGGAACAATTAGCCAAATTGTATGTAAAAGAAATCGTTTCTTTACGTGGCATTCCTTTATCAATTGTTTCTGATAGAGATAGCCGATTTACCTCTCATTTTTGGTCAAGTTTCCAAAAAGCAATGGGAACCAGGTTAAATCTAAGCACAGCTTATCATCCTCAAACGGACGGACAAAGCGAAAGAACCATTCAAACAATGGAAGACATGCTTAGAGCTTGTGTAATTGATTTCGGAGGTAATTGGGACGAACACTTACCTTTAATAGAATTTTCTTATAATAACAGTTATCACACAAGTACCAATGCTGCCCCATTCGAAGCACTTTATGGACGAAAGTGCAGAACCCCAGTCTGTTGGGCAGAAATTGGGGAAAAACAATTATCTGGACCTGAGATAGTACAAGAAACCACTGACAAAATCATTCAAGTCAAGGAACGACTGAAAGCAGCACGTGATTGACAAAAGAGCTATGCTGATAACAGACGCAAACCATTAGAATTTCAAGTGAGAGATAGAGTATTATTAAAAGTCTCTCCTTGGAAAGGAGTGGTAAGATTCATTAAAAGAGGAAAGCTTAGTCTCAGGTATATTGGACCTTTCAAAATTCTTAAAAGAATAGGACTTGTAGCCTATCAGCTACAATTGCCAGAGGAAATGGCAGGAATACATGATGTATTTCATGTATCTAATCTCAAAAAGTGTCTAGCTGATGAATCACTCGTAGTACCTCTCAAGGATATAGAGGTTAATGAACAACTCAAATTTGTAGAGAGGCCTCTACAAATTGAAGATAGGAAAATTAAGAATCTCAAGCATAAGAGATTAGTTCTGGTCAAAGTAAAGTGGGACTCTAAAAGAGGACCTGAATACACATGGGAGCTTGAATCAGAAATGCAAAAGAAATATCCACACTTGTTCCAGTAGATCTCGAGGACGAGCTCTAAAACAAGGTGGGGAGGATATAACAACCCTCGGTAAAACCGACACCCTCATAATAGTTCTGACACCCTAATATATCTTTAAATGTCTCAACATGTCTTTATATGCACCCGTATGTGAAAACCGAGCCCAAAATACAATATAACATATAAAATAAATTAAAAACAATAATTATTAAGTTGAGGCGGGCCGCATTGACCTCACCTCAACTTAACGCGGGCCGCATTAGAACGCAACCAGAATCCGCTGAAATCATTAGTTGATGCGGGCCGCGTACAAGATCGCTTAAGTCCATGCGGGCCGCGAGCGACTTAGAATGTGGCGCAGCCCGGTGATGACACGTGTCATCACCGTGTCAAGTCTAGAGGGTGACCGGGCCAAGCTATACGTTGACCAGAGGTTGACGCGGGCCGCGTAAGGGTTAGCCTTACTTAACGCGGGCCGCGTGAAGACGCGATTACAGCCCTATAAATAGAGGCCATCAGCCTTCAGTCCGTCTCGCTCATTTCTTTCTTTCTTTCTTAAATTTCTATAGTGGCGTTACTATACCGGGCATTATACCCCCTAAAATAGCGAGGTTCTGCTACGATGTAAGTATTATAACCCCTGGAGACGTATTAGATATGCTGCCCGATTGATCTAGGGTTCCGTAACGGCTGTCGTGGTTCTGCCCGACGTAGTCGTTGGAATGCCGTCTCGGGGAGGGTATTACTAATGTTAAAATGGGTTATTATACTAACACACGTGCATTTGTGTAAATTATAGATATTCACCAGGAAACCCTAAAGTATAACCTAAGACAGCAATGTGAGTAATCCTCTTTTTGTTAACTGTTTTTACAAAACCTTAAATATCTTTCCATGCGAATAGCAGTTATTGAGTATTTGTAAGAATACAATTACAGTCGGTAAATTTGGGGTTTTGTATACAAAATTTGTTACCACCTGGTAAAGGAGTAACATGACCATAAGTCGGAACGACAGTACCGAGTAGTGGTAATTGATATAACTTGGAAACAAATGTAATTGCGGATGCGCCCTCAATACTGTTCACAGTGAAATTGTTTTTATATAAACTTGATTCAACTGGGATGCACTCACCAGTATTTCCTACTGACAAAATGTTTTTAAAACGCGTTTCAGGTAACAATATGTGAAAGCCAAATAGAAGCCAGCTCGACAGCACTGAAGGCTTGGAAAAGTGGCAATAAAGTTACCTAAGAATAAAAGAGATGTTTTTAATAAATAAATAGGATTTATTCCTATGAAACGTGTGTATTGAAAACTTGGGTTTTTCCCATATGTTTAATATTATTAAACGAGGTGGTTTACTCTGATTAAATATTTCCTAACTACGGTCCTGATGAAAATTTCCGCTGCCAAATTGAATAAATAAACGTGATACCACCGAAACTGGCTCACGGCCACCCGTTCCCGGGAACTAGGAATCGGGGGCTGTGACAGGTTGGCCGCGATATTATGACTAATCTTCGCACACATGCCTAGGAAGGCCGCGAACTATACATACTAAAACTTCGCACACATGCCAGGGTGGCCGCGATACAAATATACATAGTCTAGAATACTTGAGAACTTTCCCTAATCTTCGCATACATGCCTAGAGGGCTGCGATACGAACTAATACGATACATGACTTAATGAACGAACACAATGCTTACTATACCATTACTATTACTGAACTATTAACTGTGAACTCGCTCAACTAGTTGTTGACTCTCTGCTGCATGCCTTGCAGGACCATAGGTACATATGGAGCTTGCGCAAGGAGGAGCAGGTCGTTGTGGGCACGGATCGTGAATGTTTCGTTAAAACACTTTATGACATTTCATACTTTATTATGTTGGGTTTTATTTATACGCTTCCGCTAAACAGTGATAACATACTTATATTTTGAACACCTTTCATATTGGTGGTTGAATGACATTTACTTTTACTTATTAATTACATGTTCAATATGATTGGTGGCTTGAACCTGGTCATGTCACGCTCCCAAGCGGTGATACTCTGCATGTGGATTTTGGGGGTGTGACAGATTGGTATCAGAGCCATTGGTTATAGAGAACTTGGTTTTAATATGGGAAAAACGTTTTTATTAAAACCAGACTATAACCAGAACAGTGCTCTCAACGATCCACAACGACGCTTCGCTCCACGTGCAAGACTCAACATCCTAGGTAATAAGGTTTACGTTTATTACCTGCTTGCTAGAACTGTATAGAACTTTGCTCGTAGTATGCTTAGATTACATTGCCTACTATACGTCATCACATGAGAATACCTATGTGCTTACACTCTTCTGTCATCGAACTACTCGCGAACCTTTCTCACTTATTCTACTTTTACTATGAAGATCATGTCTGGACGTGTGAACATGACTCAAGCCCAGTTGACGGCACTTATCAATGAACGAGTAGCTGCGGCACTTGCAGCTGCACCAGCAGGTAGTATACCCTGCGAATGGGATACACACTAGGATCTTTGAATCCTACATTCCTAAATCAACCTTTGTATTTAATATTGTCCTATTCTATGCACAATAGGTCAAAACGCTCCCCAACCTGTCTGCACATTCAAGAACTTCATGGAGTGTCGTCCAAGCACATCCAGTGGCATGGAAGGAGCAGTGGGACTACTCCATTGGTTTGAGAAGCTCGAGTCGGTATTCGAGATGTGTGAATGCCCTGAGGCTCGCAGGGTCAAGTACGCCACTGGTACTTTGGAAGGAATCGCGTTAACTTGGTGGAACGCGCAAGTACAGATCCTAGGGTTGGCAGCTGCTAACGCCACCCCTTGGAATGATTTCAAGGAGCTGATTAAACGTGAATACTGCACACGGGAAGACATCCACAAGTTGGAAGACGAGTTTTACCAATTGAAAATGACTGGGTCAGAAATTGAAGCTTATACCAAAAGGTCAAACGAGCTGGCCGTGCTGTGTCCAACGATGGTGGACACTCCAATCAAGCGTATTGAGTTGTATCTCAAGGGGTTAGCGCCAGAAATCCAGAGCCATGTGACATCGGCCAATCTTGATAACATTCAAGCTATTCAGCGCCTTGCTCATCGTATTACGGATCAGGCAGTAGAACAGAACAAGCTGCCAAAACGCATCAGTGCTGCCACTACTGCTGTTACTACTTCTGCTACTCCCAGTGACAACAAAAGAAAATGGGATGGGGATTCCAGCAAGGGATCAGCTTCAGTTCAGTCACAGGTTCAACAGCGAAAGACTGACAGTTATCAGAGTCCCAGTCAGCACTCTTCAGGCAATCAGGGGCAGGGTGGATATCGGGGAATTCACCCACTATGTAATAAGTGCAACAGACACCACAGAGGACAGTGTCGCAAGGAACGTTGTCAGAGATGCCTCAAGTTAGGGCATGAAGCTAAAGACTGCAGGAGTGCGCGACCTGCGAATCAGAACCAGCAACTACAATTACCAGCTCCACAGAACCAACAGCAGCAGCCACAGCGTGGAAACCGGGGGTGTTTCCAGTGTGGGGCAGAAGGTCATTTCAAACGTGATTGCCCTCAATTGAACTAGAACCAGAATCGCAACAACAACAATCACCAGGGCAACGGGAACAACAACAACGGGGGAAACAACAACAACAATGGCAACGAAGCTCGGGGTCGTGCTTTTGTGCTGGGTCGGGGCGACGCAATGAATGATCCCAATGTGGTTATGGGTAAGTTTCTTCTCGACGATATTTATGTTACTGTCTTATTTGATTCGGGTGCCGATACAAGTTATATATCGTTAAAAGTGAGTAAAATGTTAAAACATACACCAACACCCCTAAGCACCAAACATGTCGTAGAGTTAGCAAATGATAAAAGTGTAGAAGCCGCACATGTAGTCAAGGGTTGTAGCATCGTTTTAGCTGGTCAGACCTTCTCGATTGATCTTATACCCATAGTTTTGGGTAGTTTCGACATCGTCATCAGTATGGATTGGCTATCCCAACATCACGCAGAGATTTTATGCAAGGAAAAGATAGTTCGCATTCCCCGTTCTGGCAAGGAACCTCTCGAAGTTCAAGGCGACAAGAGTGGTGCTGTGGTTGGCATCATCTCTTTCTTGAAGGCTCAGAAATGTTTACGAAAGGGGCACACTGCCATCTTGGCATTTGTTACTGATACATCAGCGAAAGAAAAGAAGTTGGAGGATATTCCAGTAGTACGCGACTTTCCTCAGGTGACAAGATTTACCTAGGCTACCGCCTCATCGCCAGGTCGAATTCCAGATTGAGTTAGCTCCTGGAGCAGCACCAATAGCCCGCGCACCGTATCGTTTGGCACCAACTGAACTGGAAGAACTGTCAAAGCAACTACAAGAGCTCTTGGAAAGGGGCTTCATTCGTCCAAGCTCTTCGCCTTGGGGAGCTCTAGTGTTATTCGTGAAAAAGAAGGACGGTACCTTCAGGATGTGCATAGACTACCGGGAACTCAACAAGGTGACGGTGAAGAACCGTTATCCTCTTCCACGTATAGACAACTTGTTCGAGCAGCTGCAAGGGTCGAGTTACTACTCCAAGATAGACTTGAGGTCAGGGTATCATCAGCTGAGAGTCCGGGATGAGGACGTCTCCAAAACCGCATTCAGAACTCGCTACGGTCACTACGAGTTTCTTGTCATGCCATTTGGGTTAACGAACGCGCCTGCCATATTCATGGACTTAATGAACAGGGTATGCAAGCCCTACCTGGATAAATTTGTGATAGTTTTTATTGATGACATCCTGATCTATTCCAAGAGTCAGGAGGAACACGAGCAGCATCTACGACTCATCTTGGAACTCCTTCGAAAGGAACAACTATACGCTAAGTTTTCAAAATGCGACTTCTGGCTTCGTGAAGTCCACTTTCTAGGCCACGTGGTAAACAAGGATGGGATTCATGTCGATCCATCCAGGGTAGATTCGATCAGGAACTGGCCTGTACCGCGTACACCAACGGAAATACGCCAATTTTTGGGTTTGGCGGGTTACTACAGACAATTTATCAAAGACTTTTCAAAGATCGCCCAACCACTTATGCTACTGACACAGAAAGGTGTCACCTACCGTTGGGGAGATTCCCAGGAAACCGCTTTCCAGTATCTGAAGGATAGGCTTTGCAGCGCACCTATTCTCTCATTACCAGAGGGCACAGATGATTTTGTGGTTTATTGTGACGCGTCAATACAGGGTCTTGGTTGTGTATTGATGCAACGGGATAAAGTTATTGCGTACGCTTCGCGGCAACTCAAGGTTCATGAACGGAACTACACGACGCACGATCTAGAGCTGGGAGCTGTTGTTTTCGCGCTTAAGATATGGCGACACTACCTGTACGGTACCAAGTGCACAATTTACACCGATCACAGGAGTCTCGAGCATATCCTTAAGCAAAAGGATTTGAATATGCGTCAGCGAAGATGGGTTGAACTTCTGAACGATTACGAATGCGCCATCAAGTACCATCCAGGCCCCTCAGTCAGAAAGATACTACACCTAGGCGTGTACGAGCTTTGCAACTCACCATTCAGTCCAGTCTTCCTGCACAGATACGAACTGCTCAGATAGAAGCATTGAAACCCGAAAACGTCAAGGCTGAAGCCTTACGCGGCTCAAGGCAACAAATGGAACAAAAGGAAGACGGCGCCTACTATGTAACAGGGCGTATTTGGGTCCCACTATATGGCGGATTACGGGAACTTGTGATGGATGAAGCACACAAGTCTCGCTACTCGGTACATCCAGGGTCGGATAAAATGTACCACGATCTCAAAACAACATACTGGTGGCCTAGCATGAAAGCCCACATCGCTACTTACGTCGGCAAGTGTTTGACATGTGCAAGGGTCAAGGTGGAGTATCAGAAACCAGCGGGCCTACTTCAGCAACCCAAGATACCGCAATGGAAATGGGAAGAAATTTCCATGGATTTTGTTACAGGCCTACCCAGATCCCAGCGTGGGAATGATACCATATGGGTGATCGTGGATCGACTCACCAAGTCTGCACACTTCCTGGCTATTAAGGAAACGGATAAGTTCTCCACTCTCGCAGATGTTTATCTTAAAGAAGTTGTTTCGAGGCATGGGGTGCCCACCTCTATCATTTCGGATCGGGATGCACGATTCACGTCAGAGCTATGGCAAGCGATGCACAAATCTTTTGGCTCACGGTTAGACATGAGCACAGCATATCATCCTCAGACGGATGGGCAGTCTGAGCGAACGATCCAGACTCTCGAAGACATGCTTCGGGCATGCGTTATCGACTTCGGCAACAGCTGGGAAAAGCATCTCCCTTTGGTGGAGTTCTCATACAATAACAGTTATCACACAAGCATACAAGCCGCTCCATTCGAGGCATTGTACGGGCGTAAATGCCGATCACCTCTCTGTTGGGCAGAGGTGGGGGATAGTCAGATCACGGGTCCAGAGATTGTAGTGGACGCCACGGAAAAGATTGCGCAGATACGGCAACGTATGGCGGCAGCTCGCGACCGTCAGAAAAGCTACGCGGATAAGCGTAGGAAACCGTTGGAATTTCAGGTCGGGGACCGGGTTTTATTTAGTTTCACCCTGGAAGGGTGTGGTTCGCTTTGGCAAGCGAGGCAAACTAAATCCGCGGTACGTCGGACCGTTTGAGATCATTGAGAAGATTGGCAAAGTGGCATACAAGCTAAACTTACCAGCTGAACTCGGTGCAGTTCACAATGTCTTTCACGTGTCGAATCTGAAGAAGTGCCTGTCAGATGAGACCCTCATAGTTCCTTTGAAGGAGCTCACTATCGACGAGCGGTTGCAGTTCGTCGAGGAACCTGTTGAAATCACGGACCAGGATGTTAAGGTCCTCAAGAACACGAGAATCCCTCTTGTTCGCGTTCGTTGGAACTCCCGTCGCGGCCCAGAGTTCACCTGGGAGCGTGAAGATCAGATGAAACTCAAGTATCCCCAGTTATTCGGAACCAATGCAACCACTACTGAGGGTGAAGCTACTACAGCAGAATTTCGGGACGAAATTCCAAATCAACGGGGGGATGATGTGACACCCCAGGAAAACCAGTGAACGATACAACTTACCTAGCTTCCTCAGTAACCGCATGCTAAATTTCGGGACGAAATTTCTTTCAAGTTGGGGATAATGTGACAACTCGAGTTTCCGACTTTCACTTTCGCGTTTAATGCACGTTGACTTTGACTGTTGACTGTGACTATTAGTCGTTTGTTTATTTGACTTATAACTGAAACCGTTGTAATGAGATAAAGTGCACTGTGTTTGCATGAGTATGTGTTATTGTGTTGCATGGTTATGTGTTTGTTTGTGGCATGAGAACTTAACTGATTAGATCATTACGGACCTAAAAGCCCATTAAGGACCCGACGAATCAAATGTGATTCGCCATACAACCTCTCGACGAAACAGGTCTTTGATTCGTCAAGAGCATGTCGACGAAACAAACTGTTTCGCCAAGCCCAGTTTCGCCAAAGCCCAGTTCGGGCCCAGTATACTTTTGCACGTATAAGTCATACGGAACCACCCCATTCGTCACACTTTAGCAAAACAGAAAACCCTAGAACTGTCTTGCGTGAGACGGCAGCACTGTGTTCCTCCAGTTCTCTCTCTAGCGAATCAAAACCATTACCTTTGATATTTCGGTTAGTTGATTTCTGAATACATACTTGCATGATTACTTGGCCGATGAAACGACTGTGAATGTATGTCTTTGCATATGTTTTGATTGATAGGTTCATTCTAGAAAGTCACGATCATATGATGAATACTTAGGGTTTCATGAACCTCTCAAGGATTATGCTTGATTAGCGGTTGTTAGTATAGGGTTGATTATGTATTTATCGAATAATCCTTGTGAGTCAACATAACCGAATGATTATTGATTGTGCATATGTATTGATATCGTGAACTGTATGATTTTCTAATAAACGGTTATGCAAAGGGTATGGATTACATGATATTGTTTTGTGATGGTTACATGATTTTACCGTATGATGATTCTGTGATTGGTGATGATGATTGTATGATTTTTATGATTGTTAACGGCTGATAGCATGATTAGGGTTTTTGAAACTGTAACTGATTATTGACGTAACTGCTACTGGTTCACGAGACAGAATTTTTTGGCGAAACAGAAGGTTGTGTTTCGCCAAGGGGTAATCGACGAAACAGGATAGTGTTTCGCCAAGGGCAGTCGACGAGACAGAATCTTGTTTCGCCAAAAGGGTAGTTGACGAAACACACTGTGTTTCGCCAACAAGTGTTTCGCCAACCTGTGTTTCGCCAATTTGGATAATTTGCACAGTAACCTGATTTAACTCTGTTAAATGTTAACTGGACAGACTAACTGCTGTTAAGTGTTATGTTTGACTTGTATGATATTGAATACATGTTTAGTACTCCTGTGATTATACTTATACGTGAACAACTTGGATACGAACTGATTATACCTACGTGCGTACTTTAGGACGTGATTGAATAACTGTGAGCACATACTTAGCATACCGAGCAAACCAAGGTGAGTTCACACAAGCCAAGGCATGGGATTCCCAGAGTGGGAATGGGGTTGGATGATTTATTCGTACAGGCTCAGATGATAGAATTAAATGATATGGTCCTCAGGGTGAGGAAGGGTAATGATGAGATACGACTAGACTAGTATACGAATTGAACCGATCTTCGCACACACGCCAGGGGTTGGCCGCGATATTATAACTAATCTTCGCACACATGCCTAGGAAGGCCGCGAACTATACATACTAAAACTTCGCACACATGCCAGGGTGGCCGCGATACAAATATACATAGTCTAGAATACTTGAGAACTTTCCCTAATCTTCGCATACATGCCTAGAGGGCTGCGATACGAACTAATACGATACATGACTTAATGAACGAACACAATGCTTACTATACCATTACTATTACTGAACTATTAACTGTGAACTCGCTCAACTAGTTGTTGACTCTCTGCTGCATGCCTTGCAGGACCATAGGTACATATGGAGCTTGCACAAGGAGGAGCAGGTTGTTGTGGGCACGGATCGTGAATGTTTCGTTAAAACACTTTATGACATTTCATACTTTATTATGTTGGGTTTTATTTATACGCTTCCGCTAAACAGTGATAACATACTTATATTTTGAACACCTTTCATATTGATGGTTGAATGACATTTACTTTTACTTATTAATTACATGTTCAATATGATTGGTGGCTTGAACCTGGTCATGTCACGCTCCCAAGCGGTGATACTCTGCATGTGGATTTTGGGGGTGTGACATAATTCATTCTTGATTGAGCAAATTTCATTTCATCTTTCACTTTTTCATGTGACTCTTTTGTAATGTGATATGCCAATTTCATTGAGCCATATTCTTTCTTTATTTCTTGACAAACCTTTTCTTTTTGATCACATTCTTCTGTCTTTTTCAAAACATTTTCTTTTTCTAACTTTTTACATTTTTTTGAAAGTTTTCATCATTTTCTTTTAAAACTTTTTCTAGCATTTCTTTGCATTTTTCTTTGAAAATGTTTTCAATTTTTGTGAATTCAAGATTTCTTGTTCTGAACTTCTCATCTTTTTCAGTACAAGCTCTGCATGTTTCTATGCATTTCTTGCACTGTTCAATCGTTTTTAAGATTTCAGAATCAGAATGTACCTCAGTGATTGACACTTCGGTGTTTGAAGCAGTTGCCTCAGTTTGCTTTTGATCAGCATCATCTTGCTTTTCTTCAACACCAACTTCATCACTAGCATCAGCAGCTACGAAATTCTTATTCTTTACTTCTTCTTCTTCTTTCTTCACATCTTCTTCAATCTGCTGTTCTTTAGTAACAGCTTTCTCAACTTCTTCATTTACCTCAACTTTTTCTTTCACTTCTTCAACATTCACAACTTTGATTTCTTTCACAGCCTCAACTTCAACAACTTCTGTGTTAACCTCTTCAGCAACGTTCTTCAGATTGTTCACCATCTCTTCAACATTCTTCTTCATTCTCTCTTCATCCCTTTTCCTCAGACACGATAACATGGCATATCTGATTTCTTTTTCATGCCTTTTTGCATATCTGTCATCTTTCAACACATTTCTATAGTACTCGGCTCTTAAAGGAATTATGAGAAGAACATCTTCGAAGATTATGTCTTTCTTTGGAACAACTGGTTCTCCTTCTCTGTTGAAGTAGCATTCTCTCTTCTCATCCCATCTCCTGTTGCTGACAGCACTCTCATATTCTTCTTGCATATCATCCATTCTGTTTAAAACAATGTTTCTTTCACGATAAGTTTTCTCACTCAAAATCTCTTCTCGAATTTTCTCTTTGACCTCAACAACAACATTTTCTTCTTTGTTTTCAGCTGTGTCTTTGTCTTTGTTATCTTCTTTAATTTCAGCAACAAAAACAAACTTTCTTTCCTCTGTTATAGCCCTGCCATGAGCTGTTTTTCGACCATTTTCCAAACGATCTTCTTCTGGACAAATAGAGCTCCAGTCAAAACCTTCATCATCGTGAATTATAAAACAAGCTCTTGATTTCTCTCTGGGTTTATCTTCGATCATTTTCGGCTCTTCTCTGCTTTGGTGGTAGATCGCCTTTCGGTAGTGTAACACCCCAAAAACATAAACCCGTATATTATCAAGTTCAAAGAATAAATAAACAAGAGTTTACCAACTAGGAATTTAACCTAGTTAAATTCCAAGTCTTGAATTAATGCATGTTATGGTTAAAATAATTAAAACTAAAGAAAAATCATAGTAAAGGGGCTAGACTTGTCAAAAACCCAAAGAAATGTCACTAGTAGTAACAAAACTAAGCCAAACACACCAAATTGGTGGTCTGGTCGACAGAAGCAGAGAAAGGGGCGACCCCCATTGTTCCAAAACCCTAACATCACAATTTCTTGCAAATTGAAGGCTCAAATCCTAACCAAAACGAAATCCGAGCTTAGAATTGTGTTCCTCATCGCAAGAGGATTAAGAGGTATGTAAAATTTTGTGAGAACTCACTACTTGAAATTCTCATGAATCTAGCAAATCTGAAATTTTGTTGATGCATGATAGTAATTAGTTAGATTAAAGATGATATAGTGTCTAGGATTAAAACCTAGACAACTATATGTGAAATCATGCCCTAATTCAGGAAAATTCCATGAATCCATAGATGTTAAGTTATGGGTTTTGTATGTTGATGATGAATATTAGGATTTTGAGTGTAATCCTAGTATAAATTTCATTATAAGAAGTAATTCCAGTGATATTGATACTAAATGTATGCAAAAATTTGCTATTATAGTGATATTTGATGTCAAATCATAAAGTCATGAACTTGGTAACGATTGTAGGAAAATCTGACCCGCTAGGTGTTTGTTGAAATGCCTAAGTGAGAACTTAAACGTTAAATTTGGATAAAAACGCAGATTTGATAATGGTCCATAATGATGTGATTATGGTCATGAAAAGAGTTCTAAACATGTTGTAAAAACTGAATTTTCTAGGCAAAGAGTCCGGTTCATCTAGCGGACAAGCCGAGGGGAATTCACGAGGAAAAGGCGCGCTTTAAAGGTATGAAATTTTATTGTTTCATCACATTATAATTATTATTAGCCTTATGCGTTGTTTGAAAGAAAGGAAAGCATGAGTACCAAGAATTTCCATTATATCATGAAATCGGCTATTGCCTTAAACAAGTTCTAAACATGAAAATTGAGCATCCGTAAGGTGTCTAATTTCAGCACCTAAACGGGTCAAACAAGTTCTGGAAATAAACACGAAGCATGACTTATTGTATTGTGTGAATACCATTTGAAGCGTAGGCCGTGTAGCGAGCACCATAGATAAACTCATAAACCTTGTCTTATTATAGATGTTACGTTTTGGTTTGAATGCATGATCGTAGTATGAAAGATTAAATAGAAGTCTTGCAATTTAGAGTGAATGCTAACTCCCGTTACATGCCCAATTAAGTTATAATTGAGTAATGTGATGACCGAAATACAAACATGAAGAACTAGCCCAAATGTCTAATGATTTATGTGAAAGTATGCTGTCTCGTATCATAAAGAACCAGCAAAATCCTGCATTTTTAACAAGGGAGTTATGTGCAGAGTCCACCGTAAATTACGGTGGTACCGTAATTTACGGTGACCTGCAACTCTGTTACGGTGGATACCTACTGTGTTACGGTAGAACCCCAAACGTTCAGAAGTCACCGTAATTTACGGTGATACCGTAAATTACGGTGGAGCCTTGAACAAGAAGATTTATTTCTTGTTTTGAATAAGTTTTCGAATCTAATCCTATTATGTGTTCTATCATAGTTAAAAACTCTAACGCTTGTTGAACACATTAGCTTTCAGGTACCCAAGTGAAGGATGAAGATCAAGCTTGTCAACTCGAACCGAACACTCTAGCAAACGCTTCCGCATATAACTTTTTGTTTAAAAAAAAACCATGTAAACAATTGTAGTTAAGGTCTTGGTTATGATTTTGTAAAAATTGTACATGTTTGTGGTGCCTTGATGGATTAAATGATGAAAGTTTTTGTTAAGTCAATATTTTGACATTTAATGCAAGGTTTTTATGTATATAAATCTGGTTTTATAAGCTGGGTCTTACAAGTTGGTAATCAGAGCTTAAGGTTGCCAATAAGTGTTCGGTTCAAGCTTGATCAACATCCGGTAAGAGTTATTGCTTAAGTAAAATTTAGAAGTATAGAAATAATTCACGAAAGAATATACATGGAAAAGAGTGTATAAACACACTCAAACACAAGAAAAGCATGAAACAAGAATAATAGAATCAAGAGTGTGTAAGCACACTCAAACACGAGAAAAGCATGAGACAAGAATGATTGAGTCAAGTTGCGAACTTGATCAAATCAAAACAAGTAAAACATGTATTACAAATGAAATGTTTAACAATATATGTAAACATTTCAGTATCAAAGATGGCAAGTGGAGGTGACGGAGATGCGGTGCCAAGAGTCACCGAACAGATGAGAATAGTGATTGCCGAAGAAGTTGGAAAGGCGATCGAAAACAGCTTGTCGAACTTCATTGATAAAATCCAAAATACGGTTTTATCAGTGGTAGAAGAAAGAATCAAGAAGCTAGAAGATAATTCAAATCTAGCAAAGGAAAAATCCGGGGAACGAAAACCTTGTTCATACAAGGAATTCATAGCTTGTAAACCGCCTATCTATAATGGGGAAGTTGATCCAATCGTGTGTCAGCGATGGATAGGCGATATCGAGAGAGTGTTCGAGAGAACACATTGTGATGAAAATGACTACGTAGCCGAATGGTTAGGCTAGCCGATTCGAAACACTTCACAACAATGATCTTTGAATCAGTTGACACTTCAAACAACCCACTGTTCGAACAAAATCACTACACGACAAATGTTGTTCGATCGGCTTGCACTTCAACCAATGCCACTAAAAGACAAATCTTGACTGATCGACTGTGGCACGTTGATGCTGTTCGTTTGATGTCACAAAACAATCAATCGGGTTGTCACTTTGACCAACAATCAATGCAAATTTAATCTCACATGCAACCTTTTGCCGACAATCGTGTTTTGTAATAAAAAGTGATTGGGCCGGTGATATATATCAATGATCTTGATTGGGCCGTCCAAATTACTTGTCACGATGACGGACCTTTAAACACTTTTTAAGCAAATGGCAGACAGCTCAAATAGATTCTAAGATTTCATTGGGCCGTTCAATTTGAAGTGAGCTGACACAATTAGAACAAATATTAAATTGGTGAACAAATCACGTGGGCTGTAGATGATCACATGGTATCAATTAATTCTGATAGGGCCGCAACCTATTACTCATGCAAATGGACAGATTATTGAAATACACAATAATGGCCGACAAGTATGATTTGAAATAAATTGTGATTCGACCAAATTACAATAGTAAATCCAAATGATCACATGTATCTATAAAAGTTGCTGACAAAATTGAATGATCACATGTATTTCTGATTTTATTAAATGACAATGTAACGTGAAAAGAATGATGTGTAATAAACTGATTTGCTGTTCAATCGGTTGAGTTTGACAAGTCGAGACTTTAAATGAATGACAGTTATGCAGTGAAACTGGAACGAACAGGCTGTTCGATCGAACAACGTGTTCGATCGGTTAGTAAGTCAACAAGGTCAAACTTATTAAATGCTCAGTGTAACGACTAGATTGTTCGATCGAACAACGTGTTCGATTAGACAGCAGTCAACAAAAGTCAAATCACTTAAATGAAAAGTATGGTGCAATGGAACGGTTAGTCTGTTCGATCGAACAGGATAGCCGAATGGTTATGCTTTTGCTGTTCGATCGAATAGGCTAGTCGAACAGCTGGTGACGAACAGTTCAGCAAAAACGATCACAAAAACTCAAATTTCTCTCAAACGGCATGGAATTTTGACCTGAAAATTTGTAGGCTTGTAGATCAGATACTTTCGCACAACATATCCAAAAATTAGCAATTTTTAACCGTAAAAAGTCATTTAATTTCGCGATTTTCTGTTAAAAACGTGAAGAAGATGTAAGATTGAAGAAATTTGACAAATCTGAATGAAATTTGGATCTGATTTCGATGATTTTCCACGCGTTTGATCCGTGCAATCGAGCTCCTGCTCTGATACCACTTGTTAGGACCGGTTTTTACTCCGTAACGATTGCGAACCGAACGTGTGACGTGCGGAATCCGTACACGAACGTGACCGAACACACGAGACGTAATATAATCGTGATTCTATAATCAGATCTGAAATTGTACAAGAACCTGAATCACGTGCACAAGCTTTCTCTCTCTAGGCATTCTCTCTCTAGCTCTAGATCTCCTAAGCTCCAAATGTGCAAAAGTGGCAAAAAGTCTATAATGCTAACCCTAACACATATATTTATAGGCCAAGGAATAAGGAGGTTCTCCTTATTTACAATTATGCCACCTTGCCTTTTAGTAACTAGATATTACACTATAAGCACTAAACTTCTTCTGTTTCTGCTACGAACGGAATTGACGGAGGCGATAGACATTACTGCACTAACATATTTAACCAAACCTTTATTCTTTATGTAACCATGCTTGATGGTCTTATAAATTCTGAATGATGATTAACATCATCATCCTTTCTTTACTACGACCAAAATCAATGACTTCGATCGTTTTTGTGTATGGGCAATACCTTCGTTTCTATGACCTCGCGGGTCATTTACAATTTGGTTTTACATGCCCTTTTTGTCAACCCCTAGCTCTTTCATCCAAAATGACCTATTTCACGAATTCCCTTGGGTCATTTATTTCTATGTGTGCCATTAATCGTTTTTATGATTCCCTCGAAAACCATTTATACGAGTATGCCCATAGAATTGCTTGACCCTAAGGTTCGTTTTAACTTTTCTTTCATCTCGACCTTACCACATCGGACATAACTGTATTCATTATGAGAAGCTCATGGTATCATGTGTTCACTACTTACTTGGCCAGAGTAAGTGATCAACACATAGTACACATGACCTTATTATAATTACCACCTCACGTCCCATGTTAGTAATCTCTCGATTTATTTAAATTGGTAAAACTTTATTTAATTGCCTATTAACAATTATTAGTTTTACCCGTTTTATCTTTGAACATATACAATGTTCCTTTTTTATAATCATTTATACAATCACAATCGTTGATGTGATTATTACCTTTCTCAATTTAATCTTTATTGAGAATGCTTTCTTGGATGATTACTTTCGTCCAAGTTTATATTTAAACTAAATTCAGTTATGGTCTTATTATTCACGACTGTGAATAATACTTATCTCTACTGAATTTCTCTTGGAATTTTCATCCTGGATAACCTATCCAGTTTTTCCAAGTTTCATATTCTATATGCAACTATCATTCATTATGTGTTTCTTGCATATTTCTGTTCGCACTATAAGTTTAAGACGTGTGCCTTATAGATACTTGCCCTGATAAACTTTCCCTGTTGTTCGTTCTCTCATTCAAGATCGTTTCTCGATTCCAGTCTTTAGCGTATATGACTTACTTATCATACTTCAGACAATTCCTTTTATCGTATCGATAATTCTTTAGACTCTCGTCATCTTCGGATGCGAGGGTCCTTCAACTAAAACGTATACAGAGATTAGTAACGTTTGACATTAATAAGCGCTCGTATTATAATACAAGGCTTTCAACGACACGTGTTAACACAAGTAATTCGTTTAACTATATTGGTTTTTTATCGCTTTATTTGGGGTAACGTGTTTTACACGTTATCCCTATGTATTGTTTTTAACACTTTTCATACTAGATTGTTAATATACTGAATAACTTACTGGATTTTGCGATCAAGTCTCGAACCGAACACTTTACTCCTTAGCCTTGAGCTCTGATTAACAACTTGTAAGACCCTTTGTCCATTTTATAAGATTATCATATAAATTCCGACTATAATTGTGTATTAACGATTACAAATACACTTGAAATTATGAATTTGTTAAACATTTTAATAAATAAAACATTCTAACGTTTTGTATGTAAATTCGACGTTTAATACGTGACGAAGAATCATTTCACGAAAGCTTGAATCTTGATCGTGTTCGGTTCTTTATCGAGCTTGATCGTCCTCCGGTACGTTAAGTTATACCTACATTTCATAAAATATGAAACGAGTTAGTTATAGGGAGTTTATAACGTGTATAAACAAGTCCTAAACACAAAACAATTAAATAAACAAATTTTCGCCAGACCAGGACACCGTCGCGTCGCGCGACGCCCTCTGGCCCTTGTCGTCGCGTGGCGTGACACCCGATCTGTTACAGAATGTTTGTTGTTCATAGCTGCATATTTCCAGCCAACTTATTTTTCACGGAAACGAGCCTAACTTGCTCGTTTTTGATCCAATTTAGGTCACGTTTCTTCCTACATGATCGTAAAATTATTCTCCATCACATGGAGTTTACATTCGACATTCGGATTTACAAAATTTTAGACTTTTAAGCCTTCGGCTTATTACCTTTTTACCAAAATTTGACCCGTTCATTTATTTATCAAACAAACATGTTTGTTTGACTCCAATTTCTCATGAACCTTATATTTTAGATATTCTCTATCATATTAGGTTCAAATCACGGGTTTCATAAGTATTTTAAACCCATTTTCAGTCATATGCTTATTTTGACCCGTTAAGGGATTTTAAGCACACTTTTTACACGAATCGCTTTCATTTGTTTCTAGCATTATCTTACCACATTTCTTATCAATTTATCTTCCCCCACAACTATATTTGTGGCGGATTTAATGTAGTAATGTATAAATTCCGAGTTTTACCCCTCGGATCATTATTTTACGGCAAAGACTCTTGTAGAGTCAAATGACCAACGATTTACATTTTTCGCTTTTTATACTTATTCTAAGTATTTATTTAAGCATACTACTCATTTCCAAACAACCTTTAAGAGTCGTTCGCTTGATTTAGCTTACAAGGGCATTTTGGTCCATTTTCACATTTCATTAAA
Source organism: Helianthus annuus (assembly GCF_002127325.2). NCBI lineage: Eukaryota > Viridiplantae > Streptophyta > Magnoliopsida > Asterales > Asteraceae > Helianthus > Helianthus annuus. The sequence continues at coordinate 203,378,727 of NC_035448.2, read as the reverse complement.
ATGAAGGACTTTTAAAAGCATTCTCGACCCAAAAACCCTGTTTTAAACTATGAATTTGATTTGAAAAGTCATTATGTTTTCAAAACACAACGATCATTATATGAATCATTCGGTTCACTTATTAAAGTAACCAAATGTCTATTTGACTTCATTTAACTTTCAATGAACCTCTAGTTCCTATTGAGTAGTTAAACCTATTATACATACCTGGCTCGGATCAATATATTGACCCGTTTCGATACCTTGCCTTAGTAGCCGCTAAGTAATAGCGATGTAAATATCCATTTTATATTTATTCCTATAATCATACAAATCGACAAACCATTAGTCGATATTGTCAAAAGAGTGAAAAATTTCACCTTTTGACCCGTTTGGTCTAAATGACCGTATACCTTTGCGAGATGGATTTATTATCATCTCGTCTACATGACTCGCACCGGTTTACACCGTACGGTCATATAACTTATAAACAAATTTCTTAACTCTTTTGACCCATTATGACTTACGCCATAAAGTGTCTTTCAAAACTAACGGTTCTAGTGAACGAGTGACTGAATTTCCGTTTTACCCTATTATTTGCATTGGTTTACCTTATAAGGTAATCATTCAAAACTCGTTATCTTTAAGTCATTTCATGACCAAATAACCGTATTAACTTTTTGTAACCATTAAACATGGTTCATTATCATTGTCTTTTGTTCCGAACCGCACATGTCGTGTCAGAACATCATAATTCAAACAAGATTTTATATTATTAGTAACCTATAAAACCAATAGGTATTTAATAGAAAGAGTGTAAGTTGTACTTACCTAGCATCCAGATTATGCTTTTCCGTCATTCTTGATTCGTTTGACCCGCTTCTTTCCCAAGCTTTCACCTAGCTTGTCAACCGTCCAACTATCATTGTAAGTGGTAAGATGGTTAGATTAGTTATAATCATTCACGACTACTCCATCCTACGATCTTTATGTCGAAATTATCATTCGATCATATCATTGGTCAGTTTGACTTTGCCTATTGACAAAAGTAATTACACGATGTAGCTTAACTACCGTTTTATTACTTTGCCACTCTACGGTAAGCATCCTTATCATGCTACCGTTTAATCACTTTTTAACAAGTTCTTGTAACCATAAGTTACCGAATTATTACTTGATAATATTAAGCATCATTAATCATGAACATATCATCATATTTTATCATATCATACTAAACCCATTTCATAGTAAGTATGGTTATATACTCAAAGACACAATTTGTTTAAGTATTTCCTGATTCCTATCAGATATGATGATTCTAATCATAATTATATCATCAAATTCATCATATGATTAATACCCACTTATCCTAGTGTGGTAAATCATCAAATTATTCAAATTATATCATCATATTTATAATTTTCACTTAGGTTTTGATTCCTAAGCATGTATACAACACTAATGCAATCATAGCTAGTATAATTCATTCATAATTCGCGATTATGATGATTATCCAAATTTCACAACTTCATAAATCATCAAAATTCGACATACCTTATGATCCCCTAGCTTGGGTGATCAATAATTCACGTTCAATTGTGAATTTAAGCTTCGTTTGAGCCTTCAATTTGATGATTATGTTGAAACTAGGGCTTTGAACTCCTAGGAGTTCTTCCTGGTCGATATACAGAACACACATATATGTGTGTTTTGTTTCAATGTTCTTTTTATTTAATAAATTAAACTTTCAAGTTTATCCACATTGGCCCATCATGTTTGGTTAGTTTATTAAGTAGGCCACAACCCGCTTAATTTCTAACATTATATCCATTTATTAACTAGGTTAAACATTCCTAGTTAATTTTGTGAGTTCGGGGAGATTTATGACTAAGTTTATTTTAAGTCTCGTTAACTCGGGCTTCTATGAACTTTATTTTCTAAAAAACATTCTTTTCCATTTTTATAAAATATTAGGTTTAGTTATATAAATCCTAATATTTTTTGGGTTAATTTTACCACTAACGCTACTTTACGCGTCTTTTAGTATTAACGTGGTTTGATTACGAAACCCATTTTCGGGGTGTTACATTTCAAGACCCGGTTTGGACAACCAGGCATTGAAGAACTTGAAAGGGATGTGTCCATGATGTATTGCAAAATACATATATTTTCCGTGTATAATTTGTACAGTTTTCGAGTCCATATGAGTCGTTTTTAGGTAGAATGTGTATATTACGAACTATTTTGTGTTTTCCAGGTCTCGGGGGGATAAAGATAGCTGAAAAGGGCGAAAAACAAGCCATATATTGAGAAAACCGAGTACCAAAATGAGTTCGAGAGTTCGAGAAGTTAAACAACACAAAAATCGTCTTCGTTCTTCGTGTCCCTTTCACGTTGTCAAGGAATACTAGAATCGATCTTGTTATCTGTCTGATGGCCGACTTGTAAGTTTATTAAGTGTGTGGAATGATTCCTGGGGAGAAATCAGTTCCCTCATACCCCATAGACCGAGGGGAGTGGCCGATAGTCTCGAACGGGCTAGGCGATGATGACATAGATCGCGGGGAATAGCCGTCTAAGTTGTCGCCTCAGTACGTTTTTCTTCATGACTGTCGCCTAGTTCTTCGGGGCTTTTGGATGTTTGTTCATAAAAAATGCACTTATTCATGTTTGACCCCATCTAAAAACCATGACCAATAATTCATTCATTTTTAAGGCCAAGTCTGAGCAAATATGGGCTGCAAATCTAATGGGTTGTCTAATAGCAGGCTAAACATTTGTGTGCCCTTTGTTAATTGGTGTAAACCCATGTTGAGGGTTGTCTCATCACACTACATATAAATTTATTATGGTAATCATAACTAAAACTGATTTTGTTAAAAACTATCAAATTTTGTAATATATAACTGAAGTAGAATCATAAAATAAATGAAGGAAAATGTAAAAAAATTCTAAAACTTCTAAGTAAGTATGAAGTTACATTTTTTTATCTGCGAAAATGATACAAATAAACTAATAAAGAACGTAGCAAAAAGTTAGATATATCATATAACAAGACCCCCTCATGCGAATAAAAAGGCAATATAAATAGCAAATAAAAACTATATCTGGTATTTAAATCGAATTTTCTTATCCTCGCCTGAGTAGTCGATCGCCTTATTGGTTATCCACAAAAACAAGCACCTCGTTATCTCCTCCATGACTTGGCCGCTTGTAGATTTTTGTTATTGAAAACAATCAAACATATATGCTCCGTTATGGGCATGGTATAGAATGCGTTAGTGTCACAAACGATAACCATTATATAACTCCAATTATTGTAAGACAAGTGTTAGTTGAACTTGGTAATTAAACATTACACTATACAAAAATTTATTTATTTATTTACTTAATACTGAAAATGAACCAAAGGAATAGTAAACTTTTCTCAATTTTTATTTTCAATTTTATACTAAATATAATATAATATACGTCTTCAATTTTTCTTAATACTAAAAATGAACCAAAGGAATAGTTAATTTTTCTCAATTTTTATTTCCAACTTTATACTAAATATAGTATACATCTTTAATATGTTTAACTTTCTATTGTTTTAGTTTTTTTATAGGATGTGTTCGTTAGCTTTAAAAACAAAATTGGATACGTGGTTATGTTTAACTTTTTTCTATCTCAACGTTTCAGCATAAATCTTGTTGGTAACATGCGTTATGTGAGTGTCACTACTGTACCGGTAGCGTGATGAATGGAACGAATTGCGGTCGAATAACATTGGTACCAGTATCGGTATTATTGGAATCAATATCGGATTCGTTTATATGGTTTTCAACCAATGTAAAACATGTGTTCATATCCTTTTGGAGATAACAATGTTTCAATTTTTTGGTTTTATCTTTCGGTTATTAGAATGAGTGGTAACGTAACAAACCAAATCGATACAAACCAAATTTACATCATATAGCGTGTGGGTATCCCACTAGTATAGATTAATTGGCATTTGGAATATGAAAAATTTATAGTGATATAAATCTTAAAAGAAGAATTAATACTTCATATCATATCATAAAATATATATATATATATTGTAATATAGTACCCCAAAAGAAAATTTCACGTTTCGTATAGTAAAACTACAAAAACAAACCGTTACCAGACAAAGGTTAATGAAAAATAAAATAAAATACTAAAACTTTTCGGTTATATGATTCAGGTTAACAGGTATGTGTTTTCAGGTAATCTGAGTTAGATATCAAAAGAAAATTTAACTAATCGTTTACTATTTACTCAGTCTCATACTAGAATAGGAGTCCTAAAAAATTCACTGAAATAATTATGTTGCCTACCTTCATGTTCATTTCCAATTAACTAAACTAAACTATCATGTCCAGAACTATCATTGCATTGCCTACCCTCATGTTCCGCCACCGTCGAAACCGTCGGAAACTCACAGCACTTTTTACATGTGATCACCAAAATCTGCCTACACGAGGGACAAGACGAGTGCGATCCAAGCCACTTATCGATACATTCGATGTGATATCCGTGTCCACACTGTGGCAGAACTCGTATCTCATCTCCATCTGCGTACTCCTCCAAACAAATCGCGCAGTCGCTGGAGGAAAGCTTTTGGCTTTTGTCTTCCTTAGCCGAATCGTATGTGAACTTTGGAAGCCCCTCAACGAGCTTCTTGTTAATACCTTTATTAGCAGACTGTTGGCCAGCGATTGCTCTGAGTAGGTCCCTACCCCACCATGCATAGAGGCAAACTGCAGCACATAGTAGAGTAGCCAAAATAACGATCCAAACGGATTCCGGTATCGATTCTACCACTGCTATTGAAGCTGAGTTGAACATGGTTAATAGGAATTTGTTAAGTGTGTGAGGGAATAGTTCTCTAATGGAAGGGTTATTATTGATAATGAATAAGTTGGGAAGATAGAAGGGAAGTGTGTGTATATATATACATATATACATACGTGATAATGAGAATGTTCAAATGAAAACCACTAGTTATTGTGAAAACTCGAAAACTAATTAAAAAGCCAAAAATACATACCAATTTTTTTTCCATACCAATTTTTGCAACTTTATGTATATAAAAAAAATTTCAAAAAAAAATTTTTTTTTTGTAGTGCACATGTGTACTACAAAAAAAAAATGTTTTTTTTTGAAAAAAAGTTTTATTTTTATATAAAAGACCTTGCGATTTTTATAAAAAATTGAAAAAAAAAATTTGTGTGTTTTTTAGCCTCTTTTTAGTTAGTTTTCCAATTTTCACAATAAAAGTGATTTTCATTTGAACCATCCCCTACATGATAAATAATGTATCTTTAAATCTAAAAGTTAAAAAGTATAATTAATTGCAAAAATAAAAAGATGAAATATATAAGCTAAACTAGATTTTAGTAATCCAAATTATAACTTGTTACCTGATAATAATCGTACTTGTTTTTTTAATCAATAACACTTTTAAATTTGACTACTAAATTATATACATTTTGACTCGTATGTCGTTTCTCACGCCATCGGGGACAAGCGGAGCTACTTCTTTACTATGATGAGATTGACTATGACGACAAAGGTGTAATCAGAACACCTTCAGGACAAGCAATTAGGGATCAAGATTTTTGGGAATGGGACGAGGGAGGGTGTTCCCGTACATCCGGGTTCCCTCATCTTTCTCTTGACCTCTTCACAAATTTAGATACTGATGGGGATCATCTTCCTGGCCATCCCTATCTTGAGTCTTCCATATGCCTACATGGAATTCGTTCCTAATCACTCATCTAGCATGTGTTCCAATCACCCAAATGTAGTTTTATTATCTTTAGTAACTAAGGGTGGAGATATAATAGGAAGTTTATTTGGCTAGGAAGGCTAGGAAGTGATCTTGATCATCCATTTACTTAATCAAGGGCTAAGATTAAATCAGGGAAATTGAAAGTAAAAAAAGAGGCGCGTGACTTTTTTCAGGGGCAATCTAGTCAATCCAAGCCAATAGTTTCTCTCTCCTCCAATTCCCCCCATTTTTTAAACGTTAATAACTCTTTCATACGACATTATTTTTTTATAAAAATTGCACCAAAAAAACGAGTGTTTTTTTATCTTTAAAACGAGTATACTATTGCTATATTTTGAAAAAAAAAATTTAAAACCCAGTTGCGTAAAACGCAATAGAAAAAACCCCAGTATCGTAAAACGCAATGAAAAAAAAACCCTAAAAAATGACATTTTTCTAAAACGCAATGCACAAAAAACACAAAGAAATGACTTTTTTGTAAAACGCAATGGCCAGAAAACACATAAAAATGTGTTTTACCTAAAACGCAATGCACCAAAAACACAAAAAAATGACTTATTTGTAAAACGCAATGGCCAGAATACACTTAAAATGTCTGTTTTTTAAAACGCAATGGACTGAAAACACATAAAAAAGTGTTTTACCTAAAACGCAATGCACCAAAAACACAAAGAAATGTCTTATATGTAAAACGCAATGGCCAGAAAACACTTAAAAATGACTCATTCTAAAACGCAATGGACTGAAAACACCTAAAAAATGTGTTTTACCTAAAACACAATGACTAAAAACACTTAAAAATGTGTTTTTTTCTAAAACGCAATAGCTGTCTGTCACTGTGAACTGTCTGTCACTGTGAACTGTCTTATTTCTAAAACGCAATGGACACATAAAACTGTCTGTCACTGTGAACTGTCTGAATTGTCTACGAATTACTGTCTTCGAAATGAGCCAATTTATGGAAATTTAATTTTTCTGATACGAATTACTGGCAGCTCAACCCCAGCCAGGGGCTCTGCCCCTTGGACCCCGCCAGGGGCTGCCGCCCCTGGGACCCCGCTACCGGGGGCTGCCGCCCCCGGACCCCCGCAAAGATCGTAAAACGCAATGACTAAATAAAAAACCCAGATCATGAAAATGAAATTAAAGAATTTCTTACATGGATCGAAGCCGATTTCTTCATCAATTGACGGAATTTGAATGATAGAAACACTTATCAACGCTCGAATCGAACGAATCGAGTGATTATCTCCAAAATCACCGGAAAAAACGAGATTTTTTTATGAAATTAAACTGGGTTTTCTTCAAAAAAAAAGCTGAAGAACACGTTGATCGGGTTCTGAATCATTGATTTGTGATGAAAATCGCACTATAATGTAGTGATTATTGAGATATAAAGTGAAGAAATAGTTGAAGATGGTGGATTTTGAAAATGATGGGTTTTTGAATTTACTGGGTTTTGAAAAAGGAAGAAGAAAGAGTTGGATTGACTAAAATACCCTTTCTCTTTATTTTAAAATTTGCCACATGTCATAATCCTATGGCTTCCTATCCTTCCTAGAGAAAATTAACTTCCTATTTGATCTTTACCCTAGTAACTAAATAATGAATATGAATCATAATCATAATCATAATATATATTACATATTTTAGTATATATAAAACATCGATGTTAGTATGATAAAATAGTATATATATTTTAGTTTTATGTTCAAAAATTAAGTTGGTGGATCAACTCGTTCAAGACTTGAGTAGATTATATTTTGACTACTCAATTTACTTTTTTTTTGTAATTAAGTAACTAATTACATCTTTTCACTTAAAAAATAAAAGAAATTATTTACTTGTAATAAAGAAAAAATAAATCAATTATTTGGAAGCAATCCTAAAAACCTTAAATACACATCCACTATTATGAATGAAATTTAAATTTAAAGGAGTTTATTTATAGATGGCCAAAAGTAGTTCTATATGCTAAATGCATCCTCAAATGAGTAAAAGTATAGTTACACTGACTTACGCTAATGCCATTATAGCATAGTGGCATCTTAAGGTTGTGATAAACCTTTGAGATTATTAGATCCTGGGTTTGATTTTCACAAGAGTTTTTTTCCAGATTTATTGGGTTTTCTCCTGAATTGGTGTATAGGAATTAGAGCCTAGTGGAGATGGATATGATCGGGTGGTGCCGTTGATGGCACTATGATACTCCAGTGACCCGTCAGTAATCCTAATTTGCCGTTCCAAAAAAAAGTTACACCGACTTACTATGGGTCCATTCGATAAAAAAAAAAAACATAGGTTAAGTCCGAAAGGGTACGTTTAGCATAAGGGTGGAGGGGAAATTTCTTTCATCTACCCTAGAACCAAAGGCCTCACCCTTTTACACTATCCACCTTCTACACGCGTTGATTTCAATAACTTTCATCGGGTTCCTCTAGCCGTGATTATAACCCATCCAAGCAGGGGCGGTTCTTAGAAGGCTACTGGCAGGGCCACGGCCCGGGCAAGTTTTTCGGCCGCAGTGCTAATTTTTCGCATTTTGATCAAAATTTTTTATATATACTATGTTTGGCCCGGGCTTGCCCGTGTTTTTTTAGTGACCGTGTTTTTCGGCCCTGGCACGTTCAACGGGCAAGATCCGCCACTGCACCCAATGTACCCTAGGAGGTGGCGGTAGTGTACGCGCGTAGGGTTGTTAACCTAGACCCCTTACCCGGAAGGCACCCCCTCCACCCTAACTCTTCATTTATATATGTTTAAAAGTGTTTAGAAAAACAAAAATATATATTCCATATAGGTACATGTTAAATTACATCGTCCATGGATGATCCTATATTAAAAATTTCAAGATAACTAAAACACGTTTAACATAAATGAAGTATAAATAACATTTAAAACGTTGATATTTGAAAGTTAGATATTTCTGTTTTGCTACTGGCGATGGTTAGGAGGCGTTTGTTTCACGTAAGATATATAAGGAAATAACTACCGAAAATATACCAAACATTAACCAACACCCATTATTGCCATTCAGATTTAAAAAAGAAAAAAAAAATCAAACTCCATACTTAAGATTGGTGTGCATCTGAGATTTGATAATCATAGTTTGCTACTACATGATAAAATCACGTTTCATATCCCTTAGATGTTCGTTACACAATACCGATAGTAACCATATTACATGGTTAAAAGTAATGAGATGGATGCCCATTACACTTCCTAGACTCATCTTTAAAACCGATACGATACATAAAAACATCCAACCGTATCTCTAACAATTAAATCATCGATACGATATATAAAATATTCAACTATATTTCTAACATGTGTCATAACCAGATTAAAGGTGGCAAAATTCGTACAAGTTGTCACAAATTGAAGATAGGTGGCAGAACTTTTTGAACAAGCAAATATTTTGCATCTGGGCACCCCTTACGTACCGTATGGGTAGCCTTACAGTCCGTAAGGCCCTCTGATGCAAAATATTTTTATTTTTGACAGTTTTAGCCCTTGAACTTGTATTATCACTTTTTTGACAACCCTGATCTAACTTATTATTTAAGCTATATGAGGGTATCAAGGCATGTCTAACTTAGATTTTTGTGTAGGTAAGTACGTTACGTTAAAATCATTATGTTCAACTATCGGTTAACGAAATATTTACAAAAGTTATATAAAATTTTTTAAAGGCTCGAAATTTTCGCAGGGATTACATTGCTTGTTTCGCGAGCCGGGTGAGATACGGATTCGAGTCCCGTAGTCCTGTTTTTGTTTTCTTTTTAAGTTAAAGGGTTTTAAAACTTGCACTTAGGTCCCTCAACTTCCATTCTTCACTAACCTGCCACAATAACTTACTTAACTGAATTGTATATCAAGCTTAACCTTGCTATATAAAATTTATGTTTTATGACTTTTTAGATAATTAATAAAATTTGATTATTAACGTAAATAAATATATAAAATATATTAATAAACAACTAATTAAATAACGTCCTTCATTGGTTATTTATTTTGTGGAAAAAAAAATCCAGTTTACCTGCGGGTCGGGTTTTAAGATCCGTTTTTTTTTTCAACGGATGTTACATTTACCACATTCCTACCCTAGACTATAAGCATATTTCATCACGATTACTTAAAGATTTACACAAATCCTTATAATTCATTTCATTAAATTTTTAATTTAAGATATATCTATTAACTAGGTTAGACCCCGTGTATTACACGGGTTTAATAAGTGTAATTGTATACTCTAAATAATAAAACCATATATTTTTAAAAACCTCGTTTATTACACGAGTTTAATAAATGTAATTTTATGTGTTAAATAATAAAAAAAGTTATATCTTTATGAACCCCGTGTATTGTATAGGTTGATAAATGTAATTTTATGTACTAAATAATAAAAGAAGTTATATCTTTAAAAAGCATGTTTATTACACGAGTTGAATAAAATATAATTTTGTATACTAATAAATAAAAACGTTACATCTTTAAAAACCTCATGTATTGTATGGGTTGAATAAATCTAATTTTATATACCAACTAATAAAAAGATATCTTTAATAACCCGTGTATTCTTAATGTTATTTGTTTTTTTTATAAAGTTTACATCTAAATGTCATGTAAACGCACATTGAATACCATATTTTAGTTGAAAGTTGAACACGAAAATAAAAGTACAAAATCAATAAACATTTATCAATATTTTTGTTTACCCGTTATAAACAATTTTGAAATAAGTTACACCCGTAACTACTTTAGTTTAATAAAATAAATGTTTACTTCTAGCTAAAACTTTGAATTTTATTTATTATTGTTAGGTAGTTAAGAAAATAAATAAGAGATAAGTGTGAAATATAGATGGCTTAATATCCTCTCATTGAATTTCTAATTAATGGGACACTTTTGCTGCAAAAAGCTAAAGAATAGGTAAACAATTTTTCTACGTGAAAATCTATCTCAAAACTTTGAATTTTATTTATTATTATTAGGTAGTTAAGAAAATAAATAAGAGATAAAGTATGAAATATAGATGGCCTAATATGATGACAAGTGTCCTCTTATTGGTTTCTTTTATTATATAGTATAAATATAGTATAAATTTCGAATATTCAATTTCATATATAATCATCTATACAATTAATTACTAGCCTAAGACCCTGCGAGTTTCGCGGGTAGCTTAACACACAAATATACAACTTTAAATTGTTGAAATAATCCTTTGAAAGAAATAAACGTTCAAGTAAGGAAATCCATCTCTCTACCCGCGGGTACGTAATGTATCAAACGAAGTTAGATTCAATCTAACTTTAAAAAATTAAACTAAAAATAAGGTAAGGCATCTAAAGTTTGTTGAGTTTCGAATCAAACCATATACCAAGTAAGATGACAGATGTTGAAATAAGCGATTACGGGTTCTATAGCCCAAGGTTCAAATTATGTCATTAAATAAAATAAAAAGACATGTTTTCAAAAGGAAAAAACCCATTAACGATTTTCGATTATTATAAATCTATTAAAGATTTATCTATTGACAAAATAAGTAACTGATCTACACAAACGGATATCAAAAGAATTAATTAAGTGTGGATTATCTGTTTTGTTCTCCAATTCCACTGCTACCCTTCACCTTATTTCACATTTTGATCTGACCTTGCAATACCTGTCACAACAAAAAGTACGACATTTACAACATATCTTCTCAAAATATTAACAATTGCTTTGGACCTGGAACAAACCCATGCTACTGAATCATAACTTACATTGTGTTCCCGAATCATGAGAAAAAAGAAACACCGGTGTGAAAAGAATTCATAAGGCCATGTGGTGTGGTTGGAAATTCTGAAGTGTGGAACTAAGGTGGCCAAAAGTCATGCGTAGGACACCGCGGCGTCATCTCTAACCCGTTTGACCTGGTTCTTGTTTGGTTTGTTCTAGGTAGAATCTGAAGGAGTTTGGATTGACAGGTTACTCAGGTGGTGAAATTTTTCGTGTTACAGAACTAGCAACCGAGTTGTTGAATCGAGGTGTTTCGTTGTTTGCAATAACCAACTTAAGGTATGTGTTTCTACAACACCCTATGGATGTTTTGTTTCTGTATAGTTTGCATCTAGACTTAGGGGCGAAGTATAGAAGGGGCGGGATGGGACACCGACCCCCCGAACTTTTCGCTCGGTAGTGTCATATATGTAGTTTTCGTATAGAAATTTTTGGGTATATACGTTTTCGACCGCTCCGTCATTCGGGTAAAGCTTCGCCACTATCTAGACTCCTAGTAGATGATCCAAAGTTATGGTTTAGATATGTTCATACACACGTTTCCGTTGCATTAAATTTTATAACACACGTGTATGAGAACAGTTTAGCACCACCCTTTTTTAAAAGGTGTACTAATGGTTTCTTTACATAAGTTGTTAGACCAAACCTAATGCAATGCATTTGACGTGCATTTGTTACATGGATGATGAGTTGGAGGAGAGAGAGTAAAAATGTTCTTGGGTAAGTGCATGTATTTGTAGAGAGAGAATGAAGTTTGTGAGTAGTGAAGTCTTAAATGAAGAAAAGAGAAAGGAAAGACACTGAATATGGAGATGATGTGTAACCCGAAAAATACCGACACGTATAAATCATCATCATCATACTCAGTAAATCCCACCAATAGCATACATAAGGTAGGGTCTGATGAGGGTAATATGTAGACAGCCTTACCTCTACCCCGTAAGAATAGAGAGACTGCTTCCAATAGTACCCCCGACTTGATAATAGTTTTGCATCAAGCGTTGGACATAATGCACATAACATTCATCAATTAAGACAAAGACCGATTAGTGCATCTGCTCCCTTGTCTTTCGGATATCAACGCCACCACATAAGATGCATGATTAATCATCCCCTCTTTTAACGTTATTTTCACGAAATTAGTAAAATAACGTTAAAATTAGTGCCCTGTATTATCGGATCTAGTAACTTTATATCACTAAAAATGATATAGACAATAGAGAACGTATTAGACACTCATGAACTGTGATTATAATATGAAAAGAATTATACGTTACTATAAGCGGGAAATATAGCCTCCAAATACGGACTAAATTAACCCATCGTCTACTTCTATGACGACAATGGCATAGGCTTATCAAAAGAGAAATCATCTTCGTTCTTCATGTTTAGATCGCGCTGTCTAGGAGTACTAGAATCGATCTTGTTATCCGTCTGGTGATCGACCTGTACGTTTATTAAGTGTGTGGCAGATTGTTCTGGTGAAAAATCAGCCCCTTCGTACCCCATAGATTGCGGGGAGTGGCCAGTAGTCTTGAACCGGCTAGGCGATGACACCACAGATCGCGGGGAATTGCTGCCTACGCTGCCGCCTCCACGCTTTTTCTTCACGGCCGCCATCCGCCAGTTCTTCAAGGCTTTGGATGTTTGTTCATCAAAGATGGATTTTTTCATGTGTGATCCCATCTAAAAAAGAATGATCAAAAAATTAATTTATATTAATTCGACTGTTAGTTTCAATGATCTTGGATTTTTCGGCATCCACCGCGAAACAATGTATTATATACGAGTGGAGTAAATTACAAGTTTTGTCCTTTATGTTTGTAGCAAATTGCAGGTAGTGTCATTTGTCTTCAAAACTGGCTGGTTTTTTACTTAATGTTTCAAAACCTTACACGTTTTGTCATTTACGCCAAACCCAGTTAGAAATTTCAGTTAAATGATGTCACTTACACCGCACATGAGCGTAGAATAGTCTTTTCCCCTTGACAACGATTGAGGGTTTTAAATGGGGGAAATAGAACCGGCAGGGGAAAAGACTATTCTACCCTCGTGTGCGGTGCACGTGACATCATTTAACTGAAATTTCCAACTGGGTTTGGCTTAAAGGACAAAACGTGTAAGATTTTGAAACATTAAGTAAAAAACCAGTCAATTTTGAAGACAAAGGACACCGCCTACAATTTGCTACAAATAAAGGACAAAACTTGTAATTTACTCTATACGAGTGTTATACCTGGGATACAAGGGCGTATAGCGGAAGTGTTATGTAGCTGCATAATACAAGTACCCCGAACCTATGATAACCGGAATAAAATTAGTTTGGTTGAAGAACTCAGGTTTTTTCATAGAGAAATTGCAATCTTAGTATCTTACCCGATAAGTAGTTTCACGATCACGAGTTTGATATTATCATGAAAGCAAGAACCGATCTTGTATTCATACTGCACAAGCAGAAAACGCGTGTTACTAATACCAGTAGTTTAAGAAAAACCGCAATAAAGATTGAGGAAAGTCATTGAACGTTACCCATATCCAGAAGAAGTATGTTATCTGAAATGCATTCTGTGAGACCAACAAAACCAATAACAAGAGTTAAGATTTAGATGATGGTATTCATTCGGATATACCACAAAGTCAAATGATAGAACCAAATTAGCATGCTTACCTGAAAGAGAACAAAGTGAATAAGATGTAGCATTAAATGAGGTTTCGAGAACCAAAAATATTTGTCGGACGCTTGCACGAGTGGGATCCCTTGAACAACCGCGTGTCTTTCAGTGATTTCAAGGGCCATTTTGGTCAATATAGCTTGAAGTTTTGTTCCAACTGCTAAGATAACCTACAAAAACCATGTGATTTTATGCATTTTGTTCCCAATTATCCTCAAAAACATAAGAACTTTTGTGAGACGCTTACAATCAAAGGAAGTATTGATGCCCAAAACATCGCTTGCCATCCTGCAAATATCATAGTTTCTCAGTCAAAAACTTGTAAAATTACAAGATATAAACAAAATATCAAGAGGGTGATAACTTGTATTTTCACTTCAAAGATTCAAACATAGCACTATTCGGTATTCAAATTCGAGATATTTTTTTCAGTATTTTCTTGCCTAAATGTTTCAAGACATGGAATCTATGCACACCTTTCGATAATTATCGTTCCTTTTTTTGCCACCAAGAAAGTAACCCTCTTCGACTTTGAGGTTATAGAATCACTCGTTTGACAATCAAAAGTCAACAGTTGACTCTTTCCTAGAGAAAGACTACTAAGGCAGTAGTAATAGGCTTACCACTAACATTGAGGAGCAAGAAAGTCACAAAGGATGCCCAGAGTATGGGACTGCACACAACACAATGTAAAAGAGTCGAACATCGTTAGTCAATGCAGATCTTGAAGAACAATGTTGCAAAGGAAACTAATTTTCCATACCTAATCCCTACAACCACTTGGAAATCGTCCTCTAGTGACCTCTTAATATACTTTTGGAAGTTAAATTTACTCCCACGAGCTAAATGAACCTATACCAATAGAAACGATAACAATTTAAATCGAGGCAGGAAAAAAAAGTTTAATCGAAGTAGAATAATATAACTAAAAACCCACATTTATGAACCCATTTCGCACGGTCAAGTAGTCAGACTTGCTAACGGACCTGAAAAACTGTCGAAAGAAACATCCCTACAAGTAACAATTTACGTTTTAGTTATGATCAAATCTTCATAAATAAACGAGCACACTGTTGGTTCTAAATGACCAACATGAAAAACAAGGTGTGACTATGGCCTCAATTCGTCAAGTACTTACAATGTAAAAGAAGAAACGAGATCTAGTCCAGAAACTTGTATGAGCTTTCACAAAAGACGTCTCGTGGGTAAGCCTGAATCTTGTAGGATCTGTATATCATTTCACCTTGGTTCAAACTAGTGGAAGAAATTATGCAGAAAACGCAAAAACAAAAGACATAAAAGTGATTATACCATTGGAAAATTCATAGTTATGGGATGAAGTTTCCTCTTCCCATTGCTTCCAGCCACGGATCTGCGTATATGAATAATCATGAAGTCATAACCGAATACAGTTTTTTGCCAAACACCCTAAATTGATAATCAAACATACACCCAAGCATCCTTAGCATAGAAAGAACAAGGAAGTAAAATGACAACTTGACCAAGAGTCAAACGACTTTAATGTCATTGTACCTTTAGCCTTCCAAGAGCCATAGTAACAGCACTGTAAGCCACATGTAAAACAGCAAGAAAGAATATAAGTATGTGCAGTTGGTGCAGTCCATCAACGGTTATTATCGGTACTTTACCCTGTCAAAATATGGGAAAATTACAATCAAGTATGAATTGGTTCTTAAAATTATGTTCTTCGGATAAGTATTGTTCATGAGAACTGTCGCGTATCAAAACTAGTAAAAAGGTGGTTCGACCATCAGGTATTAGACTCTCTCACAGTTCCTTTCTTTTCCCTTCTCTAAAATGAAACTCGGGAACAAAGCGTAAGGGTAATTAGTGATAGTATCGGGTAGATATTGAAATATTGTGGTCTATATAAACCACATCTTATGTGACCCTAATTACACAATTACAATCTAATACAATCACAACCATTGGTTTATCCATGTTTTTGCTCCGGTTTTGACTGGCTTATAGGTCAAGTCGTGAGCAAAACCGTTAGTAATAATTTTTAATCCTTATAAACCAAACCAAAACAAAATCGTATGAAGAATGAAAATAAATCATACTGTTACTACATCTTGGCTACGGCTTCGTTTCACTATTTGTGCTTATTGGGCCTTCGCAACAAATTTTGGCATGAGTTGGGTTGACCCAATATTTGACATATTAATTGACATGTATTGCGAATTTCTTTTTGGTGAACATGGGAATCCTTAGCGAAAACTCACGGCCCCACCAATACCTGCAAACCAGTGGGGCCACGTAAAGCACAACTTACATAGGCAAGTGGCCTTTAAGGAATATGTTACATAGTATCATATTATTGATTTTGATATAGGTTTTTAACCGAATCCTTAAACCGGATCATTCAGTATGGTTTGGAGGAAAAACAACCCGTTTGAAAAACAATGACCGGGTTAGTTGGTTTCACCGGTTTAAACTGTACCATAAACACCCTACCGATCATGAAGAACATTTGCATATTCAAATCAAAATTACCTTTTCACAAGTGGAACTCAAGGATTCGGCTAAAGTTCTACGCCCATCATTCGAAAGAAGCAATCTGTGGCTCACTTCTCCTCCTTTCTCAGATTTATTCCTCGCCGGACATGGCAGCATTGTATCAGCTACTTTATCGGGGATGCATATTTTGGCAATGTAATATTGACTAAAAGTCAATATTAACGAAATAAACCCCAGAACCATCAATTCTACACATTCCCAAATGATCAAATTTTTAAATCAACAACTTAATGGTCAATGTCAATAAGAAATATCATTTACCAGCTTTAACCTTCTCCAATGCTTCAAACATAGCTTTCTTCCGCTTTTCTGTGAAAAACTGAATGAAAGATTCATATTATCTAATTGCAAATGATGAATTAACCCATAAAACTCACTGAAAATAAAACACAAATTTGTGAAAAATGCAAAAAAGGTTTATAAACTTTATATGCAACATTTGCATCTAAAGGGTCAAAGGGTGTCTACCTACGTAGTCGAGTGATGCATAGTAATATTATGACCCAGAGATCTACGAACGTAGTTTTTAAAATACTTAGTTTTGCTATTCAAAAAGGGGTAGCGGCGCAGCTTGTTGCCTGTTTACCATCCATCTCGATGTAAATTCATAACATTAAATATATATATTCTAACTGACCTTAAAAAAAACTTGTTTGAATTCATATATACACTATTTTTAAGAAAAAAAAAATGTAGGCTAAATTTAGAAAGATCACCACAAAACAAATGGTACTAAGAGGGTGTTTGGGATTACGTTTTGAAGTGATTATTTGATTATTGCATTTGTAAAACATAAATAATCTAAAAAGGTGTTTGGATGAAAAAGTGATTATCTGCCTTCAAAACGCAGTTTTAGATAAGCATGTACCTACATGCTTTTTCAAAACGGGAAAACGCAAAATCTATTTTGAAAACGCATAATCTATTTTGAAAACGCAACACCAAACAACCCTAGAAGTGAAGGAAAATTAGGATAAATACCTACCTTTCCAAGTTTGTGAAGAAGCTTCTCCAAAGCAATGGAGATAATGATGATGATGGTACAAACTCCAGCAACGGCCCAAGTGGGAGTTTGATCAAGTTGTCGTGTACCCTCACTCGTATCTCCCGCCATTTTCAAACAAAACAGTTAGATATACGATTTTTTGATGATTTAGAGAGCAGAACTAATTAAGGTTTATGAATGAGACATTGGTTTTACATGTATGAATGAATTAGTTGGTTGAAAGAAAAGAATATGATTAGTTTATTGGTAGTGATGAAGTTGTGATCGAGCAGTAATGGCGGAGTGTTCGGAGTCGGTGGAGAATAAATTATATGTGGATGGATGGATGGATGGATTTGAATATTATAGCCGTCTGGTTGTATAAGATGTGGAAGCTTCGCTGGGTTACAATGGCAGTACCGAATCAACCTCGCTTTGACTTTCTTCTTGTAATGGAGAATGTTGCTTACATCGCCCATGAGGTTCAAACAAATGCAAAAGGGCCCTTATTATATGTTGGTGGAATAATTCCCACTAAAAAGGTACGAAGCTAGGAAATTTGGTTAATTTTTTTCATTGAATGCTTTGTATCCGTGATAATCTTATTTCTTTCGATGAAGAAGAGATCCACCTTCTTATCTTTTGACAGATGGTCAGAACTTCATCTGGGTTCGAATCTTACTGAGAGATCCACTAGAGATCAGAAATTGTAGAAGAAACAACAAGATCTTTCTTTTCTCGAAAAAAGTAGGATTTATCATAGCCTCTCAAAATTCTTCAACTCGAAACGTGACCAAAACTAGTATTATGAAGACGTTGGAACTTGCCACGCCCCGCGTCAATCGCTTCATCTTCATTTTAACCTTTTCCGTCGCTCAATGCGTTGTTAAAGAGCCTCTCAAATGTTTCACACTTTGTTCGGATAACCAAAAACCTTGAATGATGAACATTACGTTGGTTTTCACCCACTTGTTGAATGAATTTTGTCATAACCGCTATAACGAGATATGGTCAAATCACACATCCTCACAATAAGGAGGGAATATAATATATACTGAATAAATTACAAAGATCACTCCTTTAATTAAGAAGATGATTAAAATAAAAGATTTTACAATAAATACAATATAAATATGAATATTCATCTAATACCCCCTTCAATCGAGACGGTGGCGGTCCAAGACGGAACATGGTACGAAAGGTTTTGAACGGAATGCGCGGAAGACTTTTTGTGAAGATATCCGCCACCTGAAGATTGGTAGGAACAAACTTTGTGAGAAATTTTCCTGAATTGACAAGTTCCCTAATAAAATGATAATCCAAATCAATGTGTTTGGCATGCTTATGAGAAACAGGATTTTGAGTCATGAATAAAGCACTCTTGTTGTCACAAAGGAGTGTAGGCCGGTCTGGTGGTAAGGCATGCAATTCTTGCAAAAGATGAGTAAGCCAAACAATTTCTGCAGCGGTGTTGGCCATAGCTCCATATTCGGATTCACAACTTGAACGTGAAACAGTCGGTTGCTTCTTCGCACTCTAAGATATAAGATTTCCACCAAGGAAAATGGAATATCCATATGTAGACCGATGTGTATCTAGACACCGAGCCCAATCAGCATCAGAGTAAACTACAATAGAGTTTTTATGAGGCTGGTCGTATGTGAGGCCAAACGAGATAGTGCCTTTAACATATCGGAGAATTCTCTTAACGGCTTGAAAGTGATCATCAGTTGGAGCATGAAGAAACTAAGAGACCTGATTTACAGCATAAGATAGGTCTGGCCTAGTGATGGTCAAGTACTGAAGTGCTCCAACCAAGGAACGGTAACGAGTAGGATCCGAATATGGTGTCCCATCGACAGTAAATGAATGATGAGGAGCTAGCGGTGTGGATGCCGATTTAGCATCATACAATTCGGCCTTGGTAAGAATATCTTTTGCATATTTAGACTGAGTAAGAAAAAGGCCTGTTTCTGTATAAGCAACTTCAAGACCCAAAAAATAATAAGATCCTTGATGGCAAATTCATGATTGAGACGATCGATAAAGGTAACAATTGCTGATTCATTATTCCCTGTAAGGATAAGATCATCAACATAGACCAACAAATACATGACTGAAGAGTCACGTTTGAAAACAAATAAGGATGTGTCAGCACGACTGCACGTAAACCCATAAGAGATAAGAAAGCTACTCAGACGTCAGTTCATATATAGAGGGCCTTGGATAATTTGCAGACGTGATGAGGAAACTGTGAATCAACAAACCCCAGAGGTTGTTCCATGAATACCGTCTTCGTTAGATTGCCATTTAAGAAGGCGTTTTTGACGTCTAGTTGATGCAATCTCCAGTTGTTTAAAACCGCAAGAGATAAAACAATGCGAACAGTGGTAGCCTTAACAACTGGGCTGAAAGTATTTGAAAAATCAAGACCCGGAATTTGAGTGTAACCTTGAGCCACCAACCACACTTTATAACGCTCAATAGTTCCATCGGAATGATATTTAATACGATATACCCATTTTGAGCCAACAACATTAGACGAACATGGGCGCGGAACTAACGTCCATGTCTGGTTATGGTGAAGAGCATCTAGTTCTTCATGCATGGAAACCATCCATTTTGGATCCTTAGCTGCAGTTTTGAATCCCCGTGGCTCAGTCGCCGACACCAAAGCAACATGAAGAGCATGGGTAGTGAGAGATGCAAAGTTGGCTTGGTGTTTTGGTTTGAATATACCTGCTTTAGCCCTTATGGTCATGTGATGCACAGATGTTGATGGTGGAATATGAGAGGAAATAGTAGTTGAATTAATAGTGTTAGAAGGTTGTTGTTGTTGAGACGTTTGGAAAAAAGAGTGGGACTCAACATTAGAGGCTGGTGAAGTTGGAACAGAATTGGGCTGAGGCAGGTTATTGGACTCGGTTGGGATTAGGTTCATGGGTGGTGAGTGTGGGACCTTTGGCTCAGGCGAGGTATTGGGCTCAGGCGAGGTATTGGGCTCAGGCGTCTTACCGGACTCCTCAATGGGGATGTTTGGGGCAGCAGTGGGCTCGGGTATGTGGGCCTGGGGAGTGAGATTGGTTGGATTGCAAAGAATGCAAGTGTTTGGGCTAGTCATAAATTTTGGCCCAGTTTGTTGAGGAGGTTGAACAGTAGCCACTTTGGGTATTGGAATTTCCTCAACAAAGGTGCTTAATTCCAAGGCTGTTACATTAGTGTCACTAGTGGTACCAAGAAACGGAAAAACCGTTTCATTAAAGCATGCATGGCGAGTGACAAAAATCCATGAAGTAATAGGATCAAGACATTGATACCCTTTGTGTTGAGAACAGTATCCAAGAAAAACACACGAAATACTTCATGCATCAAGCTTGTGTTTGGAGTAGTCTCATAAATAGGGAAATACTTGGCAGCCATACGTTCGAAATTCCCATATTGAGGCTCTTGATGAAAAATCAATTCAAAGGGAGACTTATTGTTTAAAACTGGAGTCGGTAAACGGTTAATTATAAAGGTAGCTGAAGTAAACGCATCCACCCAATAATGTACCGGAACATGCGCATTAAATAACATTGCTAGGCTGGTTTCAACAATATGCCTATGTTTGCGTTCCGCCCGACCGTTTTGTTGTAGAGTATGCGGACATGAGAAACGATGAAAAGCGCCATTATCTTCAAAGATTTTTCGTACCCTATGATTCACAAATTCCGTACCGCCATCAATTTCAAAAACTTTTATCTTTCGTGAACATTGGGTTTGAACAAGATTAATAAATACAGGTAGCACCGAATAAAAACCTGTTTTAGTTTTAAGTGGGTAAATCCACGTGAACCTGGAATAATCGTCAATAAAGGCAACATAATAACGATAACCATCTTTAGAACAAATAGATGCCGGACCCCATAAATCACAATGTACCAAATCCAAAGCATAAGATGAATGTTTAGAATCAAATTCAAAAGACAAGTGTTTTCCTTTTGCAAATTGACAAGGAGTGCAAATATCCGGTTTTGGTAACAAAGAAGTAATAGATAAAGCACCTAACTTATTTAAAGTGGCAATAACATCAAAAGATACGTGGCCCAAGCGAGCATGCCACAACTCGTATGATGCCTTATTTGAATATCCAGAAGTAGCAACCAAAGCACGTGGATCATTCTTGAGGACATAAAGTCCATTCTCACAAACTCCTTTAGCGAGTATTCTTTTTTTTTTTCCGATCCTGAACATGAAAAAAAGATTGTGAAAAAAGAACATCTACGGGATGATCCTTAGTTAGTTTGCTAACTGAGAGAAATTTCTTGGTAATATTTGGAATGACAAGAACATTATTTAATCGAAGATTATTAGAAATAGTTGACGAGCCCATATGAGTAATGGAAAGTTTCTCACCATTACCGAATATTACTCGATTTTTACCTTGGTAGGGTGACGTGTAATGAAGATCGTCACTGTTGGGAGTCATGTGGTCGGTCTTACCCGAATCGGCATTCCAATCGGGGGTGTCATTGGTAACATGACATTGAGCGTGAAATGCTTGAGCCAAAGATTCGTCCGATGAGGAAGCTTGAGTAGCATACGAACGAAGACTAGGGCATGCGGACGCATAATGGCCATTATTCCGGCATAGTTGACAATGCGGTGGTCGACGACCACCTTGACCACATCCCCTGCCACTATAATTATACCCACGAGAGTTGTTACCACGAGCAGGAGAGGCACGACCACGCCCCTGAGAAGAATTAGATCTTGTAGTTTGAACATGAAAAGCAACAGTAGGAATATTAGTGCCATGCAATGATTGAGAAAACATTTCATGACTCTCAGCTTGTGCCACTAAATCTCTATACAAAGATGCTGGTTTCGTGGCTCTAATGGCAGTAGAGAATGCTTCAAATGAAGGGCCCAAACCACATAAGAAACAATGGAGCCTATCAATATCGGCAACGGGGTGGCCGATAGCGGCAAGTTGATCACAAATAGCTTTGAAACGACAAGAAAATTCAGTAACCGATGTCGTGCCTTTCGAGAGTTGCCGGAGGGATTCACGTAAGGAGTGAACACGCTCAATGGAAGCGTTGCTATAAGCTGTCTCGAGTGCGAGCCAGATCTGACGAGCGGTTTTGAGACCAATAATTTCTGCCGCAGCCTCTTCAGTGAGGGAGGATTGCAAGAGGATAACGACTTTCTGATCATTTTCGTTCCATGAGACGGCGTCCGGGTTCGGAGCAACTTTATCTTCAACGGTGATGGTGGAAGAAGGCGGAGATGAAGTACCGTCAATATGACCAGATAATTTTTGCAAGGCAAAAATAGGATCGATGTGATTTCGCCATGTGAGGTAATTAGTTGATGAAAGCTGGATGGTCATGAGATGTAATAAGGTGTTCATAGAGAGAGATGAACCAACAGAGGAAGAAGAGGCCATGGATCGTGATGTTTGAAGGGAAGATAGGGGTTAGAAATTGAGAGAGAAGATGGAGGCTGATACCATATAACGTGATATGGTCAAATCACACATGGTCACAATGAGGAGGGAATATAATATATACTGAATAAATTACAAAGATCACTCCTTTAATTCAGGGGATGATTAAAATAAAAGATTTTACAATAAATACAATATAAATATGAATATTCATCTAATAACCGCGTTCCAAAAAAAACCTTGAGGTTGCCCTTGCTCGACGACATGCACCCAATCCATAGCCAAAGCGATATTGTCTTTCTCGATCCAACAACGTGCCTTTTGAAAATTGATGAACAAAAATATTGAGAGTGGAAGTATATAGAGTGAGTTGTGTGAAAGTCTTGAAACGAGTTGTGGTTTAAGTGGGTGTTTACAAAGGTTTTAAAATAAAAAAAAAAATTATTTAAAATTGTACCTTTACACAATGGAAAGAATTGAAAGGGTCCAACGACTTCACCCTTTAATGCTCGCAAAAGCCTTGGTGAAGGCCTCTGTGTCATCCCTTCATAACACCCCCACATCATTGTTGGAGGGGACGCTAAAGAGCTGAGGTGGCAGGGGTGAGCCTGCACCAACAAAGCATTTTACTTGTTCAATTAATCAATAACGTTACATTGCTTAACTCAAATTTTGTTTTTGTTGTCTAACTTTTTTAACATATATATATTTTATAAAAGAAGTTGAATAAGGTGTTATGATATGTTTATTTTATGTAAATAAAAGTAAAAATTCTATAAAACTGAAAGCTAATCTATATGGGTTATTCTACTTGATCGATACACATGTTTTTTAAAGAATAGATCTCAGCTGAACAAAAATAGTAGTTTAGGATTATTGATCTAAAGTAGAGTAAGACTAACATTTTCCGTTAAATAAAAAAACTTAAAAGCCAGTCGTGGACAGACCCACATGTTGCTCAATTGCATGGGGTCACCCGCACCCATGAAAAAAATGGTAGTATATATACGATAAAATCACAACCGCTTGCCATGAAATCTTAATAGCAACCACCCATGGAATCTTGACACTGACCCAAGAACAGAAACACAAAAAACGTCGCTGACATTTAAGCAATGGGAGTTGCAGGTAGTTGTAATAGATGGTATTTCAGTTAATGTCGAGGGATGGTCAAATGATTGAATAGAAATGTGATAGGGTCGTTTGGTGTTTGTTAATGGTGGCATCGCTAGTATTTTTCCTTAATCATGGTTTCACACAAAATAGAGATACTGAAATTCTTAGGCGATGGGGTGTGGGTACGGGAAACACCTCGAGGAGCTGAGATGGCTTCGTTCCCTATCATGGAATTCCTTCCCCACCCCACCCCCCCCCCCCACCTCCCCGATGACATGCTTTCCAACTTTTTGAATTTCAAGCGTTGCATAACGGCTATTTGAAAAAATCAACTTTTTTATTTTAAACCATATATATACCTCACTTTTATATAAAAAAAACTCACCACACTCTCCATCTTTTATACATTTTTCTCCTCCATCTATATAATCTTTATAAAAAAATAGTTGCCATGAGTTCTTCATTAGAAGAGGAACATGCTGTAAACTTTTTAGTTAACACGATGATTGAGACAACGAAAATTATTGTCGAGATGAAAGAAGATAGCGAAGACGAAGGAACTTTGCAACCAAAAACAAAGGCCGTTGCGTTAAATAGAGATCACGAAGGTATATTATTTTTTCACAATTTATATTTTTAAAATTAATTGGTGTTATAAATTTTGTTATATTTTTAGGATTGTTTTATATAATTTATGACGTGGTGCGAGTGTGGTATATTTTTTTTATAAATTTTTAAGCATTTTTACTTGTTTTACCGATCTTAAAATTTATAAAACACGATATAACACTATCACTCTATGCAACAAGCTAGGGCAAGTGCACCAATCGTTGGCGTAGTATAGTGATGGTAAGATACCGAGGTCGTCCAAGGACACAAGAGCTTTTAATATCGGAATATCGTCAACATCTAATCTAACCAAATTTATGAGAAAAAGATTTTTAGCAATTAAAATAAAGGAAGAAACTAATGTAACAACCCGACTTTTCGGATCGTTACCTATCGCTATCATTTCATTTGAGAACGCTTGTACTCCTGAGATTTCGATTACACTATGGGTTTAAACTATATTTTACAACGCATTATTTTAAAACGCTTATTTCAACGCTTATTCAAAATGCAGTTATCGCATTTAACGTTGTTTTAACGCATTTTATCGCATGTCACCTCGCTTATTTAGACAAAACGCTATCGGAACGCAAACTCAACGCAACGCAACTCGAAATGCGGATTTATTTGGTGCATTTACTAGTTTATATGTGTTAGATTGTGTGATTATTTGTTTTAATGTTATGTGGATATCAACGCAACACTTACACGCTCAAACGCTCACTCGCAACTCGATTAAACGCAACGCATCGGTTAACAAACGAAACGAAAGTTGGAAAACTAACAAACACAACTCGACCGTCTGAATGGACATCCGATCGAATGGGCATCCGACCGGATGCCATCCGTCCGGATGGCCATCCATCCACATGGATGACCATCCGTCCGGATGGTGGACGGATGGCCATCCGACCGGATGGCCATCCGATCGAACACCACATCGCGCACCGACTTAAACCCTCGCACCTCCACTATAAATACTACCCGTACACCTCCTTTCTTTGATTTGACACTTCCATCCGCTCACACGCTCTCAGTCACTTTCAATCGTGAATCAAGGCCATTTTGTAAGCTTTTCTCCTCAAATCTTGTACAATCTTCATCTCTAAACGCTTCTACATCATCTTCTTCATCAAAATCACACACAAACACTTGTTTTTTCTCCGAAATCACTGATTTGGACCTCTTGAAGGTGGTTTCCACCCGTTTTGCTCCGGCAAACGGCTAAAGAACACCATTTGATCGAGAATGGTTCTAGATCTGATGGATTTCACACTTTTTACCTTAATCCCAACAAGATTTCAACACTTCGTCACCTGTTTTCATACTTTTCTTCTACTTTCACACTAGACGGATGGAATCTGGGCTCATTCAGACTCTCTACTCGTTCCTTAGTCGAGAGCCGGCTTGAAAACGGAGAGATGACCGACTAACGGGTTTGAACATGGATCTTCATCAAGAACAGTAAGTTTGACCGAATGGGATGAGACCATCCGATCGAATGAGCCAGACTTGGTGTATTCCCGTTGTTTGACACGTCGTCACACCGTCTCCGTTAAACTTCAAACTTTTTACTTAGAAAATTTTACAAGTTTTCAAATAACAGATCGCCCACTCGAATGGCCATCCCACCGGATGCCCATCTGTCCGGATGACCAACTGTTTGGATGACCTGTCCCTTTATAATTCCCAATATTTAAACGGTTTTAACGAAACTTCGAATTTTATCGATGTTACAAACAAACACATCTCATTCGAATGGCCATCCGTTCGAATGGTCATCCGCTCGGATTGGTTATGCTCATTCGCTCGGATCACCATTCGAACACTTAACCATTTGACACTCTGTTTACACACTGTTCAACACTTTGCTCAACGACTTATGCTTCTATACACAGGCTAACTCAACGCGCTCCCTTCAATCCAATACCGCTTGTGTTTACTTGTTAAACACACACTATGAGTATACCCGAACCCATTTTCTTTTAATGCACTTTTGGGTGTTGTAACACCTCGAAAATTCACGTTCTATAATGTATTGACACGTGTCATAAGCTTGAACGTGTGAAAGTATACTCTAAAGGGACAAAAGTTGACAAACATGGAAAGTATGTGAATAAAAGGGTTCAAAATGTCAACGATGGATAAATATATCCTAGAATAGACCTACAAAATGTATATACCTTCAAACGAATAAATCATGGATCACACAAAGCTAAATATGAAAGAAAGTGAGAGATTACAAACTACATGGGTTAAATGTGTCAACATGTTTAAGTTATACCTCTGAGTGACCTTTCAGCAAACCCGAAGCTTTGTAACGGTAAATTATGCTCACTAGAATGCACGATAAAAATTTCATAAAGTTTCGTTATAATATGAGAAAGTTATGATCAAATTCGTATATGAGGGGTTAAAGCGTAAACGTTGAAAATTATGATTCGGGAAATAACAAAGTGACCAAGGACTTAACAAAGTGGGAATAAGTCTTGAGGCCCTTATAAGTAAATATGAAGGGTTCATAATGCAAGTAATAACCTTTCGAAGAGCCAAGAGCCAAGCAGTAATAATTGAAAGATTTGAAATCTGCCAGCAGATCTCAGGCGGGCCGCGTAAGGCTTAGCAGAACCTTACGCGGGCCGCGTTAGACGCCCAGATGCAGAAAACACAGGCAGCAGCCTGTTCAGTCTTGTAACCGACTTTAAAAGGTCTTCTCACCAGCATGGGCGACCCCTAACAGTTCCTAGGCACTAGGGAACACTTGTAATGATCTGGGATAAATGCTAGACTTGCTTGTCATGATCATAGTGGATTAAAGGCACTATATAAAGGCCTTGTGTTGCAACTTTGATCATTCACTCCTAACTCAACTTCTGATCATTTCTGGAGCTCAAGGCCACTCCCTAAGCATCTATAGCCGTGCATTGGACCTTGGTAAGTATCCTTGACCTTCCCTAATTGAGTTTTTACTTAGTTATTAGCTTAAAAGTCAAACCGTCGTAATTCACATTTGACTGAGCAATTAATCACAAATGGTTCAGTGTTTAGTCGAATCAAAGATAGTTAATGGTTGGTAATTATGTGGGCATTAAACCCTTTAAAGGGCACCCTCTGATTCCCGCTCTAACTAGATCAAATGTCGGGTCAAAGTTGTTTAGAAAAAAGTCAACAGAATGCTAATTTTCGAATTAACGCGTAATTAACAATGTAGAAGTCGTGTAACCTATTTTATCACTCATATAACTTAGTAACAAGTATAAGACCTGGTCTAACCTTGTTTGGTCCGACAATTTTTCTGTTTTGACCCGGTTCGGAACCGAAAGTCGCAAAACTTTGACTTTTGCTTTGACTTCAGTTCTGATCCGTTTTAGTAGAGTTTAGATATGCCTTAGGACTTCCTTAGGACCAGGTTACATGATATTATAACCCTCTGTGACTGGTTCGTTGATTGTCCGATTAAATTACACGTTTCCGTTAAATGCTTAAATGTTGACCATAATGCCCTTTGACCATAAAACGAGTTCTACATAATATTTTGACACAAATCCAATTGCTACTGATTTTATATAATAAATAAATTATTTTGAAGTATATAACCTGATCAGAAAACTCAGATTTCCTGTATAACCCGGAAATCGCTTAAAATAGCCTTTTAAGTGTAATTAACGCATAATTTGGGTTTAAAACCATTTTGCCATGTAAAGCTTATTACCTACTCATATAACTTGTTAAAGTAAGTGGTTTTACTGATTACTTCAGACCCAAACATCAGAATTGTAAATAATCTGTTTTATAATCTTTAAAATGACCAAAATACTCCTACGGGGCTTATAATTAGATTAAACTCATTTTGGGCATAATGGAAGGTATCCTACTGATATCACAACATATTTAGGGCATATTAACTTAGGAAACCTGTAAATGACTCTCATGGTTACCCGTTACATTTCCAGCGTGTTCGGTTCGATTTATGTAACTAGTTTACATAAATTAGCCGAAATGAGTCAAACCATATCGTTTTATCTCAAGATCCAGAAGGTGTTTAGTTCACCCATATTATACAAGTCTTTAAACTTGTTGGGACTAAAACACATTCTATTCCGGTCTTCGCCTAATCGTGCGTTTGAACCGTATCTTTCGTTAAAACTAACCGGTCTACGTTTAGACTTAATTAAAGACCCTTTAGGATTCTAATAGGTTATTATAAACCTTCGTTCCAGAATAGTAGACCCGGTAAAAGCTACACGCACTTGCTATTTGTGATTGATACTTGCAAAGGTAAATACTTTTAACTTATCTTCCCTATACGGGCTTGGGGTATGGTATATAAACTACCGCTTGGTCGGACATTGAATCTTTAATCGATTAGAGGTTAAATCATTGATATGCTCCGTTTTGAAATGTTTGTTTGCTTAAAGCCTTTGGGGGGTTAATGACCATGTCCCGGATATCCTTGGCATCATTTTACGAAATGGCCACGACCTAAGCACGGGGTGTAGGCGTACACCCATCAGTGCCAGAAATAAATAATGTGGTGCGTCTATTGATCTTTAACCCGGTCTTCGGATCGGGCTACTGAACGCATAAGGAACATGTAATCCTTTTACAAGATTATATACAAATAATTATCCCAAGTTATAAAATGTTTGTGCCTCGTGCATTCAATTAAATTTTATTAAACTTTTCAAAATGAGTCGGTTGAATGTATTTACCAGTGTAAACTGACGTATTTTCTCAAAAAGGTTAAGTGCAGGTACTACGCGAACTAGGCTGGCTTTCTCCTAGCGTCCACAATAAGTCTCGCAAGCTTGGATGTCAAAACTGTTGAACAATGTTTCCTATTTATTTTTGATTCGCCTGTGGTTTACTTTCAACTGTTGTGATACTTGATATTACAATTTATTGAAGTTGAAATATATCTATCTTTTGCTTCCGCTGTACATATTTAATATTATGTTGTTTGACTATAATGTTACCAACTACGTCATGATAATCCCCCACCGGGCCCACCGGTGAAACGTGGAAATATCAGGGTGTGACAGGTTGGTATCAGAGCCACATTGAGTGAATTAAACACTGGCCTTATGTATTTAATCTGAATGACACAATTGCACATACTCGAGTCTAGACAAGAACTTAGGACAATTTCAAAATTTGTTGCTCTAGTTTGTCCTTTATTGTTTGTTGTTTATTTCAATTGTTTAATCAGGAATTATGCCACCGAGATTCAGAAGAGGAGGAAGAGGTAAGGGGCCAATAAGCGCTCCCAATGATCACGAGGCCGGGCCTTCTCACCTGCGAACTCCTTCCACTATAATGAGTGCCGAACCTCAGAGAAACAGGAGGAACCTTTTTGAGCCCGCTAGACGGTCTGTCTCACACAGTTCAATACCTTCTTACCGTCACTCTTTTGGGCCGCACTCGGAAAACGAACCCGATAACCCACAACCTTCAAACATACCTCTCCAGCGTTCCGTTTCGCACCGTTCCTTCGGCGACCCTACTCCAGTCTTTCAGGTCCGGTTTAACCCAACAAACTTTATCCAAGAACCAATGGGTTTTAACCCCCTAGGACCAGAGGACCACTTCTCAGAAGGCAATGCAATGGACATGGACGAGGACACGGATCCCTTCGAACCTGCAAGAGGTACCCCTAACCATCCCATCGAGATCTCTGATGGATCATCCTTCCACGGAACACCCTATCAGGGTCCAGACAGTTACCAAGCAAGGTTCAACCAATATGAGTGGTACTTTATGCCCTCTCACCATTCATCGCCTCACCAGCAACAGCAGCAGCAGGATCCCTCGGGGGATTCACGTTTCGTGGCTGTCACGCCACCGCCTCCACCGCCACCAGTTCATCAAGCACCTCCAGAACCACCAAGGCGTAGGAGAACAGGCGCGCGGATATCCGCACGAAGAGGGGATTTTCACTTTAGCACCCCTCGACACTCCAGTGGCAGTCATTACCCGCCACTCACTGGAGGAAGACCCACAAATGGGTGGGCCCTCAAACCCAGTTCAAGAGGCGAATTCTACACCAGTTGCACCACCACCGCCACCATTTGGTTATGATAACCCGATACCTACATACGCCGGTTCCACGGCATATAACCCATTTGAGCAACCAGCTCACACCCACTACAACTATATTGATGCCGACCCATACCTAGTAGCGGCGGCCAACTACAACGCCCTTCATCCTGAAGGACCATATGGAACTCCCTGGGAAATGGGATACCCAGCTCATGGGTATTAAACACCTGTTCGACCTCCGATTCAACAGTAGTCGCAGCCGCCACGTTTTTCCCCACCGGAGCAAGAAGAAATCCTCCACCGATTAAACAGGGTGGAGCTAGATTTTGAAGAAGAGCGTAAGAACAACCGTGGTTTCCTCAAGGGCCTAGCAAGCTTGTTAAAAGGAAAGAAGAAGAGGGATCATTAATCCCTATATGTATTATTGTATTCCCTATTTCAATCAAGTCCCTGCGTGGACATTTATCTGTGTATTTAGTCCCTGCGTGGACTTGTCTTTCCAGTCCCCGCGTGGACTTGTCTTTTCAGTCCCTGTGTGGACTTGTCTTTTCAGTCCCTGCGTGGACTTGTCTTTTCAGTCCCTGTGTGGACTTGTCTCTTTAGTCCCTGCAAGGACACCTATCTTAGTATTTGGTCCCTGCATGGACTTGTATTTCTGTTTAGCCTCTGCGTGGGTAACTTGTCTATTTAAAAAGTCCCGTTTAGGGCAATGTGTAATCCTTTTTAATATGTAATGGAATGCTAATTTTATAAATTTCATTTTGTCATTATATGCATAAATACATTATGAAGTAAATAATTCAAAATCATTCCTTTTAAAATATATCTGCCTATTCAAATATTAACTTAGAATCTTAACGGTATAACCTAGCCTTCGTGTCATGATAAGACTTGGCCAAGATGGTAGGACCTGGATAAAAGATTCAAATCTCTGTTAACGTCTGAAAACATGTTAACACTCTTGGCAGACGTGATTCGCTAAAATCACACGCGTCATTCTTATATAAGGATTATTCAAAAGATTCCTAAACCTAACTTAATGATCTATAAATCATGAGTTTAAATCATCAAATAAGATGATTGTATATCAAGCATCCATTAGTGATGTAGTGCCTACGGGCCATACTCATTGTCATATGAGACAAGAGACAGTAGTAGTCTATGACTCCCTGTCCGAAAAGGTAAAGAACTATGTTCGAACCCTAATGCTTTGATTCTCTGAAATCATGGCTTATGATTTAAAAATATCCTTGTGACTAGGCCTGTTATGCCACTAATAATACTGCTATTGTCTTATAATTAGGATAATTAAAAAAATCCTAAATAAAATTAACCAAATATGGTCTATGTTTACCATGGTTAATGTATTACCATAAAAAGGCAAATTCCATAATAAACCAGTGTCAAATTTTATGTAACAGTTCAACTACATGGCTGACTCGGATGAGATTAATAGTCACCCAAGGGAGAATCAGAATGATGCTCGGATTAATAACGCGGGTGCTGA
Source organism: Helianthus annuus (assembly GCF_002127325.2). Classification (NCBI taxonomy): domain Eukaryota; kingdom Viridiplantae; phylum Streptophyta; class Magnoliopsida; order Asterales; family Asteraceae; genus Helianthus; species Helianthus annuus. Next base: position 203,346,270 of record NC_035448.2, on the reverse strand, counting down.
ACTGCAAGCGTTAATAGACAACGCTGTTACGAAAGCCTTGGATAGGCAGTAGAGTGAGTCGAGCGGTTCTCGGAGTAGGACCCTATCCGCACCGCATTCCAAGCCTAAGACTCATTCTGAGGCCCACAGCAAGCCACCACCCTCCAAGAAAGATGAACCAAAGAAAGACGATGACGATCATCACTCTTCAAACCGGCAAAGTGTCCCATCTCAAAGAATCGTGCTGAATCAAGGACCCCGTGATAAGGGTTGCTCCTACAAATACTTTGTGTCATGCAAACCCAAGGATTTCACCAGGGAAAAAGGGGCTATAGACTGCATGACTTGGTTGGATAAGATGGACACAGTGGTTGATATCAGCGGGTGCGCTGAGAAGGATGTGGTAAAGTTTGTGTCTCAATCATTCAAAGGTGAGGCCTTAGCCTGGTGGAGATCATTGATTCAAGCTACGGGAAAGATTCCACTATACAGTATATCATGGGAACAATTTATTGCCCTCATCAAGGAGAACTACTGCCCTCAGCATGAGGTAGAGAAAATTGAGTCGGATTTTCTGTCATTGGTTATGAAGAATCTGGATTGCCAAGCTTACCTTACGAGCTTTAATACGATGTCAATGTTGGTTCCTTATCTGGTGACCCCGGAACCCAAAAGAATAGCTCGTTTCATTGGGGGCTTAGCCCCGGAGATCAAGGCAAGTGTAAAAGCCTCTCGGCCAGCTACTTTCAGATCTGTAGCTGATATATCTTTGTCCCTCACGCTGGACGCGGTCAGACAGAGATCGCTAAGGAACACAGACGCCAAGAAAAGGAACCGTGATGATGACAATTCACGAAGGTCAGATAAGAAGCACCGGGGAATCAATGACCACAAGATGGGGTCTGGTTCTAAGAAGGATGGGCATCAATCTGGAGATAAGCCCAAGTGTAAGACTTGTTAGAAATACCACTTTGGGAGGTGCAGACTTGACTCAAAATCCCAATCTCAGCCAAGGCCTTGTAGGATTTGCAAATCCACGGAACATAAAACCCTGGAGTGCAAGAAGCTGAAGGACGCAACGTGCTACAGTTGCAACGAAAAAGGGCACATTAAGACAAATTGCCCAAAATATGCAAAGAAAGCTGATGAAGGAAAGAAGACCAATGCTAGGGTCTTCAAGATGGATGCAAAGGAAGCTGTGCAGGACGAAAATGTGATCACAGGTACCTTCCTTATAAATGATGTTTATGCGAGAGTGCTGTTTGATTCAGGAGCTGATAAATCTTTCGTAGATAATAAGTTTTGTAAATTGTTGAATTTACCTATTAAAACCTTAAGTGTGAAGTATGAGGTGGAATTAGCAGATGGCACCTTAGAAACCGCCTCAACCATATTAGAGGGATGTTTCATATCCACTAAGAACCACTATTTTCCCTTGTCCATACTTCCTTTGAAGTTAGCCGGCTTCGACATAGTTTTGGGCATGGACCGGTTATCTCATAACCAGGCCCAGATTATCTGCAATAAGAAGCAAGTGGTGATCAAGACTCCGTCTGGTGAGTCACTTACCATTCAGGGAGATACCCAGTATGGACTGCCTGAGCAAGTGACTATGCTCAAGGCCTCTAAGTGTTTGGTGAAGGGTTGTGTCATCTACCTGGCACAAGTAACTATTGATGAGCCGAAACCCAAGATCGAGGATATCCCTGTCATTTCTGAATACCTTGAAGTATTCCCCGAAGAACTACCTGGGTTACCCCCAGATAGGCAGGTGGAGTTCAGGATTGATATTATTCCTGGGGCAGCACCTGTTGCAAGAGCACCCTACAGATTGGCACCAACAGAGATGAAAGAATTGAGAACACAATTGGATGAATTACTAGCCAAAGGTTTCATTAGACCTAGTTCGTCTCCTTGGGGAGCACCAATCTTATTTGTCAAGAAGAAGGATGGATCGATGCGTCTGTGCATCGATTACCGTGAGCTTAACAAGGTCACTATAAAGAATAGGTATCCATTACCTAGGATCGACGATCTGTTTGATCAATTGCAAGGGGCAAGTTACTTCTCTAAGATCGATCTGAGGTCCGACTATCACCAACTGAAGGTTAGAGATGAAGACGTACACAAGACTGCATTTAGAACCCGTTATGGTCACTACGAGTTCCTAGTGATGCCTTTCGGACTCACTAGTGCACCAGCGGCATTCATGGATCTCATGAACCGTGTCTGTAAACCATACTTGGACAAATTTGTCATCGTCTTCATTGATGACATCCTCATCTACTCAAAGAACCAAGCTGATCATGAGAAGCATCTTCGATGTATTCTTTCACTACTTCAACAGGAGAAGCTTTACGCCAAATTTTCGAAGTGTGAATTCTGGCTTCGAGAAGTCCAATTCCTTGGACATATGGTTAGTGAGCGTGGTATCCAAGTGGATCCGGCTAAGGTGGAAGCTGTCATGAATTGGCAAGAGCCGAAGACGCCCACAGAAATTCGCAGCTTCTTGGGATTGGCAGAATATTACGGGCGTTTTATTGAAAATTTTTCAAGGATTGCTGCACCCCTAACTTCTCTGACTAGGAAGAAAATTAAGTTCGACTGGGGACCGAAGCAACAAGAAGCCTTTGATATCCTTAAGCAGAAGCTAAGCAATGCACCGGTGCTGACATTGCCTGATGGGATAGAAGAGTTTGTGGTATATTGTGATGCATCACACACCGGGATGGGATGTGTGCTTATGCAGAAAGGCAAGGTTATTGCCTATGCTTCACGCCAGTTAAAGGTGCGTGAAAAGAATTACACCACCCATGACTTAGAATTGGGTGCTGCGGTATTCGCACTGAAGCTATGGAGGCACTATTTATATGGCATCAAGTGTGTGATCTATTCTGATCATAAGAGCCTCCAGCATCTGTTTAACCAAAAGGATTTAAACATGAGGCAGTGACGATGGATGGAAACTTTGAATGATTATGATTGTGAGATAAGATACCATCCTGGCAAGGCGAATGTAGTCGCTAATGCCTTGAGTCGAAAGGAAAGGGTGAAGCCTATAAGAATCAATGCCAAGAGCATTGAGATAAGGAATAGTTTAAATGAAAGGTTGTTAGCTGCACAGAAGGACGCTGTGCTGGAAGCTAACTACCCGAATGAAAAGCTAGGAGTAACTGAAGAACAGTTATCCTATGGAAAGGACGGAATTCTAAGGTTAAATGGACGAATATGGGTTCCAGTTTATGGAGGACTTCGAGATGTTATCCTCCAGGAAGCTCACAGTTCCAAATACTCCGTTCATCCTGGAGCTGACAAGATGTACCAGGATTTGAAGGCAAACGTTTGGTGGATAGGCTTGAAGAAGTCTATAGCTACCTTTGTAGCTAAATGTTTGACATGTGCGCAAGTCAAAGCTGAACATCAGAAGCCGTCAGGTTTGCTGCAACAGCCTGAACTTCCCACGTGGAAGTGGGAAATGGTGACGATGGATTTCATCACCAAGTTGCCAAAGACAAGAAAAGGAAATGATACGATATGGGTGATAGTTGATAGGTTGACTAAGTCAGCACATTTCCTACCTATTAAGGAGACTTATAGCTCTGACATGTTAGCCCAATTGTACGTAGATAAGATTGTATCTCTACATGGCGTACCTGTGTCTATTATCTCTGACAGAGATACTAGGTACACATCTCATTTTTGGAAAAGTTTCCAACAATCTTTGGGCACGCGCTTAAATTTCAGTACGGCTTACCATCCTCAGACGGACGGGCAGAGTGAGCGTACAATCCAAACTTTGGAAGACATGCTTCGCGCATGTGTGATTGACTTAGGTGGTAATTGGGATAACCACCTGCCATTAATCTAGTTCTCATACAACAATAGCTATCACACCAGCATCATGGCCGCGCCTTTCGAAGCCTTGTACGGTAGAAAGTGCAGAACTCCCGTGTGTTGGGCGGAAGTTGAAGATGTCCAACTGTCAGGACCGAAAATAGTCTTTGAAACGACGGACAAGATTGTCCAGATTCGTGAACGCCTGAAAGCTGCCAGGGATAAGCAGAAAAGCTACGCAGATCTAAAGCGTAAACATCTGAAATTCGAGGTAGATGATAAAGTGTTGCTTAAAGTATCACCCTGGAAGGGAGTGATGCGATTTGGTAAGAAGGGTAAGTTAAGCCCGAGATACATAGGACCATTCGAGGTCATCGAATGTGTCGGATCAGTTGCTTATAAGTTAAACTTACCTGAAGAGCTCAGCGGTATTCACAATGTATTCCACATCTGCAATCTGAAGAAGTGTATCGCTGATGATTCACTAGTCATACCACACACAGATGTGCACATAGAAGAGAACTTGAAGTTTGTTGAAAAACCCGTGTCGATCGAGGATCGACAGGTTAAGAAGCTTTGAAGGAAGCATGTACCTATCGTAAAGGTAAAATGGGATGCCCGTAGAGGTCCCGAGTATACGTGGGAGGTAGAGTCCACAATGAAAGAAAAGTACCCTCATTTGTTTCAGTAAATCTCGAGGTCGAGATTTCTTTTAAGGGGGTGAGGATGTAACACCTCGAAAATTCACGTCCTATAATGTATTGACACGTGTCATAAGCTTGAACGTGTGAAAGTATACTCTATAGGGACAAAAGTTGACAAACATGGAAAGTATGTGAATAAAAGGGTTCAAAATGTCAACGATGGATAAATATATCCTAGAATAGCCCTACAAAATGTATATACCTTCAATCGAATAAATCATGGATCACACGGAGCTAAATATGAAAGAAAGTGAGAGATTACAAACTACAGGGGTTAAATGTGTCCACATGTTTAAGTTATTCCTCTGAGTGACCTTTTAGCAAACCCGAAGCTTTGTAACGGTAATTTATGCTCACTAGAATGTATGATAAAAATTTCATAAAGTTTCGTTATAATATGAGAAAGTTATGATCAAATTCGTATATGAGGGGTTAAAGCGTAAACGTTGAAAATTATGACTTTTCGGGTAATAACAAAGTGACCAAGAACTTAACAAATTGGGAATAAGTCTTGAGGCCCTTATAAGTAAATATGAAGGGTTCATAATGCAAGTAATAACCTTTCGAAGAGCCAAGAGCCAAGCACTAATAATTGAAAGATTTGAAATCTGCCAGCAGATCTCAGGCGGGCCGCGTAAGGCTTAGCAGAACCTTACGCGGGCCGCGTCAGACGCCCAGATGCAGAAAACACAGGCAGCAGCCTGTTCAGTCTTGTAACCGACTTTAAAAGGTCTTCTCACCAGCATGGGCGACCCCTAACAGTTCCTAGGCACTAGGGAACACTTGTAATGATCTGGGATAAATGCTAGACTTGCTTGTCATGATCATAATGGATTAAAGGCACTATATAAAGGCCTTGTGTTGCAACTTTGATCATTCACTCCTAACTCAACTTCTGATCATTTCTGGAGCTCAAGGCCACTCCCTAAGCATCTATAGTCGTGCATTGGACCTTGGTAAGTACCCATGACCTTCCCTAATTGAGTTTTACTTAGTTATTAGCTTAAAAGTCAAACCGTCGTAATTAACGTTTGACTTAGCAATTAATCACTAATGGTTCCGTGTTTAGTCGAATCAAAGATAGTTAAAGGTTGGTAATTATGTGGGCATTAAACCCTTAAAAGGGCACCCTCTGATTCCCGCTCTAACTAGATCAAATGTCGGGTCAAAGTTGTTTAGAAAAAAGTCAACAGAATGCTAATTTTCGAATTAATGCGTAATTAACAATGTAGAAGTCGTGTAACCTATTTTATCACTCATATAACTTAGTAACAAGTATAAGACCTGGTCTAAGCTTGTTTGGTCCGACAATTTTTCTGTTTTGACCCGGTTCGGAACCGAAAGTCGCAAAACTTTGACTTTTGCTTTGACTTCAGTTCTGATCCATTTTAGTAGAGTTTAGATATGCCTTAGGACTTCCTTAGGACCAGGTTACATGATATTATAACCCTCTGTGACTGGTTCGTTGATTGTCTGATTAAATTACACGTTTCCGTTAAATGCTTAAATGTTGACCATAATGCCCTTTTGACCATAAAACGAGTTCTACATAATATTTTGACACAAATCTAATTGCTACTGATTTTATATAATAAATAAATTATTTTGAACTATATAACCTGATCAGAAAACTCAGATTTCCTGTATAACTCGGAAATCGCTTAAAATAGCCTTTTAAGTGTAATTAAACGCATAATTTGGGTTTAAAACCATTTTGCCATGTAAAGCTTATTACCTACTGATATAACTTGTTAAAGTAAGTGGTTTTACTGATTACTTCAGACCCGAACATCAGAATTGTAAATAATCTCTTTTATAATCTTTAAAATGACCAAAATACCCCTACGGGGCTTTTAATTAGATTAAACTCATTTTGGGCATAATGGAAGGTATCCTACTAATATCACAACATATTTAGGGCATATTAACTTAGGAAACCGGTAAATGACTCTCATGGTTACCCGTTATGTTTCCTGCGCGTTCGGTTCGATTTATGTAACTAGTTTACATAAATTAGCCGAAACGGGTCAAACCTTATCGTTTTATCTCAAGATCCAGAAGGTGTTTAGTTCACCCATATTATACAAGTCTTTAAACTTGTTGGGACTAAAACACATTCTATTCCGGTCTTCGCCTAATCGTGCGTTCGAACCGTATATTTCGTTAAAACTAACCGGTTTAAGTTTAGACTTAATTAAAGACCCTTTAGGATTCTAATAGGTTATTATAAACCTTCGTTCCAGAATAGGAGACCCGGTAAAAGCTACACGCACTTGCTATTTGTGATTGATACTTGCAAAGGTAAATACTTTTAACTTATCTTCCCTATACGGGCTTGGGGTATGGTATATAAAATACCGCTTGGTCGGACATTGAATCTTTAATCGATTAGAGGTTAAATCATTGATATGCTCCGTTTTGAAATGTTTTGTTTGCTTAAAGCCTTTGGGGGGTTAATGACCATGTCCCGGATATCCTTGGCATCATTTTACGAAATGGCCACGACCTAAGCACGGGGTGTAGGCGTACACCCGTCAGTGCCAGAAATAAATAATGTGGTGCGTCTATTGATCTTTAATCCGGTCTTCGGATCGGGTTACTGAACGCATAAGGAACATGTAATTCTTTTACAAGATTATATACAAATAATTATCCCAAGTTATAAAAAGTTTGTGCCTCGTGCATTCAATTAAATTTTATTAAACTATTCAAAATGAGTCGGTTGAATGTATTTACCAGTGTAAACTAACGTATTTTCTCAAAAAAGTTAAGTGCAGGTACTACGCGAACTAGGCTGGCTTTCTCCTAGCGTCCACAATAAGTCTCGCAAGCTTGGATGTCAAAACTGTTGAACAATGTTTCCTATTTATTTTTGATTCGCCTGTGGATTACTTTCAACTGTTGTGATACTTGATATTACAATTTATTGAAGTTGAAATATATCTATCTTTTGCTTCCGCTGTGCATATTTAATATTGTGTTGTTTGACTATAATGTTACCAACTACGTCACGATAATCTCCCACCGGGCCCACCGGTGAAACGTGGAAATATTGGGGTGTGACAGGTGTTACATACGTTCTATATCAAAACACAACACACAACATAAACACTTTATAATGCTAACCGCTCCTGCATGCTATACGTGATCTATGAATGCTTGTACTATGCTTATACAGTGTTACACTATACCGCCTCTAGCAACGATAGTACAATAGTTTGGACTCAGCATCTGTCGTGGACAGGGATTGCTAGGGATCACATTAATTTACTTCACATGTTCACTGAACATGTGTCGCACATACTCTACAACGCAGTCTCGTGGTTAAGTTGTAAGCACTGTTTGATAGTTACATGCTTCGCCCGTTACGTGATACATGTTGGTTATGCGTAAACGCTTTTTATACTATATGTTATGCAAACTTGTGTACTCACCTTTACATTTTATGTATTGACTTTATTTTAACGTATATGACAGGTTGATTGGATGCTATGCTGAAACAAGTTAGGAAGTCTAGAAACCCACTAAATAAATCTGAGTTGTCGGAATGGATATGTTTTTGAGACTGACATCTGCAATGACTGTTTTTGCCTTATCTGTTAGTACTATGGGATATTAACATTAAAGATATTGCCATTTAATAGTTGTTGTGGATTCTCTTGAACATTGTATTTCGCTCAGTGCCACGCCCCGAAGATTCTGCCATTGGTTGGGGTGTGACAACTAAAAAATAATAAAAGAAACAAATAGACAAGAGAGAATCACTTGGTTCCGACTTATCTTTTATGTATCCTTTGATGATTTCTGCACTTTGGGTCTTTTAAGAGATTATCTTAGTTATATTGGCATGTCCTTCTTTTGGAGGCAACGGTACCCTCAGCCATATTGGTCTAAGTCAACAGGGATACATTCCCGCAAGGCCAGAATATTGAATGATAATTAAGTAAGTTATTAATGCAAAATGTGGCATGTCCCTCTTTTGCAGGCATTGTTACCCTTGGCCATATTGGTTTGAGTCAGCAGGGATACTTTCACGCAAGCCGGTTTAATGTTTTAATAATAAGGGATTCAAGTTGTTCTTACTTCCCCTGATTGATGCTATCTACCTCAAAGGTTCTATACACTGAACGAAGTAAGAATTTTACCCAAACCACCCTTCTAACCCCCTTCGAGGCAGTTAACGTGTTTACATAGACCGTAAAGACACGAA